>NC_134273.1:83748337-84108962 GCF_031893055.1 Leptodactylus fuscus
ACTTATTTTTTAGAGTGCCATATTAAAAAAATTTTTTAAAATATCCTGCACAAAATCTTCTACATTTTTGGATTTTCTATGACCCATTTTTGGGACCGGCTAACCAAACATGAGCGACCGTCCCCGGCCCAATAGGTTCCTACAATTCCATTTGACTCAATCACGTCTTTGGTGGATTATTTATCAAAATCTCAACAAAAAAATACGACAAAATGTCATAAAAGATGAAAACTCAACCACATGAAAAAGTTATTTATCCGCCATTTCTCTTCAGATATTCATCACAAGACGAGAAAGCAGAAAACTGCTCTCCTGCTAAATACCAGAGGCCGTCACGCTACCTCCAGGTTCAAAGCCATTGATTTCCCTTCATACGTTGAGAAGAAAAATTAGAAGCAGCAGAAAAAACAGAAAGAGGCGATTTTCATAGAACACGGATACACGTATGGCTGGAGGGGGCCACATAGCGTGATCATGGCCGTGACCGACTCAGTGTAGGATACGTGCAGGCCAATGTGCTCTATAGACTGTGATATATAAGTGACCCCACCCCGGGATACATAGTAGTACGCTGGGACAGATCTATCGTAACAGCCAATCACAGTGTAGCTTTTATTTCATATGGTGCTCTGCATAAATGAAAGCTGCTCTGTGATTGGTTGATTCCGAGGGCAAAGACGACAGGATCATCAATCTCCAGTGCCCCTTGGAATAAGATCTCTGGTCATCACTCGACTGACTTGGAAGTTTTGGAATTTGGTGGCCGGGTCAGTAGAGGACATGGAGGCACAAAACACTTGTGTTCTTAAGGGTTAATGGCGCTAGTGATTTACGACAGCGGTAATTTGGTGAGTCAGGGAAGTTGTTATTGAGGTCTGGCAGGCCGCCGCCGTATACATGATTTATAACGTGGAGTAAAAGGCTTCTCTTAAGCAAGACTATGGCCGGCGACCTGTCTCATCCCATTGACTTGATGAGAACGGATTCGATCCTGCTCCGAATACATTGGCCAGAGGCCAGCATGTTGCTATTCATTAGACCTGGGGTGGGGTACGAGGGCTTGGACTGGACCTCAGGATCCTCTATTGGGGCCTAATTCTGGCCAGCTACCTAATGGCCCGTGGAGGTGAAAGGGTTAGAAAATCATGGTCAGTTATTTTCCAAAACAGCGCCACACCTGTCCAAAGGTTGCATGTAGGATTGCGGCTCAGCACCGCACACTACGATAACATTGAGCTGCAATATAAAACCATGGGCAGGTGAGGCCATGTTTTTGCCATATCGTACAACTCCATTTATAAGTTTGTGAGTAGCAAGATGGACCCTACACTGTTAGCTGCCCTCCTGGCCATCCCATACACCATGCACACTTTGCTTGGCTGAGCATGCAGGTATTCTTAGTAAGGACAGGGGAGACACCTCCTCAGGTAGCAGCTTTACATCAAGAGAGAGTCGAGAGGCTCAGATCGGGTCATGGTTGCCACTTTCCCCCCTCCTCCAAATCTTCAACTGATGACTTATCCTAGATAGGCTAGAAACATTTCCTCTGCTGGATCTAAGGAGCCATAGCCTGACGCTGGCTTGAATACCCTACATTTTTTATAGTTGCAGTACCTGTTCTGTCCACTAGATGGATCAGAGTATTCCAAGTATCATTTTAGTACAGTAATTTGTACACTACAGCAGGCAGTAACTGTATATACACCATACTACTGATACGCATTAGTACATACAAAAGCTATGTACCCGGCAGCACAGATGAAAAATATCTGACCTGCACTAGATTATATTCGCTGCTCTGTTGTGCTCATGATCGGGGGCTAAAGAAAAAATTCCAACTGTGCCAGAATCGTCCTCTTTAAAGGAGTCATCCGAACATATATCTACACCAGTCTGCATGCTTTTGCATTAGTCTCTGATACGGCTAATATTAGGGGGCCTGAGTGGGGTCCCCGATGTATATAAGGATGTGGTCCTCTTTTAACTAAAAATTCAAGAGATAGGCTGCATTCTTATCCAACTAGTTAGATTTGGCACTCAGGAATCAGAGAAAGCTGGGTGACAGTGCCTGCCACAATTGTGGTTATAATGATTGACATACAGCATTCCCAGAACAGATATAATAAAAGACTTTATAGCTATTGGATTTCTTTCTTTTTTTTTTAATTTAAAAAAAGTGCCCTTTAAGAGCGCTGCTCCGGAGGCACAAATCGATAGGAGAAGAAACAAAAACGAGAGACAAAGTTAATCAAACTTTTCTTCGCTTTGATCTTATTGCTACGGATTGCGCCATTTTTATGTGATGTGGACTCTCAATAAACCCTCTATAATCTCCTCGTCTTGGAGCTGAACGTTCTGCCCTTTAGGATCCGCCAGGCAGCTCGTCAATATTTACTGCCACCCCTTAGTGGCAATGCAGGTATCGATCAGCCGGTGTCTCTGTTAGGCACATTGGCGGTCGCTGCCGACCTCTCCGGTCGTAATAAGTACATCAATCATTATTGTTCCTGTCCAATACAGCGCCGTTTAACTATTTCATTACGAGTCGGCGGCAATACGTTATCTTCAGGGTCAAGGATTTCCTGTATATTCAGTATATCAGTAGGTGAGACATTACACGACCTCCACCAGGCCTCAGATACAGAATGGCTTCCGGCTTGGCTCTATCCACTTTAATGGACCGTAGATGTAATATCAGACACAACCCCTGTAAAGGTGTGGCACTCTTGTTGCAAAAAAAGCTTTCAAGTTATTTTTTTGTTGAAGTGATGGCAAAAATTTAATGGAAAAAATTTGCTTAATTGCAAAAACAGCACCACACCTGTCTACTGGTTATGGATGGTATTGCAGCTTTACTGTATCCACTTCAATGGAGCTGAGATGCAACACCAGACACAACCTCTGTAAAACTGTGGCAATCCTGTTGCAAAAAAACATTCCATATATTTTTTTAATCACGTATAGCCCCTACATATACACTTGAAGAAATGAATGAACAAAATTGGAGTAGTCGTATTGAGTCATGAATGTATTACAATTGAAATCTCCAGGGTCCTCATAGCGCCCCTCGGTAGCGGTGTGAACACTATGTCCTTCCCTGCCCCCTTGAAATAAATCCAGCCTTGTCCTTCCCTATACAATCTCAGGCTTCTTTTGGCTGAGCAGTATTTGCTGTATTGACCCCTGGGGACACAATCGGGGGTCATGATTATTCAATAGGCTTCTATTTCCGGATGCTGGATGGACAATGCATGGCAAATCAGGAATATTTTGCCATATAGCGTTGATTCATTCACGGCAGCCTCGGGCAAGGCAATTTTAGGTAAAACAAAAGAAGAAAAATTAAAAAATTCTTGGCCTACCCTCTGGTCATTTAGGCACAATATGCCCTTCTCTGAGACAAGCTGAATGGCCCCTTCCTATTTACCTAATTACGTGCCCTCGGAGCCATCGGGGGCGCCATATCCAGCTATAGGGAGGCCCCGCACAGGAAACAGCTGCTCGCAGGGTAATGCAAAAAGTGAAAGGTCCGGCAAACAATGGCCGATGGTAACAAAGACACAATGAGCACTGGGGACGACCAGAACTCAGTGTAACAGATCTGAATAGTAGACGCCACCGCATACAATAGACGACGATGCATGTTTAATTAACCTTTCAGCTGCCAGTCATCCCCCGAAGCATGCACGTATCAATACAATGACACGAAATGTCACCGGCGCTCTATCCAAGCTGTCATGTGTACCCGCTCAACCATCAAGGGACGGCTACGCCGAAGCAATATCAGCCCTGTTAATGTAGCATTTGGCGCATATTGCGATGTGCCTGGAATACACAGGCAGGGCCTAACGTCTACGCACACACGGTAATGGGCTTATGTGTTCGCCAGACTGTTTGCAGCCTACCCCCCTGTCCAAAGACAGATAAAGTCATTCCAATTTATTACACTGAGGCCACAGACGCGAGCACTCGCCTTGAAAGAGCGGCATGAAAATGAGCGGTCTGAGCGCGTCTATCTCCACCGGAGCACAAGGCCCGGCCTGTTTGATAGGGGCTCATGAAAGACACGCGGAGAACTTTTGAAATTGCGCAACAAAAGGGATCGGGAATAATTATAACGTTTGAAGAATCGGCCCAAGCTCTTTATTTTTCGCCAGCAATGACATCTGTCAAAGTCATAAGCGAACGTTGTAATCAGACTGTGAAATTAGGAAGCAAATATGAAAGAGGTTCTGAGACAGATGCTAATCAATGGCGGTCGTACGGCGGCAAATCCTACAGTCTGGACGCGGTGAATCGAAGAAATGGACAGGAATAATTCACTTAACCCTTAACTAGCTGGAGCACACAACATGTCAATCATGGGAAGGTGAAATAAAAATGGCGTCCCCTACTAGCGCTGATATAGACCATTGCGCCCCATCTGAAGACAAGGGGGCCTGGAGATTTATGGAGAGTTGAACACGTTGAAATCCAAGGACTTCATCCTCACCCCTCCAACATCCACCATTGGGAAGGATCAGAAGACATCAATAAACAATAGATGGTCGATCAGTCCTGATGAAATCGCCAGGATCTAACGTGTATGGCCTGCTTAGGAATTTACATGCATTTCACTGTTCAAACCCAAACTCAGCAATTTTCATGTACCCTTTTAGGGTATAGGGGGTACTAAAAGGTAGCTTCCACACCCAACTGAGCACCTTGACTATAGAAGTCTATGAGATGTGTACCTGAAAGCACCTGGGCCTCAAAGCAAAATCTGTAACGGCATCCCCTTTCATGATATACACTAGTGTCGTCCTACGTGGTAAAAGAGCTTTGGACACCCTTAGGCCCCGGGCCTGGCTGCACCTGCTACCTAATGCACATTGTAAGCCTGTTCCTAATGCACATCTTAAGCCTTCTCCAAGGTCTACTCTTGCATTGTGAAGGTAATCACAAGATTTTTAGCGTAGACATAAATTGTTTCTTGGTAACCACCTCCATCCGACTGTCTTCCCCGATAAGCCCTGTTGCATCTCTCCCGGTCTTCTAATCCGCATGAACTCACACAGTGTGACAGGCAGGGATCTCCAGAATACAGGGCTGCAGGCCAGAGTTCCTGCATTATTCCCCTCCTACGTCTTATACTCACAGAGGCTGCATTCGTCTTTCCGAATTCAAGACTTCAAAGAGATTTCATCAGCTTCCTTCCAACAGGGCATTTCTCTCCTTAGCAAGACAGTCTGGCAGAGGAAGCTTCGGCAGGATAAATCTCGTATTCCGACAGCAAAAAAATTGATCTCTGTGGGATTTTAACATAAACTATCCCTTGCAGTGATGTGCGCCTGTTTGTTTGGTGGGAAGAAGAGTTTTTGCATCTCGAGCGGTGGATGTAAAGAAGCCCGAGTCGAGAGAAGGGGAAGAATTGGGCTCCACGTGATTAAGAAACGGCGGTGGAGACGGAACATGAGAAAGATCTATTTATAACATATTAGCTGAACGTATGCATAATGGATGAACATTCGATGAGCTGTATTTCAGGATTAATTAAAGCCTTACAACGCTGGAGGCCGCAACGCAGACCTGAGAGGCTCGCACATCCCGAGAAGTGGGTCAACACTTCGTCTCCAGCAACTACAATCCAAAGGACTTTTATTGACTCTGTAGAAGTTTCCAGAGGGCAACTCCGCATCTATATTCTTACTTCTGAACCCTCTGAAGTGAGCGGATCAGGTCAAGCGGAGCAGCTCCTTCCGAAGGGGACACTCTGGGAGATTCCTAAGTTTATATGGCGGTTTGTAATTTTATCATTGAGAACAATGTCGTAAGTTACTCCTCTTATAAGACTATTCAGATTTGGATTCCTCGGCCCTGCATGCTGTCTTTCCGATTGCAGGGGCCATTGAGGTAAATGGGTCCATGAAAAAAACAGATCTGTTAAACACACGGCCAAGGCTTGGATTGTTGGTGTAAATAGAGCATTAATGTAATGGCTCCCCCAACTGGCAAGACCTCCATTATAAAACAGCTGGGCTATAGTCTGGCAGAAATGTCACAAGGATGCCAAAGACTTTCCACAATCGGTGACATCATTCTAACGTAAAGGTTAGAAGGCTAACCAAAAGAAACAGATACTTGTGGCGGCACTGGAGTCCTGAGTTCGAATCCCGCCAAGGACCACATCTGCGAGGAGTTTGTATGTTGTTTGTGTAGGTTTCCTCCCACACTCTAAAGACATATTGATAGGGGTGAAAAAAAAGAAATGGCTACTTAAAGGGATTGCACAAGCTCTGCTTTATTGTCAAAATAACAGCGTCACCCTTGTCCGCAGGCAGTGTATGGTACCATATGTACACCACATTTATTCCTTTTAGGCCATAATGGTGCATGTTTTGGGGGTCAATAACACCAGCATTGCAGTTCAGCCCATCATGGTGAAGGTAAGAGGAGAAGTATACAAGTTGTCTACCACTAACCAACTCAAGAGATGTGACAACCACTTCTAGCTCATTCTGTGCTTCCAGTTATGGTTGTCAGCTTTTCCCATTCAATGTTAACGCAAGGATATATTAGAATGGATCCACGTGTATAGAAGATGTCTTGGATTTTGACTTTGTTTTAATATAATTCTGGAAATGAGAAGCTGAATGTGCACCAGGTCTGCAACGATTCCCTGTCCAGGGGCAGGAAAAAATTAGAGAGCCCATTATGGCCTTGTAAGTAACGGTCCGGCAGAGATAGGTGAATATCACGGTGGGTCTCCTAAATGAAGGCTCAATCACCGCTCTCATGTCGGCCTCTCATAGGCTGCTCCTAACCTGCTGGCGATAAAAGTGACTGAGCCTGCCGATGCAGCTGAGCGTGTGATTGTGACAGACGGCTTTGCAAGAAATCAGATGCCATTATATTTGGCCCATTTGCCCGTTTCCCCATGCTGGGTAATCTGTGGGGTCAATGCTTTTTAGATTCACTGAGACCAAAACAGCAAAGGCGGCGTCTGCTCATATCCCTGCACGCGCCATCCGGACAGCGGGTAATTTCTCCAAAACCTTGAAGGGGGTGAAATAAATGTGCAATCTGACTGCTGAAAAGGGGAATCGTCTTTGCTTTGTTTGCTTTTCGACCCGACTATAGGTTACATCTATATAAAAATACTGTATATATTTCATGTAGACATGATGACATCTATATGATCAATACCCGCCCAATTATTACATAGACATCCTGTAATAAGGCATACGGATATAATAGATGGGCGGCCACCTTCAGAGAACTGGAGATCTGGACCATCCACCGAATGCATCCATATGACACTAGAGTGTCACCCGATGTCATTCTGTCCTGTATTCACCTCTATGGGGGCTACCGAAATATTCTGTTCAGATGACACAGATAGGACCTGCTCTAAATTCTATGGAAGGGAACGGATCATCGGACCTCAGAGGAGCATCATATAGGATAACCCCACCCTAACCAGACCCACAAAATAATCCATACGCTGTATGGTAACTCGCCAAGGCTCAAACTTTTTCCACCCCATAATATAACGAAATTTGCGACTTCATTACAATTTTAGTCTCATTATGAAGCCGGCCCTGAGCCGACTATTCGCAAGGTCAGAAGAGAGGAAATATTAATAGCGGTTTGTCACAAATCTTTCTGTTCTCTGCTCTCATTACAGCTGCAGAAATGTCATTAAAATCTCTCTATGATCCATCATTATGAGTGAGAGCTGGAGGAAAATCACAATATATCATTACAATATTAAGGAAAGTACGCCGGCCGTGGAAAGAACTGGAAGGGGAGAAGAAGACTACGGGGGGCATGGGACGATTCTCAAGAATGTATACTGGACCGGGGTGCACTAAGCATAAATTGGACCCCCCCCCAATCATTTCCAGAATTTGGAGCTCAGTGGCCGCAGTGTAAGACCACTCGGTTATTTCCATTATCAGTGCCATAGGCTTGGAGCAATACCTGGCCCGGCAATCTTGCCCTCAAGACTCCTCCTAGCCATAGTCTTGAAGTTGGAGAGGATCGGGGTCCCTTGTGAAGCCCCTAGTACAATACAGACATGTCCTAAGTTATAGAGAGCCGATCGGTTATTTGACGGACATCAGGGCTAGGCCAAACCACCGACTCCGACTCTGATTCACAAAAAATCCTGGCAAAGGTAACCCTGTGACACACGATACATCAAGTTATTCAACATCAATAATAGTATAATCTAAATTTAAAAAATTAATCATTTTATTTCAAAGCCGAGATCGGTAATTTATTTCCGACTCCAACTCCACCACTACGACTCCATAGCCCCGCCCGTCACCGTTCTCTTGTAACGTTCCGGATAGTGGTCAGCTATTAGCTCCATGTCTCGGCCCGGCTCATAGATCTCACTTGTTGTTTTCTGTATCTCATTACCTGCCCCTGGAATAAACACTTATCAATCCTAAGACCTGACACATGAATCTTCATGAGAGAAGCCGAGCCAGAAAATCGTCCATTTCTCAGCGATGATGATATCTCGGGCGCCGCGCGCGCCTTTCCCTCCCTCTCATCCCTGCAGAGTCAAATTAAGTTCTGGAAATCCATCTCCTGCGAATACTTCTCCAGACTAGTCTAATAAAAATGATGATAGACAACGTGACTTATTACCCTGCAGCGCCCCGTCACCGCCGGCTTCAGCCTGACTTATAGTCATTGGTTTCATAAAGCAATGCGCTGAGTGGTTGTCAGACTCGGCCATTCCTGACAGCGACATATCAATATAGTGTTACACACATAGAAAAAAGATTCGGAAGATGTTATCACCAGAAAATATACAACAAATGATACAGTAGGTGCGCCCTAAAGTCATAACACACAGACACCTTTCTCTTCATGGCCGCCAGTCTTCTGTGTTGCGTTCATGTGTCCCAAGTCTTATAATGGACCTTCACCTGACTAATAAGGTCAGATCCGTCTAGGAGTCCACCAGACTGACTGGACTAGTCCATAGGTGGCAACCTGAGGATTCTAGTGGGAAGGTCCTTGGACCCTTGCAGAGGTGACGTGTCAATTCCTTGGACTCCAGTCCATGGTTAACCCCAAACTCAAACCTGTCCTGGTGAGTCCACATCTCCGGCTAGTCCAGGTCACACCTACTGAGGTTTATGGATGTCAAAGGGGCTGACTCCATGTTTGGGACACCTACACGCCTCTTCATACGTCTTCATAACTCTGGTGTGACTGTGCGCCTCATCTTAAAGGGGTTGTCCAGGAAGTGGACAAACTATGGAGGGGCCCAGGACTGGTGTAACATAAAAAACCCAAAACCATGCTCACCTGTTCCTGGTGCTTCATTGTCCAACACAGTCTGTCCGGTCACTCCATGTCTCGGCCCCCACATGACTGCTGAGACCAATCAGTGACGTCAGTGATCATTGAGACGGGATCAGGCACCGGTGATGTCACTCAACCATCCAAACTGAATACGTAAAACTTACTACTACTATTATACATACTGTATAACACCAAGAATGTCTACCCACCTATAACTATTCAGGCTGCCAATAGGGTACCAATTATTATTAGTATCCGCGGTCCACATGGGTAATATGTAATAAGTTCCTGCTATAATTAGGTTGTCACGTCCCATCCCCCACTTCGGCCAACCCTTTCATCTAGGGGGGGACAGGCCTCTCCTAATAGATGTGGTATAGGGAAAGTGCAGAACCCCTTTAGCCCCTTCTGCACCACATTGCTGACTCTGTATATTAATATCTGTCCTTTCCACTATCTCCCCCTTATCCAACATGTCATCCTCTTATGCTTCGCTGACCGGGGGTAGAGAAATAACTCAAACGTCTCATGGAGGTTCCTGAGCAGGAATGTCTAGGATTGTTCTCCCTGCAACGCCCCTGTAAGAATAACAAAGCATAGCAGCACCTCCATTGTACATGGCACAGCTCAGTGCAGCTCCATTGTCTCCTGTAGATAGGCTTAGCCTACTTGGATTCAGTTCATTGAATGGAGGTTTCCAAGGTCCCCTCTACTGGAGCAGAACATAAAAGGCCGTGTGAGAAGGACTTGTGAGAAGTTTTCCAGAACTTGACAAGTGCTTTATGCACCGACTGTCTTCTGGGTGGCTCCGTGCCATAGGCAACACAGACATGGGGGAATCGCCGAATGTAACACTGAAGGAACTGTAAGAAATGTCTAAGGATATAATGTACAGAATGTTCTGTGTGAATGTGGCGGAGCAGGGAAAGGGGCCAAGACGTCTATAATAGAGGGAATCCATCCTGAATACAGGGCCAAAGACTGAGGGACATATAGAGAGGGAATAGAGAGAGATAGGAGGAGGAGGTAGAAGGATGGATGGATAAATAGGAGGATGGGAAAGGAAGAAAGAAAGAAAGAAAGAGAGAGAGAGAGAGAGAGAGAGAGAGAAAGAAAGAAAGAAAGAAAGAAAGAAAGAAAGAAAGAAAGAAAGAAAGAAAGAAAGAAAGAAAGAAAGAAAGAAAGAAAGAAAGAAAGAGAGGCAGACAGGTGAAAGGAAGGAATAAAACTAAGAAAACTATAACATGGATAAATAATGAAGTTAGCCAGCACTCCAAGCAATAGTGAAGAAGTGTGGGTACTTTATACACCCCCAAATCACAGCAGATACATAAAGATAGATAGATAGATAGATAGATAGATAGATAGATAGGAGATAGATAGATAGATAAATAGGAGATAGATAGATAGATAGATAGATAGATAGATAGGAGATAGATAGATAGATAGGAGATAGATAGATAGATAGATAAATAGGAGATAGATAGATAGATAGATAGATAGATAGATAGATAGATAGATAGATAGGAGATAGATAGATAGATAGATAGATAGATAGATAGATAGGAGATAGATAGATAGATAGATAGATAGATAGAAGATAGATAGATAGATAGATAGATAGGAGATAGATAGATAGATAGATAGATAGATAGATAGATAGATAGATAGATAGGAGATAGATAGGAGATAAATAGATAGATAGATAGATAGATAGATAGGAGATAGATAGATAGATAGATAGATAGATAGATAGATAGATAGATAGGAGATAGATAGATAGATAGATAGATAGATAGGAGATAGATAGGAGATAAATAGATAGATAGATAGATAGATAGATAGATAGATAGGAGATATATAGATAGATAGATAGATAGATAGATAGATAGATAGATAGATAGGAGATAGATAGATAGATGATAGATAGATAGATAGATAGATAGATAGATAGATAGATAGATAGGAGATAGATAGGAGATAGATAGATAGATAGATAGATAGATAGATAGATAGATAGATAGGAGATAGATAGATAGATAGATAGATAGATAGATAACAGATAGACAGATAGATAGATAGATAGATAGATAGATAGATAGGAGATAGATAGATAGATAGATAGATAGATAGGAGATAGATAGGAGATAGATAGATAGATAGATAGATAGATAGATAGATAGGAGATAGATAGATAGATAGATAGATAGATAGATAGATAGATAGATAGGAGATAGATAGATAGATAGATAGATAGATAGATAGATAGGAGATAGATAGATAGGAGATAGATAGATAGATAGATAGATAGATAGATAGATAGGAGATAGATAGATAGATAGATAGATAGATAGATAGATAGATAGGAGATAGATAGATAGATAGATAGATAGATAGGAGATAGATAGATAGATAGATAGGAGATAGATAGATAGATAGATAGATAGATAGATAGATAGATAGATAGGAGATAGATAGATAGGAGATAGATAGATAGATAGATAGATAGATAGATAGATAGATAGAATATTGTAAGATAAATAGACAACTATGTAAGAGATGGACAATTGGATGGATTGACAGATAATAACTAGAAATAAATAAATAAATGATAAAGTTAGATAATGGATACATAGATATTAGATAGACAGACACTTTTTCTTAGACTTCTGCAGTATACTATTTGCGGTTCAGTGAACACTTTCCATCCCTGTGGACTGTCTCGGTCTTGCGGCCTTGGTGCACTGACCTTCTCTTATTACACTTGGATATCTGACCCGTCTTATACTTGCACCATGGAAACTGTGTAATGTTATTTAACAATGACAGCTACACACCGCCATGAGACACAGTTCACACAGAATCTGTTAGATTTTGGATTGAGGAGTCTAGTTCATGTAATTACTAACATATAATATAATATGCATAGTAAAACCCAAAATAACCTGAAAGTGACACCATTATAATTACTTTTTTAATATTCTGTGATGTCACATTGTACACAATGATCTTTTTGTGTCATAGTGGGCATCACTGTGTGTTTTATCCCTGTACTGTGACATCACTCTGTGTATTATCTCTGTACTGTGACATCACTGTGTGTATTATCCTGTACTGTGACATCACTGTGTGTATTATCTCTGTACTGTGACATCACTCTGTGTATTATCTCTGTACTGTGACATCACTGTGTGTATTATCCTGTACTGTGACATCACTGTGTGTATTATCCCTGTACTGTGACACCACTGTGTGTATTATCTCTGTACTGTGACATCACTGTGTGTATTATCTCTGTACTGTGACATCACTGTGTGTATTATCTCTGTACTGTGACATCACTGTGTGTATTATCTCTGTACTGTGACATCACTGTGTGTATTATCTCTGTACTGTGACATCACTGTGTGTATTATCCTGTACTGTGACATCACTGTGTGTATTATCCTGTACTGTGACATCACTCTGTGTATTATCTCTGTACTGTGACATCACTGTGTGTATTATCCTGTACTGTGACATCACTGTGTGTATTATCTCTGTACTGTGACATCACTGTGTGTATTATCCTGTACTGTGACATCACTGTGTGTATTATCCCTGTACTGTGACACCACTGTGTGTATTATCTCTGTACTGTGACATCACTGTGTGTATTATCTCTGTACTGTGACATCACTGTGTGTATTATCTCTGTACTGTGACATCACTGTGTGTATTATCTCTGTACTGTGACATCACTGTGTGTATTATCTCTGTACTGTGACATCACTGTGTGTATTATCTCTGTACTGTGACATCACTGTGTGTATTATCCTGTACTGTGACATCACTGTGTGTATTATCCTGTACTGTGACATCACTCTGTGTATTATCTCTGTACTGTGACATCACTGTGTGTATTATCCTGTACTGTGACATCACTGTGTGTATTATCTCTGTACTGTGACATCACTGTGTGTATTATCCTGTACTGTGACATCACTGTGTGTATTATCTCTGTACTGTGACATCACTGTGTATTATCCTGTACTGTGCCATCACTGTGTGTATTACCTCTGTACTGTGACATCACTGTGTGTTTTATCCCTGTACTGTGACATCACTCTGTGTATTATCTCTGTACTGTGACATCACTGTGTGTATTATCCTGTACTGTGACATCACTGTGTGTATTATCTCTGTACTGTGACATCACTGTGTGTATTATCTCTGTACTGTGACATCACTGTGTGTATTATCCTGTACTGTGACATCACTGTGTGTATTATCCTGTACTGTGACATCACTGTGTGTATTATCCTGTACTGTGACATCACTGTGTGTATTATCCTGTACTGTGACATCACTGTGTGTATTATCCTGTACTGTGACATCACTGTGTGTATTATCCTGTACTGTGACATCACTGTGTGTATTATCCTGTACTGTGACATCACTGTGTGTATTATCCTGTACTGTGACATCACTGTGTGTATTATCCCTGTACTGTGACATCACTGTGTGTATTATCCTGTACTGTGACATCACTGTGTGTATTATCCTGTACTGTGACATCACTGTGTGTATTATCCTGTACTGTGACATCACTGTGTGTATTATCTCTGTACTGTGACATCACTGTGTGTTTTATCCCTGTACTGTGACATCACTCTGTGTATTATCTCTGTACTGTGACATCACTGTGTGTATTATCCTGTACTGTGACATCACTGTGTGTATTATCTCTGTACTGTGACATCACTGTGTGTATTATCTCTGTACTGTGACATCACTGTGTGTATTATCCTGTACTGTGACATCACTGTGTGTATTATCCTGTACTGTGACATCACTGTGTGTATTATCCTGTACTGTGACATCACTGTGTGTATTATCCTGTACTGTGACATCACTGTGTGTATTATCTCTGTACTGTGACATCACTGTGTGTTTTATCCCTGTACTGTGACATCACTCTGTGTATTATCTCTGTACTGTGACATCACTCTGTGTATTATCCTGTACTGTGACATCACTGTGTGTATTATCCTGTACTGTGACATCACTGTGTGTATTATCCTGTACTGTGACATCACTGTGTGTATTATCCCTGTACTGTGACATCACTGTGTGTATTATCCTGTACTGTGACATCACTGTGTGTATTATCCTGTACTGTGACATCACTGTGTGTATTATCCTGTACTGTGACATCACTGTGTGTATTATCCTGTACTGTGACATCACTGTGTGTATTATCTCTGTACTGTGACATCACTGTGTGTATTATCCTGTACTGTGACATCACTGTGTGTATTATCTCTGTACTGTGACATCACTGTGTGTATTATCCCTGTACTGTGACATCACTGTGTGTATTATCTCTGTACTGTGACATCACTGTGTGTATTATCCTGTACTGTGACATCACTGTGTGTATTATCTCTGTACTGTGACATTACTGTGTGTATTATCCTGTACTGTGACATCACTGTGTGTATTATCCTGTACTGTGACATCACTGTGTGTATTATCCCTGTACTGTGACATCACTGTGTGTATTATCTCTGTACTGTGACATCACTGTGTGTATTATCCTGTACTGTGACATCACTGTGTGTATTATCTCTGTACTGTGACATCACTGTGTGTATTATCTCTGTACTGTGACATCACTGTGTGTATTATCCTGTACTGTGACATCACTGTGTGTATTATCCCTGTACTGTGACATCACTGTGTGTATTATCTCTGTACTGTGACATCACTGTGTGTATTATCCTGTACTGTGACATCACTGTGTGTATTATCTCTGTACTGTGACATCACTGTGTGTATTATCCTGTACTGTGACATCACTGTGTGTATTATCCCTGTACTGTGACATCACTGTGTGTATTATCTCTGTACTGTGACATCACTGTGTGTATTATCCTGTACTGTGACATCACTGTGTGTATTATCTCTGTACTGTGACATCACTGTGTGTATTATCTCTGTACTGTGACATCACTGTGTGTATTATCCCTGTACTGTGACATCACTGTGTGTATTATCCTGTACTGTGACATCACTGTGTGTATTATCTCTGTACTGTGACATCACTGTGTGTATTATCTCTGTACTGTGACATCACTGTGTGTATTATCCTGTACTATGACATCACTGTGTGTATTATCTCTGTACTGTGACATCACTGTGTGTATTATCCCTGTACTGTGACATCACTGTGTGTATTATCCTGTACTGTGACATCACTGTGTGTATTATCCCTGTACTGTGACATCACTGTGTGTATTATCCTGTACTGTGACATCACTGTGTGTATTATCTCTGTACTGTGACATCACTGTGTGTATTATCCCTGTACTGTGACATCACTGTGTGTATTATCCTGTACTGTGACATCACTGTGTGTATTATCCTGTACTGTGACATCACTGTGTGTATTATTATGGTTTGTCTCATCCCTTTTCTGCTGTGTGACCCTTTGTTAGGTCACCATCTCTTGGCGATAGTTGTCTCACATTCTGGAGGCCCCGCCCTGTCCTGCCTTATACAGACAGCCCATTGATAAGAGTGGACACTGTGTAATTCTTCTTGTTCCCAGTAGAGGCGCTGCAGGTAAACACTTCCTACCAGGTTTCCACCAGACTGCTGCTTATTGCTGGAGATCCCAGGAGAACACTTTGCAATTATAATATTGTCAAGGGAGCCATCTAACAAGTAGAAATTGGAGACCCCCTTTAAGGACAATCTCTCTCTGTCAGTGCACTGAGGCAGAATACATACATCTAAATGTTTTAGCAATGAAGATGGCAGCGGAGGCGCGAAATAAGCGCTGGCATGGAGGAGATAAGATGTAGGATGGAAATAATGAGTTTAGAAGCAGCAGGAAAAAACTGTAACAATTAGACACAACAATCGCAGACGAGCAAATTACCGACTCCTACGGCTCATTATACCGGATCGGTGCAGACGCTGGAGACGACTGATCTGAGGATTCACAGAAACGCAGCAAGTACACAAAGTGGAGGACTGAAGGCTTATACACAGGAGAGGAGAGAACATACACCACAGCCGGACCAATATAGGCCCAGATTTCAATCTCATGAACCCTATGGACAGATACCACAACCCCTGTACCCTGTCACCCCCAGTCCCCCATTCTCAATTGGACGGTCAGAGATAGCCAAGTACAGAGCTCTGCAGTTCTATAGATTCTCAATGGATTTGCAGCATGCATGTGTGACCACCAGTCTATACAAAATGGGGACTTGTAATTGGCGGGATTCCCTGCAATTGAACCCTAAAAGTTGTTCTTCTAGTCCGGCCTCTTTAAAGGGATCCCATCATTAAAACACAATTTTTTGTGACTAACATGTAGGAACAACCTTAAGAAAGGCTATTCTTTTCCTACCTCGGGCCACGGCGACTGCACATGCCCACTGTGTACGCGGCCATTTTCTTGTGGCTTCGGGCATGCACAGTCGGCTCTGCCCGAGGCCTAGAAGATTCACCACCAGCGCCGGAAGAAGACGCGTGAAGAGGTCGTTCCTGAAGAAGATGGAGGCGGCGCTGGGGAGTTCTCTTGCAGCATTGGGGACGCCCCCAGTGCTGTTTGAGCACTAGGGCCCGACCCCAGTGCTGCGAGAGAACTCATTTGCATACCGACAAAAACCGTGATTTATTCCGAACGATGGCGCACAGGACACTTCTAAAGGTAGGAGAAGAATAGCCTTTCTTAAGGCTATTCCTACGTGTAAGTCACAAAATAATTTTTTGCAATTTTTTTAATCCAGGGGGCGCCACTCCAGTCATTGTTAATATTACTGAAAAATCTCCCAGAATTCCACTCTTCACACCTCGCTCCTGCCAAGGTTTAATTATGAATGAACTGATTTCCTTATATAGATATGTAGATACCGCCGGCCGCCTCGCATCGCCCTCACCCACATTTGGGCTGATGATGAAGATTTCGGCTGGATGAGAACATTGGCTTGTGCTGCAGACAAAAGGTTGGCTCGGGGCTCGCCAGCCGCATCTGGAACATTAAAAGGTTTTCTAAATACACGGTCACCGGATGGCTGGGCGGCGCGCATTCACCATCGGTTTGCCCTGCAGATACAATTAACCCCTGGAGAGCCCTAATCTTGAAAGAAGTGATGAAGACGAAAGCCAAGACAGAGCGAGGGGCCATTATCCCGACCAGAGACGCACGTGCTTCATTCTTAGGAGGAAGCGGGGGGGGCTTGTTTTTTTTTTATCATTGCTCTGTAATGAGTCTTAGGTGAGAGTATATTTAAGGCTGGAGACGTCGTTCTCGGAAAACTCATTAATTATGCAGAAGCTTCGGCTGTGCCGTCGTATGTAAAGTACAGCGTGTCTACCTACGGGACCAGGCTCCGGAACGATGCACTAAAATAACACTATTTACTGTCAGGAGCCCGGGCCTGCTCCAGCAATGCAACCAAATGTCTGCAATAAAAGTACATACAAGATGCCCTGAGGGCCTGAACCGCCAAGAGGACTGTCCATATTACCATGATGACGCTACAAAAACACTACCCACCGGAACAAGTCACCCCGGCCTACACTGTGACACCACCATCTTGGAAGACCCCTTACACCAGGGTGGGGTCACCTCAGCCTACACTGTGACATCACCATCTTGGAAGACCCCTTACACCAGGGGTGGGGTCACCCCAGCCTACATTGTGACATCACCATCTTGGAAGACCCCTTACACCAGGGGTGGGGTCACCCCGGCCTACACTGTGACATCACCATCCAGGGGTGGGAAAACCTCTCCAGGGGCCAATATCTGATTCTAAGAGGTCAGCCATTAAGAACCTCCATAGGCCCAGAAATATGTGTGTCAGTGCTAAGATTGTATGGACATTGGCCACCAGCCTGGTGGGATTTGTCCAGATCTGCCTTATAGGGGTTTTCACAATAAAGATCTGCATTAGAGACATGCTGTGACCCATGACAAGAATGGTGGTCTGCAAGTGGCCCCAAAAGTTCCATATGAATAGAATGGTGGGGGCGCACCGTTCTCTTCATAACAATGGGTCTTCCGAAATGGTGAACTACACAGAAGTGAATGGAGTGGGGGCCGAGCATGGGCGCTTACAGACTCCTCTCCTACCACTAGTAATCAGACATTTTTCCCTATCCAATCCATAGGATAGGTCATCAATTGAAGATCAGTGGAGGTCTGACATCTGGGCCCCCCGCTGATCAGCTGTTTGAAGCAGTAGAAGCACTTCCACTTTGGGCCATGTGACGTCACATTTATTGGTCACGTGGTCTGTTCACATCTCAGTCCCATTCAAGTGAAAGAAGCTGAGCTGTAATACCAAGCATAACCACTATACAATGTACAGCGCTGCGCTTGGTAGTTTAAAAGGCCTTGATAACCCCTTTAACACTGGCCATACACATTGGAGTAACGTTGGCTGAACCTGCCGATCACGTAATGGTGCAGAATTACAAAAACTGCAAGAAAAACTGATGTTTTCGCAAAAAACAGCCAATCAGAGACCAGAATATGGAATGAAAGCTGTACTGCGATTGGTGGATACAGGCAACAAAGATAGCATTCAGAGCATACAGACACTCGGCTCTGTACGGAGGGGTAGATGATTGGACTGAAAGATATCTAACGTGTATGGATAGTATTTCGCTAGGTGCACGGACCACTTGCTAGTCTCTAGGACTCGTCATCGTCAACACTATAACAATGGCCGCCAACACAACATTAATGACCAAACAGAAGAGGTCATCCGGGGATAGCACACAAGCCACGGCGATCACAGACACAACACCAGATACGTCAATCACTATCCAATCCAATAGATTTATCAGGGTCAGTGCAGAGTCAATGGATGTTTATTGAATATCGCAGGGAAGAGGTCGTCTTGTGGTGCTGCCACGTGGACCTTGGGTAGAACTTTACACCGACCTAGTCTTATGGACGCCCCATGGTAAAAATTAGGAACTGGCAGCCCAATACACATATACTGGAACCAGAATTAAATCATACTTATATAAGGGAAATAACACTCCAATTTACAAAATTACAAAAATTCATCCCATGCTCAATAGAATTTTTGATATCTGAGGGTGAACCAAGAACACATCTTCCCCGTTCTCTTAGGGCTCAGGCTACACAGTGACTTTTGGTCACAGATACGTTGCGACATTACCATCATGTCACTGCCGGAGGAGATTCATGAACGTGTAGAATGAATGTTTTTGTAAATCTGCTCCATCATGTTTTTCCTACAAGGCCGCACGTGACTATGAAACCCAACCTGGTTTGTGACGGTCAGACGGTCGTCCACCACCTTGTTTCTATGGAGAAATTGTGAGGTTGCACTTACGCGGAGACTTTAACGAAAAACGTGGGCAACAAAAAGTTTCCGAGTAGTTCGATCGTTCATGGGAAAAGCTCCCCAAAGATACCACTCGGCTCCCATTTATCTCAGGTCTGTGGATGAGCTGATACAGACAACTGGAATGTAGAATCATTATGTAAAATAATATAAAAAAAAAAATCTAAAAATTCCAAACCTAAAAGGTCTTATTTTGGGGATTTCGCAGAGCTTGGGCCATTACTACGCTCACTTCTGAGGTCTTATTTCTCTTAGCATAATTTCCAGACAATTCCTATCAAGCTGTCAATAGGAGTCGACATGGAGACTCGCCAGCTGACAAGTCTTACAGGTTAAATGAGAGAAAACGGAACGGATGAGGTTTCTTTTCTCCTATCAAAAGGAAAAAATCAGCACATTTCTAGGCATATTATATAAAGCTATAATTTACCATGGGATCCTAAATGGGAATGACAGCAGCGAAGCCGAGGTGAACCGAGGTAACCCATCGCAAATTATGTTGTGTAGAAGGACAGCAAAAACATTCTTACAAAAATTTTCATCCTACAAAATTGGCCTTCGAAGGTGAAGGAATTGGGGGTACGTCTAGATCGGATACTACTATGAATAATACAGACAAGCACTTACCCGATACCGTGACCAACATTGACGCCATCAAGGGACGGTTGTTGTCCAGTTTCCGGCTGAGCTTCAATTCCCCGCTGGAGTGATTGACTATCAACAAATTTAGCTCATTCCCACGTTCAAAGGTGTAGAAGAGTCTGTCGGACACATCAGGGTCATACGCCGGTATCTTCCCAATGACCCCAGAGGGAAACGTGTTGGAGTTGTTGGAGATGTAATTATTGAAGAGTATCTGGAAGTTCTTCAGAACGGGAGAATTGTCATTTTGATCGATCAGCTTAATATGGACGGTGGCTCTGCTAACCAGAGGGGCCGAGGTGGCCTGAACCACGATGACATACTCAGGTTTGGTCTCATAGTCCAAATCAATGAGAGCGGTTAGCTCTCCAGAAAAGAAATCCATTTGGAAAATTTCGGGAATGTTACCTTCCACTATCTGATACATGATCTGGGCATTTGGACCTTCGTCAGGATCCAAAGCTTTGATCCTTCCAACTACTGAGCCAACAATACTATTTTCCTTCACAAAGACCTCAAATTCATCTGCGGGGAAGACAGGGGCATTGTCATTGACATCTTGAACTGCTACTTGAATTCGGACTGGGCTTCTCTGCGGAGGGATACCCCTATCTACCGCATAGGCCGTCAGCTCGTAGAAGGGAACAGTTTCCCGGTCCAACTTCCGTACAGTACGAATGATACCTGAGGTTGGTTCAATTGTAAAATCCCCATCTCCATCTTCTCCATTTTGGAAAGTATATTGTACCCTTCCATTGGCATGGGAATCCCGGTCGGTGGCAGAAATCTGAAGGACACTTGTGAAGGGCGGAGCGTCCTCTGAGACTATCCCATGATATTGCGTGTTGAGAAACTGAGGGGCATTATCATTGACATCATTAACCATTATTTCTACGTAGGTGGTGTCAGACTTTTGGGGAATTCCATTATCTTTTGCCACTACGGCAAGGCTGTACGTCATCTGATCCTCATAGTCTAGGGGGGCATTGAGTGTGATGGCTCCACTGTCTGGATGGATACGAAATTGAGGGATATTGTCTTCCAGAAGGTAAGTGATCCTGGCATTCTCCCCCACGTCATCATCGGTAGCACTGATTATAACCACAGTGCTTCCAATGGGACGATCCTCATTGACATCGACTGTGTAGTGGGCACTCTGAAAGACCGGCCGGTGAGTGTTGGCATCAGTGATGTTGATATGGACATAACAGTTATCATGCAGGATGCGGTCGGAAGCCGTCACCGTAAGAACATAACGTCTTTCCTGTTTGTAGTCCAGGGGCAATGACAAAGTGATTAACCCTGCTCCACCCTGAGTAGTGATGGCAAAGCGGTTGCGAGTATTCCCCCCGGTGATCTGATAGGAGATGATGCTGTTGACATCCCTGTCTATGGCGGTGACACTAAGCACGCTGGTGCCCACACTGGCATCTTCATTCAGACGTATAAAATATTCCCTTTGGGTAAACTCAGGCCGATTGTCATTCACATCCAAGATGGTGATGGTGACACTGGCGGAAGCAGACAGAGGAGGGTTACCATGATCCCGAGCCTCAACCCCAAACAAGTAGCGTTCTTCAGTCTCTCTATCCAGCTGTCCGCTCACGGTGATCCACCCTGTGGCGCTGTTGATTACAAATGGAGTTTTGGATGAGATTCCAAGTAACTTGTATTCCATACGGGCATTTTCACCATAATCGGCATCAACAGCTTGGATGTGAATCACAGAGTGACCCAAGGGGACATTTTCTAGCACATTGACTTGAAAGGGGGTACTGACAAAGATGGGAGCATGGTCATTAATGTCTATGACTTGTACGCTTATCATGCCGGTGTTGTTGGAAAGGGGAGGGCGGCCGGAGTCCTGGGCACGAACTCTTAGAGTATACTCCCTCTCTGTTTCAAAGTCTAGGGGGGTTATGACCTGTATGGCGCCATTCATGCTGTCAATGGAGAACTGCCCCCTGCTATTACCACTAATCATATTATAGTGGACCACCCCATTACTGTCCTTATCTAGATCCGTGGCCGTGACCCTTAAAATCTCAGTATGTGGTTTGATATCTTCTCTGATCTGCACGATGTAGCGCTTCTCACTAAATTGGGGTACATTATCGTTTTCGTCTAATACGGTAATCTCAACCTTCACAGTAGATGACCTGGGGCCGGGGTCTTTCCCTTGATCACTGGCTTCCACAATCAATGAGTATTTTTCCCGCTTCTCCCGGTCTACCTGTCCGCTGGTGGTGATTAAACCAGACCTGGCATCTATCTCAAAGACTGAATGGGCAGCTTGTTCATTGACAAACCGATACTTAATATTGGCGTTGGCTTGAGAGTCAATATCGGTGGCCCTCAGCTGCAATATGGGGTACCCCTCTTCTACGTTTTCCCTAATGCTCTCTCTGTACTCCGTCTGCTCAAATGTTGGGCTATGGTCATTTTTGTCAGTGACGGTAACGGCCACCATAGTGGTTGCCGACAAACGAGGACTCCCGTGGTCTATGGCTGTGACTCGAAAATAATGGAGATCCATGTTTTCCCTGTCTAGGATTTCCGTGGTGGAGATTAAACCTGTCACTGAATCTATACTGAAGAGCTCTAAAGATTTGCTATTCATCAAGGCGTCCATAGTGTACACCACCCTCCCTGATTCCCCGGTATCTGGGTCTTGGGCTGTCATGGTTATCACAGGGGTCCCAGGGGGCTGATTTTCGGCCACCTGAACCTGATAATTATATTGGGGGAAGTGAGGATGCCGGTTGGCTGCCCTGCGTGTTCTTATTAATGGAAGGGATGCCCTTTCTCTTCTCCTCCCACTGATCCCCTGCTTGACATCGTGTGTATGTGATATATGAGGGAGGGGGAAAGGACTCGGCTGCATTGCTTTGCTGCCGGATAATTGCTGTTGAGTGTACAGGTCAATATTTGGAAGCTTCCCCAGGCCGGATAGTGGAAAAGTAGTTTTTAAGCAACCTTTGGTGGTGTTAAATGGGAAATACACAGAACAAGGTTCTTTCGGGGACAGGAGAGCTGAGGGCTGTGCAGGAGCAGCTGCAGCCACCCCGGGAGCTGTCTGATCTGCTGGTGCTGAAATATCCTCTCTCCACGTGTTGTCCCCGGGCGGATCTCTCCAGCAATCCTGGATGCCACTCAACCATCTCAGACCCTGGAGGAGGTCGCAGGACCGGCCACCTGCAGATCCACCCCCAGACCGACCACCATCCGGTAATCCAGAACAAGCGTAAACAGACAGATGAGTAGCCCCATTGATACAGATCACTGACGGATGATGAGTGGAGTATTCCAATGTGTAACAGTCCGATCTTCCCCATTTCATATCAGATAATTTATGCCACCATGGATAAGGACGTCTCCGTTGACAGCGCCGGATGACTTGCGGGTTTATACATAGCACAACCAGATGGGGGTCTTCCGAAATAGCAAAAATCAGGCAATCCCCAGTTACATTCCTCTCCCTGGGAGATCCGTGCACCCCTTGGTCATCCGTACAGTAAAACAAACCACACGAGTCCCCGCGATCCTGACCGCTTTTAACCATTACAATCCCCAGAGTAGTACAATGTCCATCCACATTCATGTCACCGCTGTCATTGTCCCGGGTCCGGTGCCCACCTCCCGAAAAACTTCTACAAAAGCAACGTACGGGGAAGACAAGTGGACAGTTCAGGTTGGAAAGGCAACTACTGTTAATTTTCAGAGCACTGACGTACCTGTCACTCTTACTGACCACAATGTGTTGTAATGAACTCCTCTTAAACATTGTCCTATTGCTTGGCGCGGCGGCGCTGAACGTTAATAGTATTGGCTGGCAGTGTCGTAAAAGAACCAGAATGTCTTTACTGTGGTTTTTAAGGCAATGGGGTCCGAAGGTGAGCAGACAATCCATAGGTAGCACATTTGATTTTGTAATCCAATGGCGGGGACGGGGGACCCCTTTGGTCTTGTGGCCCTTGGTCCTTATAATAATGCAGGCTGGAGGCACAGAGATGGAATTTGGCAGGTGAAAGCAGGCGCCAGGTCCGTGCATTGCTTTCCCCCTGCAGCCTCCTACAGGAACGCACCTGCACGCATTGAGCTGGCGTGACCCCCAAGTTCTGTGAATGCACTTTGCAAGGTTGCACCCAGGTAATTGTCCAGGCATCCTCCTTGCTAAAGGTCCCCGGCCAAGGTTTGCATGCCGGCTGCCATTGCCTCTGGCCTGATGGGCTTCCTCCATGCACTGAGCCCCCTTGATGTCAGCCAGCAGCTGCAGCAGCCTTGCCACACAAGCCCCCTGCTCCACAATGCACCTGACTGGAGGAGGGCTGAGGCTCCCAGGGCTCTCCCAGCTTCCTGCATGCTTCTCCAGGCTGTAAGTGAACAAAGGGCTGGAGAGGAGGAGAAGCAGCTGGAAGAGATGCAAAGACAGGCTTGTTCCCAGCAGCAGAGCAGCCATAGTATCCCTCCTTGTCCTCCTGGCACAGAGCAGCCCTCAGTGGGCAGCAGTGCTCCCCTCCCCCGGTCCTCCTGTCTGTCTCCTTGCCTTGGCAGCTACCATCTACTCGGTGCTTCCCAGACTCTCCGGGCGCAGCATCTCCTCACCCTCCCTTCATTCAACACCAACATGGCTCCCGGCAACCCTAATGGTCCGCTCCACCCCAGCTCCCTACCCTCCCCCCTTTACTAGAGTAAGGAGTTGGTAGATGCCGATGCGCAGGCGCAGTGGCGGCCGCTGAGTCAGTCACAATTAGTGCGGACGCCATGTTTAGTGTTGGCAGCCGGCTGAGCTGTCCGGGGTACTGAAGGCAGATGGACGTGACCTAGTCCTGGGAGTCTCGCACGAATATACAGAATATACACTGTGTGCTAATGTTATAGACAGGGCGGGAAGACATTGAAAACACGGCACTGAGAATGAAATAGTCTGGTTTTATAGCAACCAATCAGAGTCCACCTTACATTTTCCAAGGTCAGTTTAGAACATTAAAGCTGAATCCTCATTGGCTGCTCTCTATACAGTCAAGTGACATCATGTGATCTCCTCACTACTATCCCTAATGGTGGCGGCTGTTGCTAGGTTACAGAGCAAACTGATTCGCAGCGCAGCCATGCTGCAAAATATTCTCGGGGCTTCCTAATAATGATGTTACTCTTAGAGAATGCTAGGCTCATATCTGTCCTGGGAGTCGATCTCTAGCCACCGCAGGTCCACCTTTATCCAACTTTTTCGTCCGGCGATATTAGTTCCAAAAAACGGACACTCGCCAGCCCCCATTACAGTCAACGGGGTCCCTCAGGCTCCATTTGTCAGTCATAGAATGGACACAATGGCGCCGATGTGGACACGGTAGAGTCGAGTAGTAAAAACCACGGTGTCATTACATGACAAACTCAGCTCTGCTACATCTGTGTCACAGGACAGGACTAACCCTGGAGATTGTATTAGGTGTGCACGAGCTTCAATCCAGGCCCAGGTGGCAGAAACAAAGACATTCAGAGGTGTGGAAAGGAAGAATGGCGAGACCTCTAGCAAACCTGCCGCAGCGAAAAAAAAAAAAGAAAAGTTTTTTAAAGCGAAATTCCCTTGGTATTCGTCGCCTATTTTCTTGCTATTTCACCTATTGTATTGCTAAGAGAAGAACCCACAGCAAAAAAAAAAAAACAACAAAAAACAACCCAAAAAAATACACAGAAGCAGCAGCAGCAGCAGCAGCAGCGCGGGTCAGTGTGTGCAAGTGGTGAGACAATACATAGACTGGGGATCATCTGCCTTATAACATCGCTCTGCCTGTCATATCTATCTAGTAATATCTCTATATCCATCTAGTACGTATCTCATATCTGCCTTGTAATGTCTACCGTATCAGTCACATTATCAATATATTCTGTAATATCGATTATCTGTCTTATCTCTCATATCTATACTGTATATCATGTAATATCTATATCTAATATCGCTCATAATATATATCCATCCTGTCA
Source organism: Leptodactylus fuscus (assembly GCF_031893055.1). NCBI lineage: Eukaryota > Metazoa > Chordata > Amphibia > Anura > Leptodactylidae > Leptodactylus > Leptodactylus fuscus. The sequence goes on from NC_134273.1 coordinate 83,774,653, forward strand.
TTTCTAGCCATCTATTTCTCCAGTATCATGCTCACGTTATATCTATATCCTGCAATGTCTGATATGTCTTATCTATCATATTTATATCTTATAGTTACCTCTCTCATAATATTTATCTATCTTGTAACATCTCTCATTTGTCTCACAAACTCTACAGTATCTCATATGATCTCTATATCCGATTTCATATCTCTTGTATCTTCTATATATCATGTCATATCTCTTATATTATAGATCTATCCTGTATCTACCTCTCTACTCATCGCATATCAGTTATATCTCGTTTATCTCTTGCTCACGTAATATTGATTTCAGTCGGTCTCACAATCTCTCTCCATCTCTTATCTAGCTATATCTGCCTGTCTTACAATATCTTTCCCTCATTAACCCTTCCAGTAAGCGGCTGCTTGATCATATCCCAGAAGATGATGGCACCCTGCACTCTGTACATGACATCACGTATCTCCTGGTGTCGGCAGTCATCACTATGCTATAACAGGCTTATTACTCAGCATAATGACACATCGTTACAATGTATCAGTGACTAATCCCTTGCATGATCTCAAGTGCTTCAACCTACCACCACAAGCCTCAGCATTCCCTCCAGAGAGTCGTCTTTGCCCTCTGCCATGCTCACATATCCTATCCCTTTAATTCTTCATGGCTGTCACCCTGTCTATTCCTCCCTGAGCCCTTGTTAATGTGTATATAGTCAGCTCCAGAGCCGGCCGTGACACTTCTCCCTCCATCGGAGGATTTCTCTTTTCTATCTCTCCGGTGATGAATGGCATTGAGAAGAAAAAAAAAAAAATCCTAGACAGCATTTTGCCAGTTACAATGATGGCTGTCAATGGTACTGCCCAGGTGCCCCCTCCCTCCAGGAATAGTACAGACCCAGCCTCATCTGCTTATAGGAAGCGTCTGAATACATTAGTGCGAGTTCCCGGCTCCGCTCATTGTCCCCAATATCACAATGTGGAGGAGCCGCCCTCTATTGCTCACATCAATGCTGCTGACTTGTGTTCATTGAGCCAAGATCCCTCATTGTCTGTCGCTTTCCCTCTGCCCAGCCAGCCGCTACTATTGGCTCAGCGTGCAAGCCCATGTATTATAGCAGACAGATCCGCCAGCGTCTTCAATCTTAAGCAAGTGGACGACGAATGCAAGACGGGCGATAAAACCAATAGCCTTTATGTTGTATTATCCCGCACACGCATGGCTATTGTTTAGCTGGAGGCTCCATTAGTGTCATAATTGCAGCCATTTATTATTTGTCGCCATTCTGATGGTGGTCAAACACTCCCCCCATTTCAAAGTTTTGGACCAAATTTGAACTTTTTATCTGTTTCCAGGAAAGCTGGGTGATTAGCAATATGACTGCCACAATAGCGGAGTGATTTCATAGTAGATGCTACAATGGAGTGCTTAAACATAAGTAATGCCTGGCTTGGCCTGGATCCAGTTGGTGGCGCTGCTCCTGTGACCACCCCATGTGTCTGCGTCAGACCAGGCGGTTAGGCTTACATCTGGGAGAGGCAGATTTAGTTACCACTTGGACCAGGCTGCAACAAAAAACCCTACCAAGGTGGGGAGTGAGCTGAGCCGGCCATATAACGAACACACCCGGGGCCAAGATAGCGCCACCTACAGGATCCATACCACTCCATAGTAGCATCAATCACGTCCACACAACTTTCCTAGAGGTCAAAATGAAAAATTCACTCACGCACGCGCAGAAATGTTTCCAGTTCTCATTTCACTGCAAGGTCTGCTATGCAGGGAGCTCAAAATGTTGGTTGCAGATGTTACATTCTGAAATGTCCTTTCCTTTGAGGCCAGTCATAGTGGAGGCTACTCAGCTTTCCTAGAAATCGATATACAAGATGGAAAATAACTAGGAATTAATAAAATGATAGACTATCCCTATGTATATAAACAGGCAGCGGTATCCTGCTGAAGAGGAAAACTGGGGGGCGGGGGAGACAGCCTGAGACTTGTGGTTCATCAGATGCTCTCATCCAATTAGACCTGCTAGGAGGGTTTTCAGCCATGTTGAGAAGACGACACAGCGATCCTCATATCCTGTACTTTTCAGATGGATGCCAGGCACAAGGTCATATACAATTCCCTAAAACCTGATTTGTTTATTCTTCAGAAACACCAATGACCAGAAGAAATGAGAAATCTCTAGTCAGAATCATTGTGAGAATCCAGGTAAGAAAACACTGGAAATGTTCTCTATACGGGATGTCAAAAGCCAAAATATATGGTCATCATTTTATACTAACTGTACATACATTACTTATCCTGTATTATACTCCAGAGCTGCGCTCACTATTCTGCTGGTATAGTCACTGTGTACATACATTACATTACTTATCCTGTATTATACTCCAGAGCTGCGCTCACTATTCTGCTGGTGCAGTCACTGTGTACATACATTACATTACTTATCCTGTATTATACCCCAGAGCTGCGCTCACTATTCTGCTGGTGCAGTCACTGTGTACATACATTACATTACTTATCCTGTATTATACTCCAGAGCTGCGCTCACTATTCTGCTGGTACAGTCACTGTGTACATACATTACATTACTTATCCTGTATTATACCCCAGAGCTGCGCTCACTATTCTGCTGGTGCAGTCACTGTGTACATACATTACATTACTTATCCTGTATTATACTCCAGAGCTGCGCTCACTATTCTGCTGGTGCAGTCACTGTGTACATACATTACTTATCCTGTATTATACCCCAGAGCTGCGCTCACTATTCTGCTGGTGCAGTCACTGTGTACATACATTACATTACTTATCCTGTATTATACTCCAGAGCTGCGCTCACTATTCTGCTGGTACAGTCACTGTGTACATACATTACATTACGTATCCTGTATTATACTCCAGAGCTGCGCTCACTATTCTGCTGCTACAGTCACTGTGTACATACATTACATTACTTATCTTGTATTATACTCCAGAGCTGCGCTCACTATTCTGCTGGTGCAGTCACTGTGTACATACATTACATTACTTATCCTGTATTATACTCCAGAGCTGCGCTCACTAGTCTGCTGTGTACATTACTTATCCCAAGTTACATCCTGTAATAACTAACTTAATATTAGGGGATCTCCTTACTCCTTCCCTTTACTACAAATTTTATTTAAAGGGGCACATCATAGCTGTAGCTTAGAGCCTGTATTGATTACTTTTGTATCCAGATCTTCCTGTAAACAATCTGCATTTCCCCAGTTGTCGGCTCCTCAGGACAGCAAAGCTCTTACCCCATGAAACGTCTTAGGGTGCATTCACACTGAGTAAACGCTAGCTTATTTTGTAGAGTAAAATTACACTTGTAAATTTTGCTATCCCATTGACTTCAATGATATATTTTTACAAGTGTAAAAATACGCCTGTAAAAAATACGCCTGTAAAATGTCATTGAAGTCAATGGGATAGCAAAATTTACAAGTGTAATTTTACTCTACAAAATAAGCTAGCGTTTACTCAGTGTGAATGCACCCTTACCCTGCAGAGTCAGCAGACGGATTACACTACAGACTGGCCTAGAGAAGTCTTTAGATTTATTTAGGTGAGAAAAATATTGGATGTCAGCAAAACAGAATTAAAGGGGTTTTCTGAGATTAATATTGATTGGTGGAGGGAGGTCCAAAACCCAGTACCATCACAGATCAGCATGGCCTGCTCGCAGCACGGTGAATAAGGCTGAACTAACTCCAAACACAGGCACTATATACTGTACAGTGCTGTGCTCTATTCTGGGACCCCTGTTCCTGTGATGAGTGGGGGTCCCAGCACTCAGACTCTCACCAATCCACAATCTATGTCCTATCTGAGAAGTCTGCCGGCAGTAGAGGAATCCTTCTGTATATTATGTATGCACCTACGCCCTCTAGTGGTGATGGGTGGCAGACAAAATATCATCATTCAACTTTGTCTGTATTCTGAGATGATAAAGTTATTTCAGAAGTCTTCCTATATGGCGGCCATAGATAGACAGAGCGGTGACTAGTGATCATATCATATCCCCCTACACTACAAGTGCAGCATGTGTGACTAGACTACCAGGTCATGGGTTGGAAGCTCAGTACATGCTTATCCTCTATGTTCATGGTGAATCTGACACACAAGGGGGCATTCAGGGTCTGTAGAAAGTTGTGTACAATTGATATGGATTAGAAGAGTATGCCGACATTCTGTAAACAGTGCAGTGACAACCGCCAGAAGTCATACAATGGTTGCAATCGGTTGTCACCATGTCTCTATGGAGGAGAATAAAATAAAAATGTAGTAATTGTTATCAGTAGGGGGCAGCAGTGTATGCACAAATAAACCTATAACCTGAATGCAGAGACTCGAGCATGGGAATAAGCCCTTGATCGGGATCCGGTGTTACACGTAATCCAATCCTGGACTGTTCCTTTAATAGAAGCTTCTCTATGACCCTTTAAGAGAAATCTCCGCAGTAAAGACACCCGACATACAGAAAGATTTTATTGGATTCCATTTATTCCACAAGTGTTATTTCAAGTACGGTAAGACTGAGAAATATAATGTACATGAGATGCAGGCGGCAGGTGCCCCGTGTATATAGATGGCGGTACATTGGCAGAGCGGATGCAATTTAGCAGATACACGGTTCACGCAACAACCACATCACAAATGGGTAGAAAATGACAACTCTAAACCAAAGGCAGTGAAGTAAAACATGTCAGCGAATACTCTACAGAATGACAGAACATATGGATGATGTGGAGCTGCTGTACGTCTCCCATACGCTGCTCCCATAGGATGGCAGGGAACCTGTAATGTCCACAGAACTCTATGGAGGGGCAGCGAATACCCAACCTGTTCCCCATCATCAAACATGGACTGTCCACCATAGACATAACATGACTAGCAGCACTCCGCAACAAGAGGGGAGAGGTACTTACAGTTCTAATCTTCTGACAAGTTGTAGGTTTTGATCAGTGAAGGTTTTAGGGCCGAGACCCCACCAATTTCTGGACCAATGCGATAGAAGTGCTCATGTCAGGACTCCTTAAAGGGGGTTGTCCAAGACCCGAGGGTATTGGATACTGATAGGTCATCAGTATCTGATCAGTCGGGGTCCAACATCTGACCCTGCACCAATAAGCTGATTCGTCTGCTAAACGTTGTATATACCATATACAGCCATCCAAGGGAATAAGAACAGAGTTGGACTGCTATAGTGGTGACACCAGGGTACTGCAGCTCAGCTTTCACAGGAGCATGGCTGCTTCCGATCATATACTTGTATGGGAATGCAGCTTTGAGCAGCTGGAAGAACAGGTAGGTGTAGTGCTACAATGTGGGACCCCTCGAATCAGATATTGGCGACCTATCCGGTCAACAGGTCATCAGTATTCCATACTCTGAGTTTTGGAAACCCCCTTAAGCTTTGTTTAGCTGTCTTTGGAGAGTGCAGGGTGCGGTGTATGGACATGAATACTTTCCATGGAACTGTACACTGCACCCTCTGCACACAGCCAAGCATAACACTTAGTCAAGCATTTTAGCACATTTGTTCTAGCAATTGGTGCAGGTCTCAGCAGCCGAACTCCCAACCAAAACTAGTAAGATGTCAAACCTTTGGCGAACTGATAGTGACACTTTAAGCATTATCCGCCATGTCAGTGAGCTGTGGCCCATAACAACTAAGTCACTCTTGGCCTCCTTGGAGCCATGTGTATAGTACTCCCAAATCCGCAAATCTAAGCTGGAAGGGGGGCAATGCTCAATGAAGCACCGCAGGACTCCTAACATCAGGGACCCCTTTGATATGAGGCAAATGGAGCATCACTTTACATCTGAGTTGTCCAGGGCTACTCCCCATTATCACTCCAGCTGTGAAACTACAACTCCCAGCATGCACACTTGCTCTATGGAAATGAATGGGCATGCTGGGAGTTGTAGTTTCCCAACAGCAGGAGTGCTGAAGGTCGCTGACCCCGGACTAGAAAGTTAATATGACCTTATACAATATAACAGGTATGTGAAGACATAATAGACAGTACAGAGCACACGGGAGACACGGGACACTGCATACCTGCTGCCGCTAGACACCGGGCCGCCATTGGGCTTTCCAGTGACGCCATCTTTCTTATATAAAACATGCAAGCCTAAAACTGCAATCGAACCTCTGTGATAAAATATTCTGCTGCGGCTCTGATTAAAAAAATATCATCCTCGTGCGTCCCGGGCAATAAAGCATCTGGTTAATAAAATAGAGAAATATATCTTCAGATTAGCAATATCCAGTAGAAAGTCTATAGCAGGTTACGAGGCGTCCGGGACGCTCGCTAATTCTACATACTCCACATGCTATTAGGTTATCTTTGTATTAGGAGAACTTACAGACAATTCTGGTTAATGGTTTCCTCAAGGATGAATGGTTATATGCCCCGAAGGGTATGCGGCCGGCTGGGGGACTACCCCAGTGGTCACAGTGAGGGGGATGTATATTAAAAGCGCTATCACAGTATTAAATATCCCACCAGGCGGTGTCAGACTGTAAAGCAATGTGCATGTCCACCTATCCAGCAGAGTCCTGGTGGACGCACATGCTCAGTCACTCTCCTCACAGCCAGGACTTTGCACCATGACCCAGTCCTCCATGCAGGGCAGCCAATAACATAGCATTGTGTCCTGCTTGTCAGAATAGGAGCAAAGCTGTGCAGTAGGGGGCAGTATAGCTAAGGGGAACTGAGAGGGGACTATATGGTCAGCTGCCAGAGGGGAAAGGAGACTGATTCTATCCAGAGCCTTCATTCCCAATGGGGTCACATGGAAGATAAACATAAGGCCAATGGATTTTTACACTACTAACAGCATGTCAGGACTCCGGGGATGACAAGGACTAGTGGGAAACCTCTCTAATATGTCTTACCAGAGAATAACCAAGGTCATTTATGGCTTAGTGTTAAATACTACTCTGATGATCTCAGATACCTGAAGAACTACAACTCCCAGCACCTCCTGACACCCAGCAGTGGTCAAATATGTCCGAGCTGTTGCCTAGAAGCAAGCTATAATGTCAATAGACATATATAGGCCATGTGCCCATATGTCGCCTGGCACTATGGTAGCTTCTTTACATATGGACTTTTTAAGGGGAAATCCAGTGTAATAATCCTCTGACCTGCCATAGACGGGTATAAAGATGACAAGGGTGAGGCCTCTGATCTCGGACCACCACGGAAGTGATTTATATGGAGAGATCCCCTTTGACATCACTCAGATTTCTATTACATAAGCAAATGACCACCGATGCTAATAACAGAAAGCTCTGAGCCGTACCAAAGGGGTCTCACTCAGGAGACTAGTGGTGGTCCCACTCTATGGCCCCCGCGTGTCCATCTAGGACAGATCACAACATTATTTCAAGTGGATTTTCCCTTTATAACCCAATGTCAGTAAGGAGGAGATAAAGGCCTGGAATAATTCAGTGCATATCTCCTCTGTGTAGTTTCTGCCTCCTCTAGTTCACTGTAGTCTATAAATCAGCATTGTCAGGGGCTCGATAGTGGCAGAAGGTACCCGGGACCCAGAAGAACCAACGATGGACCCCAGTGCACCAGTCACTTTGCATATTAAGAAACCCCAAAGACTTAGCAATACATTGAGCCGTCTGTGAACCCCGCAGGATCGGAGAGGAAAGGACAGGACACACAAAGCTTCCAGTTACAGTTCCACTGACTTGTTATAGAAGGATGGATTTAGGGTTAGGCCTGAAAAGCATTATGGGACAGTAACCCCCTCCTCTAATGCCAAATGGATTCCCTTATTTCTCAGTAGCACAGACAGCTTGTGCCCCCTGTGATATAAGGAGGGCGGCCATAACACTGTAAACAAGCCACAGTCGAGCTGAGTTCTCTGCAGACAGACAATGAACGCTGCTTTGTAAACATTAGTCGCTCTCGGTCGGCGCTCGCTCAGGGTCACCCGCTCTCGGGGGAGATCTGAGGAAATTCCTTGTAGATCTGCTGGATGATCATTTTGTCCATCTGACAGTGAGGCCCTCCCTCCTCTTCCTCTAGGATACGTTGCATTATACTGTGCAGGTCTTGCTGACGGTGCAGGTGCTGCATGTAATCCGTGGAGCGCATGATGGCGTGCATCAGGGACAGGTACTCCATCCGAAGCTGGAGGGGTGAGAGGTTACACAATGACATCACTACTCAGCTCTTAGGTGCACTGGGTAGAGCCGCCATTACATTCAGCATATGGGATGTATGTTCACGCCTCTGGGCTCCTTGCTAGTGTGGTATTCTATATACTGTGTGTGTGGGGGCACTGGGGAGAACAGCATATACTATGTGGGGGCCATAGGGGAATATTATACTGTATCAAACGCCAAAGAACAAGAAACATATACACGCAGGAAAAAGGAGGGGGACCTGCAAATTTTGGCTCCAGAGATTTCTTATGGTCGCCCCCAGCCCTAGGTCTCCTTGTGGAGATGTATCTGGTGTATGAAGTCTTACAGGAAATGCACCCTGGGAAAAAGTTTGCAAATGAGCTTTCTGCATCAGTAAGAAAACAGTCTAGTGCCACCTACAGGTAGATGTCCACTATTTCAATCACTTGATGTCATAGGATATAGGTTTCTTGTGCTAAGGGGCTCTTAAGATTAGAAAATCCAGATACAGTGCCTCACCTCTCCATAGGTTGTGACCGGTATTGCAGCTCAGCATCACTAAACTGAATGGAGCAGAGATACAATATCACAGACAACCTATGAACAAGCGTGGAACAGTTTTTTGGAAGAAATGAGCAAGATCTGGAGAATCCCCTTTAAGGTTGTGATTAATGTTGTCTTGGAGCCGCTACAAGACTCACCTTATCCCCTGGAGAAAGATCCGCTATCTGCCGCACAATGATATCGATCATTACCATCATGTCAGTGTGGTAGAAGATATTAGCCGTGTCTGAGCTGGCGAACACATCCTGCAGGATCTTCAGCACAGAGTGCGGGGGCTGAGGCTGGTGCTTGAAGATACAAACGGGATCATCTAGTGATGAGAGGAGACGACGGATAAGTGACCTCTGCAATACACGCACCGGAGGAGGACGGAGGGAGATACAGACAGACACATAGACACACACACAGACATACATGACACACAGACACAGACAGACATGACACAGATACACACATTTACCTCCTCTGTTAAGAAGCAGCAGAAGCTTTTCTGTAAAAATCTTGACATTGGGACGTTTACAGAGAGTCTTCATAATCACATTGTTATCTGGAACTATCCGGAAAAAAGGATTATAAAGATATAATGCAATAAGATGTGTGTACGGTGCGTCCATATAGTAGTTATATTCTTGTACATAGGAGCAGTATTATAGTAGTTATATTCTTGTACATAGGAGCAGTATTATAGTAGTTATATTCTTATACATAGGAGTAGTATTATAGTAGTTATATTCTTGTACATAGGAGCAGTATTATAGTAGTTATATTCTTGTACATAGGAGCAGTATTATAGTAGTTATATTCTTGTACATAGGAGTAGTATTATAGAAGTTATATTCTTGTACATAGGAGTAGTATTATAGTAGTTATATTCTTGTACATAGGAGGTAGTATTATAGTAGTTATATTCTTGTACATAGGAGGTAGTATTATAGTAGTTATATTCTTGTACATAGGAGCAGTATTATAGTAGTTATATTCTTGTACATAGGAGTAGTATTATAGTAGTTATATTCTTGTACATAGGAGTAGTATTATAGTAGTTATATTCTTGTACATAGGAGCAGTATTATAGTAGTTATATTCTTATACATAGGAGTAGTATTATAGTAGTTATATTCTAGTACATAGGAGCAGTGTTATAGTAGTTATATTCTTGTACATAGGAGCAGTATTATAGTAGTTATATTCTTGTACATAGGAGGTAGTATTATAGTAGTTATATTCTTGTACATAGGAGTAGTATTATAGTAGTTATATTCTTGTACATAGGAGCAGTATTATAGTAGTTATATTCTTGTACATAGGAGTAGTATTATAGTAGTTATATTCTTGTACATAGGGGGTAGTATTATAGTAGTTATATTCTTGTACATAGGAGTAGTATTATAGTAGTTATATTCTTGTACATAGGAGCAGTATTATAGTAGTTATATTCTTGTATATAGGAGTAGTATTATAGTAGTTATATTCTTGTACATAGGAGCAGTATTATAGTAGTTATATTCTTGTACATAGGAGGTAGTATTATAGTAGTTATATTCTTGTACATAGGAGTAGTATTATAGTAGTTATATTCTTGTACATAGGAGCAGTATTATAGTAGTTATATTCTTGTACATAGGAGTAGTATTATAGTAGTTATATTCTTGTACATAGGGGGTAGTATTATAGTAGTTATATTCTTGTACATAGGAGTAGTATTATAGTAGTTATATTCTTGTACATAGGAGCAGTATTATAGTAGTTATATTCTTGTATATAGGAGTAGTATTATAGTAGTTATATTCTTGTACATAGGAGCAGTATTATAGTAGTTATATTCTTGTACATAGGAGTAGTATTATAGTAGTTATATTCTTGTACATAGGAGCAGTATTATAGTAGTTATATTCTTGTACATAGGAGGTAGTATTATAGTAGATATATTCTTGTACATAGTAGTAGTATTATAGTAGTTATATTCTTGTACATAGGAGCAGTATTATAGTAGTTATATTCTTGTACATAGGAGTAGTATTATAGTAGTTATATTCTTGTACATAGGGGGTAGTATTATAGTAGTTATATTCTTGTACATAGGAGTAGTATTATAGTAGTTATATTCTTGTACATAGGAGCAGTATTATAGTAGTTATATTCTTGTATATAGGAGTAGTATTATAGTAGTTATATTCTTGTACATAGGAGCAGTATTATAGTAGTTATATTCTTGTACATAGGAGTAGTATTATAGTAGTTATATTCTTGTACATAGGGGGCAGTATTATAGTAGTTATATTCTTGTACATAGGAGTAGTATTATAGTAGTTATATTCTTGTACATAGGAGCAGTATTATAGTAGTTATATTCTTGTACATAGGGGGCAGTATTATAGTAGTTATATTCTTGTACATAGGAGCAGTATTATAGTAGTTATATTCTTGTACATAGGAGCAGTATTATAGTAGTTATATTCTTGTACATAGGAGCAGTATTATAGTAGTTATATTCTTGTACATAGGAGGTAGTATTAGGGTGCATTCACACTACGGAACGCCAGCGTGTATCACAGCCGTACACGCCGGCGTTACAGCAGGGCTGCCGGACACTTCCCATTCATTTCTATGGGAGCCGGCATGCGAGCGCTCCCCATAGAAATGAATGGAAAAAAGCAGTCCATTCATTTCTATGGGGAGCGCTCGCATGCCGGCTCCCATAGAAATGAATGGGAAGTGTCCGGCAGCCCTGCTGTAACGCCGGCGTGTACGGCTGTGATACACACTGGCATTCCGTAGTGTGAATGCACCCTTATAGTAGTTATATTCTTGTCACATGACGAGATACATATAGTGAATATTCAGGTGTTCAGTTACATCTGTATTATTATATATATACCTGCAATGTGTAAGTTAAAGGCCAGCAGCACGTTGATGAAGAGGTCAGGCAGCTGCTCGGTGGTGTCGGAGGGCAGACCGTCCTCAATCACTTCAAAAAGGAACTGGACAAACTGGGAGTTGAGATGCTCTGTTATAACAAGAGTGGTATGAATGTATTTATTTTCCCAGCTGCTGCACATCATATGGCGAGATTCACGTCTCGGATCATTGATTGTGAGCACCGCTACTATGAACATATGTCCATGTGAGAATGTGTATAGAGGGAAAACAAATGAGAACCCCTGCCAGATCATAAAACCGCCTCAAGAAAACCTGCCGCTACTCCAAGTAAATCATTTCCAGAGCCTGAAATTCACTGTGGAAGTCAGACAACCCCCAACCCAAAAATTACCCAGTAAATAGAAATCATTCAGCGATTTTTTTCCTCTAGGCCAGTTTGGGAAAACCAGAATATGGCCGCAATTAAACAGAAACATTATAGTGGGATTATCTGACCCTCTGCACCTTAATGACTATGCAGTGTCACATGCTGGATCCTTCTGTCACAGGTATAGTTCGGCAATATAGGTTTGGGAATTTCCTGAAGGCTAGAGACCTGTGTAAAGGGGTTTTCCTTAGGACTGGTTATCAAATATGTGATTTGATGGGGGTCCAATACCAGCCATGAGCCCATACCAGTGACTCAGCCTGCCTGGCGTCCATTGGGGCTACCTAGAGGTAGGTCTATATATACATATATATATATCATGTGTGGCTGCTCGGTGATGTAAAGACATCCTAATTCCACATTACACATGGAGATGTAGTAGTATGGCTGCACTACGGGGCCCCTGTCACGAGCAGCATTAGCGCAGCACTTACCATAATGATGGTAGGGAAGCGGCTCTCCCATGGAGAAAATCATAGACAGGACTAATGCAGAGTAACACATCTTCTGGTGCTCTGGAAGACAAGACAATAATGATTTAGCGCAGGGTCTCGTGTCTTATGGAGCTGTACAATATTAGATTGAGACTGGGATTATCACTTATCTGGTGTGACTGACAACCTGTTCAGGGAGGCTTAGTATACAGAGAAATGGCCAGACAATATCCCAAGCGCTGGAATAGTGTATGTTACTATCACAAATATGGCCGACAGAAGGCAGGACCTCCACCTGTACCGAGGAAAAATCTCTTATATGACGGTGTTCAAGGGAGCTGTAAGTGAATGAAGCTGTAGTACAGCTCGGCCACACAATCGGGACGCCGGGCGGCCACTGTGCACAGAAACCACCACAAGGGCAACAGCAATACATGAAAGCTGCAATCTCTTCACCTCCATGATTACAGACCCCCATAGATTGCAAGGCGATGGAGTGTCCTTGTCACTTTAGGAGATGGGAATAGCCCTTATGAGAAAAACCCTTTTAGAATTTGGCCCTCAATCAGCTGAGTGATCCAGGTCCCGCTCCCGTAACCCATCCCCCACCAATCAACTACTTTTACAGGCGAAGCTGAAGCAGGGCAGATGTAGTACAGCATGGCGGCCATTGCTATGGATGAAATACAGTCAGCATGAGTTGGCCTGAACAGGGGAGGCTTCACAGAGAGGCCCATGAAGGGGACTCTTGAGTAAGGGTCCCCCTACCCTTGATGCCCATATGTCCTAATATGCACTGTCTTCATTTTACAAGACAAATTCATGATGGATCCATAAGCTGGTCATCAATATGTGATGGGTGGAGGTCCCACACCCTGGACCCCCACCATTCAGCTGAGACTGCAGCCTCCACATCCAATACCAAACACAGCGCTGTACATATTGTAGTGGCTATGCTTGGTATTGCAACTTGGCCTCATGCACTTGAATGGGAATGAGCGTGTGCTGTACCGTGTGACTGAGGAACGTGATGTCATCGGCTGTGGTGCTCTTCAAGCTGCTGATCTGTAGGGGTTCCTGGCATCAGACCACTGATCATAGAGCCAAAGAATGGGTCATCAATATAGAAGTGTCAGAAACCCCCTTTAAGCATTGTATTAGGATTCAGGTCCTTTCTGGGTGAGATCTCTGCTTGCAGTCAGTGAACAGACGACAAGCTGACAACATGTCCTCACCTAGGCCTTGTCATCCGGCTGAGACTGACAGCGTACAAGACTAGGCAACCCCCTGCACTAGCCCCACACATCTCACTGCCAATGGTTGCTCATAGTACTACCGCCCTAGTACTGCTCACAGCTGAGGATTTGTTACAAAGACAGTTTCTATATGACAAATGGCGACGAACGAGACCACAAAGTCTATTAGAAAGTTGCCAACCGGTTCATTATACCGAAGTCTTCAGATGACTTTGCGTCGACCTCGGCCTCCTCTACCCATCGCCGAAAAACATACAAACTGGGAATCGGATGTTTGCGAATCCTAAACCTGGCGCTGATCCAGAAAGCAAAGAATTTAGGGAATTCATTTTAGGGATTAGTGTCAAAATATTCTGCGTCTAATGGAGTTAGGATCGGAGACAATTAAGATGGCGCTGTTATTGCTTCTCCGGCTTTCATGTGCTCTGCTGACACCACTGTCTTTATCATCTCAGGACGGGGTGGGTGATGCGCTGCCAACCTGCGCGACAATCCGTCCCTGCGGTGGAAAGCTCGCACTTCAAAGACCTTAAACGTTTAACCAGTTGGCGTCAGTCACATGAAGCGGTTGTCACGGGTCCCAGGGAGCCCTCGCTGCAGACTTTATAGTCCCTTATTGAGGAAGGGCACGGACGGTTTCGGCGAATGTAAAGAGATTAGAAGCGACAATGCGGCAGCCGTCCGACCCAAACGCCTAAGCCCCAAAACAGCTTATGATGGCGGCAATTCAAGGTCGTTTTATGATCTAGTAATGTAATCTACTTTGTCTATAAACCATTTCATAGTAGACTTTCGATCACTATAACAAGACTTGCACGTGTTACAGAATTGATAATAAACTGCCAGACCTGCTGTTCTCTGTAATGGGAGCCTCACTAGAGCCCCTCCAGGACCTTTCATACAGTGATAAATACTGCCAGCCATAGCCCTATATACTTGTGCCATGAGCCCAGATGCCAGTTGTGTGTACACGTGGCAATGAATGTCTGACCTCTGACCCCCACTGATCCTGAGAATGGAGGGGTGCTGGTGTAAGCGTTGCATCCCCTTCACTGCTTCCCATTATCTTTGGCCACTTGGCTGAGCAGGGAACTGCAACGAGCGCCGGTCAAGTGAATGAGACTAGTTGTATTTCCCTGCACAAAGGAGGGCTGGGTCATCGCTGTACAAGTAAGACTCCCCAAACCAACCTTGTGCCTCCTTCATTCTCAGTACCCTCGGTTGGACCCCAACTGATCATAAAGCAATAGCATATTCTATTGATATGTCACGTTAGAAGATGGGAATAGCCCTTTAGATGTTTAGATGGGAATAGCATTGAGATGTCTGACAACCTGGATAAACATCAGTGCCCAGCGCCTGCACCTGATCAATGGCGGACAGCGATTCCCTATTATACACAGATTTCCCTTTATACAGGATGAATGCGGCATTGACAGAGACCATTATAAAACACGACCTCTGGGCCGCATTACAATACAATGAATTTTTTTTCCCTCCGCTATACCTTCACATTTCATTGTTACCAGGAGCAGGATCCACGCGCCAACAGCTGCGGATTTGCTCTCCTTTATTTCTACACGGCCCATGTTCTTTAATGCCTTGCCGTGATGTATAAATGGTTCTGCTCCTTAGTTTGAGCCCTTGAACGCCCGGCCCCGAAATACCCGACATCAGCGCGGAGCACACGGAGCGCTTCTGTCTCCCCGCTTTCTTGTCTGACTCGCAGGCTCTTAACACAAAGTGACATTCATTTAGTGAATAATAAATACGTAAAAGCAGATGGAGCGAGATCACAGAGTGCGGGAAAATGACAAAGAGCGAGCAGGAAAGAAAGCCAAAGAGAAAAGGCCACACAGGAGTCCGAGGCATTGTCCGGCTCCTCCATCACACGGCACATGACATATCAGGCCATCCTCTATATGTAACCAGAAATGTATGTGAGTATGTGGAAATGTCGTCATGTCAGGCTATTAGACACACCATTAAGGGCGTTGCTGGGTTTAGATCACTGCTATAGCTTACGTCACCAATGCGGTACCCTAAACCACTAATGACGGCCCCAATAACAGGCTCTACATGAGTAATATGCTGCAAAATTTCATCCTTTGCCATGGAAAAATCCACAGCAAAATGCATTACAAACCTATAACAAATATAACATACAAACGTACATGTATAAAACATGCTTAGAAATTTGCAAATGGTTTCCTTTACCTGTGAACGAGGCCAAGTAACCTCCCATCCACTAGCATTATATTATAGCCATGGCTGTTATGCTGTCAGTGCAGAAGTGGAGCGTCCAGTCCAACTGTTGGCTTGGCGTGGACTGAACCAGGGTATAAGGCACCTAAGGAAGCCATTGGTTCTACATCTGTAAGAGGATCTATCACCGAGTACAAGATGCTAAAATTCCGCACATTACTTCATCCTTGTCGTGCCTTTGAATCCGGGATTGGTCAAGGACACAGCGAGTATCCGATCCACTCTGCTCCTTCCTGACTAGCAGGACAGAAAGCTATTTCTATTGGCTGCCTTGTAGTGGACAGAGGATCACTATGTATAGACTGTGGGGAGAGTAACTGAGCATGTGCATCCACAGTACTCAAGCTCAGTAGGTGGACGTGCACATTAATATACACTTAACACACCAGGTGGCGCTATATTGTGCAAGTAAAGATCAGAACCCTGCACTGGATAATCATCATGTAAATGATCTAGTCAATGAATAAGATATCGAGCGCGACTCCTCCAACCCCCTGACAAATGTTGCTGATAAAATCCCCAGACTGTCCCGAAGTAGCAGATGACAGATACAAGGTTAGCCAAGTGTCAAAGGAAGTATCAGGCACACAACAAGATGGATGCAGGCGAGACAGGAGTGAAATGCGTAGTCTGCAGGAAGGACGCCGATCTGCATAGAAGGTTGTGGTGACATCAGCTGGTCACAACATGGCCACAAAGGAGAAAGAAATGGAGAGAAGACGGACTGCAAGTAGCAGAATGGCTCAACTTAGACATGGAGACGCAATGCATTTATTAAAGGTGTCACCTGTGGTTTCTTCACTGGTCACCAGTAGAGCATTGCAATCCAGCTTTTCCAGACCTCTGAATGGCTATCTTGCTGTGAAGGTGTATGACCGGTCTGTATTACTATGTAACCTGGCAGATTTGTTCTGCAGGTGTCTGTAAAGCTCACCGACAACCCTCTGGAAACTGTACACACGGCCATATTGGTTGTCAGCCGCTGATAACACCTACACATTTACTACCAGTCACACCATAAATTTCCGGTTTTATACATACTCCTCGGTGTAACAAAAGCTTTACCTTTCGCCGATGAATAAGAAGTCCATTAGGTTCTGTGATTTATCGGCCACTTTGCTGAATGCAGCAGCGAGAACATAATCAACCTGGCCAGATTAGCCCTGAGAATTTCTGCACACGAAGAGAGCGGGACGCGGCTAAACGGCTCATTCTATCAAAGCGTAAACTGCTGGCAGGAAAACCTATTAGGCAAAAATCCTTTTATGTGTCTGTGTTAGGCGGCTGGAATAGATATGATGTGATGCTGGGGCTGCGGGAAGCTCGGGCAAAACTTATCATGAACACAGTGCAATCCAAATGTAAGGAATTAGAGTGGTATTCCCACAAGCCACATGGTAGGAGGGGGGGGTCTCTGATCGCTGGGGATCACTAGAATGGGGATCCTAAAACACTCACCAGTGTCACGGTGTTCATTAATAATGATTAGTATCCAGACCGATCCTGCCAGCTTATAATTAAGTCCGCCATATCTCTTAAGAGCAAAAATACTGGAAATCTGAAAGGTAAGGGAAGACTCCATGCCGCTGCATAGTCCTGTGCGCACAGACTGTGTACTCCTCACTTTCCCTATGGATCATGGCACTACAAAGACATGAGGGCACCCGAAATCAGTTCTTGCGTAACACATACCTTGAGTGTGTGTCTGCATGTCACGGGCCAGCTCCATGGGAAGGAGAGAGTTAACAAGACACGAAATGATGGAGGCGTCCAGATTGCACATTGCTCCGAAACACTTGAGAAGTAACAAGCGCAGCGGCACGCGATGCTCCTAAGAAATAAACCACATTAGATAGAGTCGTCATATTGTGTCTCACAAGGGGTTATGCCACAAGGACACTGATCCCCTAACAGGAAATAAAAGTGTCACATTGCTGGGACCCCTAGCGATCAGCAGAATTGGGCTCCAAAGGTTCCCCTGTATCTGCCATGTGAATGAAGCCCTGGAGAGCTGTCACGACCAGTCACGTTTATGAGGCTGCTGTAGACCACTGTCCTGATGGCACCATAGACGCTCACAAGTGCAGAATACAAAGGAACCTCCGACCCCGGGTCACTTAGGGTCAGATCGCTGTCTATAGTGTGTCTTTGGTGCAAACCCCACCTATTAGGACAGGGGTAGGGAACCTTCGGCTCTCCAGCTGCTGTGAAACTACAACTCCCAGCATGCTCCATTCACTTCCATGGGAGTTCCAAGAACAGCAGAGCAAGTATGCATGCTGGGAGTTGTAGTTCTGCAACCACTGGAGAGCCGTACATTCCCTACCCCTGTATTAGGAGAACTGAGGCTGGATACCACCAGGAGGATAGTAAGTGTGGCCGTGGCCGCACAAACCACATCCTGACACTTCACACAAACACAAGGTTGAAAACTGAAAATAAAAAAACAACATATGGAGGTTTTCCAGAAAACCTTGCTCCTTTTGGTAGCCGCCAGATGCTTTTCTCTTACACACACCAATAAGTTTGTGAAATTCAGTGCCAGGAATTATGGGAAACTACTACTTACCATCTGATAATAAGCCACCAGGGACAGAACGGCCTCAAACTGGTTCCTCTTGCACATCTTCTTGCACACCTCGGGATCTGCATCTGTCTGAATGAAAATCGGGGCACGTTACATCCACTTTGGGGATAGGAGGGTAGAATATTTTTAGACGTTGTACAAGTTGTAATTAATTTGGCCAATTTGAGCCAAGGACGCGCGAGGAGACGTACGCAAAAGGCGTAAACGTGCAGAGATGTAAAAGACTTGGCCAAATGACAGCATGGTGCTCTGCGCTATATGGGGGAACTCACAGATCATGGCAGGCATTTGGGTGTGTGAATACACGCTAATATCATTGCACCGAATTCATCGGCCTGACCATATTATAAAGCAACAGGAGAGAGACTGAGCAGGGACTGTGCGGCTTCGGGAGGGGCGAATTAGACCAGAAAGAGGGCAAAAACTACTTTTAATAAAGAGGAAGGCGTCCTCATCTGGTAGACACAACCACATTTCCAATAAGAGTTAACCTAGTGGGCAAAGTCAGCCATAGCTCACGTTCTCACCACTGGCCTGGAAGAATGGACGCCCAATATTCAAACAGATAGGTGATGTTACATGCATGTTAGAAGTCGCCATGTTGCCCTAGGTGTGGGCAGCATCTAAGTCATGAGTAGGGAGACTTGGCTCTCCAGCTGCTGTTAAACTACAACTCCCAGCATGCTCCATTCACTTCCATGGGAGTTCCAAGAACAGCAGAGCAAGTATGCATGCTGGGAGTTGTAGTTTTGCAACAGCTGGAGAGCCGTACGTTCCCTGCCCCTGATCTAAGTAGTAGATGAGGACCATAAATAATAGTCCTAGTCACTGACGCACCAGGATTAGGAGAAGTTCCTCCAGGTAACACAGGATGACGTTCTCATCTTCGTAGAGGGCCCAGCTCCGCTGCTGAGCGTCTTCTTTGTGCCTGGCCAAGTCTGTAAAGATGACCTCCAGGCGCTGCTCATCGTGACAGATCTGTCCAGAAGGTAGTCCGGTGCTGGAGTCCTGGAGATCAGACAAGAGACATCTTATCATCAGGCAAAAAGTTATAAAAGCCATTATACTAAAGGAAATAAAAGGAAACCTCAAAGCTCCAATATGGAGGATGAGAGGAGAGCAGCGACGGAGTATGTGGTGGAGAAGGACCTGCCCTGTATCATACAGGCTGCCCAGTCATCTGGAATAAGTACTGTGTAATGCCTCATTTTCCCAGTGGGGGTGCTGTAGACAAACTGAACACAGACACTAATAGCTGATCACTAGGGGGTGCAATTTGTGACCCTTGGCCAATGGACTCTTTCAACAAGCAGAGACTGTACAAAAAAAAGTGGAGATCATAATGAATTTTTAAAAGAGGATGTCCAGGAAAATTGAGAACCCTGGGGGGTCACCATGTCCTCGTTCTCTCCAGTGCCTGGACTGACTTAGCCTGAATGACCGTTGCGGCCAATCACAGCTATCACTGTCACATGTTGGGTACTAGAGACGTCACCGCTGATACATCACCAGTACCCAATATGTGTCTGCTGAGGTCAGTGAATGGATGCAAAACGTGGGGGACAACCCAACTGGATGGAGGACCAGGATTAGGAGGATAATGGTTAATATCTAATGGATATTATTGGGGGGGGGGGGGGGGGTTGGGTTGATCCAGTCATAATGACAAGCCCCGACCAGGAGATGAGGAACAATTTTGCAGCTTTTGCATTTTAGCCCAAAACAGTAAAATTAGGCCTATAGATCAAGCGAAAGAAAAATGTCTCTCGTCATCCGGATCTGACAGGGGAAATCATTTCAGAGGACTAATGACAACTTGGAGCGGTAATTTCACTCATGATTGCGGCACGATTAGCAGATCTCATTGTAAGCGGGGCAGGGGCTCGCCCAAGCACATGAACATATGAGTAAGAGTGTAATAAGAGTCTCATTAGCCATGTATGGAAGGTAATGTATGCAAAGTGATACACAAAATGTGCGACCGCCCAGGGGTCTCACAAGTGACTCTTGCATAGATACGCCAGACACCAATAGGTTAAAAGGTTTACAAACACAATGCTGACTTCATTTAGAAACAGCGCCACTCCTGTCCACAGGTTGTGTGTGGTACTGCAGCTCAGCTAAATTCACATCAATGAAGGTAGGCTTCAGTACAGGTCACAACCAATGTCAGAGACAAGCCAAGTCACCATTAGGGAGGTTTACTGTATACCTATGTGGCCTGGACTATGCTCCACAGCGCCCCCAAGTGATACAACTATGTCTTAAGTCAGGCTCATACTGTGCCGCCCTCCAGTCTCTGCATTGCCGAGCAGATGACCCATCTCTATGATATCCAGATGGACAAGGACTGACCTTTCAGGAGGTTTCCAGGCTTATTAATTGATGACCTATCGTTAGGACAGGAGAAAGACATGGGGCCCCTTCACTCCGCTGGTTGAAGAGGTCAAAAACGATTCGGGTGTAGGCCGTGGTCTCCTCATAACACACATCTGTACATGATATAGTGCCTATGCTTGTATATAGGCCCTGTATCTGAGGAACGTGACATTGTATAACCTGTGAAGCTGAATCGGTGCTCAGGACGTACCACTGCAGCTGATCCACGGGGGTACGGGTGTCTAACACCCACCTAATGAGAGGTTATCAATTAACAAAGTCGGAAACCCCCTTTAACAAATGAACCAGCCTCCGATCTCGCACAATCCTCTTGCTGATATAAAGGAATAGGGAGAACCAGATTGTGCAGAGTGAAGGGGTCACAGCCGGCAGATGAAGACCTAAAGGGGCCAAACGCTGACACCAAGGACCATCAATGTACACGAGACGCCCAAATGAAGAGCACAATAATGAGGCCGCTCACTACACGTCCAAGACATGTAAATCTCAGAGAAGACGTCTCCAGAGATCTGCATCAGAAAGCAGATGGCTGCATTACAGAAGAGATCTTTAATCTAATTTATGGAGTTGCAATCTCTGGGGATCTTCTTGAGAACTCGGCTTTCTATATTCGTGATCTCCCCCCCCGCTGGGTGGGTTGTAATGACACACATGTAGGCCAGTCCATGATGGCGGAGTCTAGGGGAGGGTAGGATTACCAATTACCAGGCTTTTATCAAATATACAGGAAGTGCAAATGTATTTACCGCACCCCTGCGGCTTCAGAAACAATCGCTCACAGCTATGATACTGACAAGGAATTACACGGGGTTAGATTTCGATTGCAGCTCCTAAGACGCCCACAACAACATATGAGAAGTGAGTGCAAGACACGAAGACTGGAGGGCACTGGATATGTTTGATAAAGGGGGGCTCCCATCTAAAGCCTTTATGGCATCTCTCATAGATGGGGGGTCCCCTAACTCAATCATTCAGGTTTGCTCTAAGGGTGGGGGTCCCCTAGCTTGTTTGCTCCATTAGAGAGGTGGTCTTGCTTGCACACACTGAAGTCTGGGTGTGTTTGTTTCCTTTCCAGAAATCCCCTGCCAACAATGGGGACAGCTGCCTGCAACCAATGCAACAAGTGAGCACCCCAAGTATCCCAATAAGTAGGAGAAGATATTCCAGAAATACACCCTTGTAAGGAAGCGCTTCCATCTCACAAAGCAGTGTCATAACCTCTAACATATACAACCACTTTATACTGGGGGTCTGACCTCTGGGACTCCCGAATCTGTGCCCGAGGATGCTGCCTCGTAACTGGCACCCGGTCACCCGCACAAAGGACCTTGCTATAATTCCTTGCACATAATAAACTTGTAAGAATTCTTTTAGGCTGAGGTCCCACATTGCGGAAAAGGAAAGGGAAACCTATAAGAAGTTCTTCGACTTCTCCCTTCTACGCAATCCACTCCTCGCTTTGGCTCCAAATGAAAACACTGCAAAATCTGCAACAACAACAAAAAGCCGCATTTCGGCAACGTGGGGCCTCAGCCTTTAATGGATTTTCGATATCAGATCAGTGGGAGTACAATACCTGGGACCTGACCAATCACAGCTTCTGCATGAGCATTGTGGCCTCTTCGCTGAACCCAAGCACAACGCCATATGTTGGCAGCTCAGTCCATACAATTGAATGGGGCTGAGCTGCAAGCAGGCCATGTGACCAAGGATGTGACATTATCGGTATTGGATGTAAAATGAGGGCTCCTCAGAATGCCCCTGCAGCTATGAACAGCTGATCTGCGGAGGTTCTGGGTGTTGGACTCTCACCGATCAGCTATTGATGACCTATCCTCAGAACAGGTCATCAATGTGTACTGCAAGTGCTGGAAAACCCCTTTAAATTTCAAGAGACTTCTCCATAAGGAACATCCTTAATCCACAGCACAGATAAACGTATGGAGGTCTGACTACTATGACCCCCACTGGTAATGAGAACGCAGGTCACAGAATCCCCCTGTTCGTGTGCATGGAGTTATAGTGAGTATTTGTGACTGGTGACGGAGCGCAATACTCCGCTATCTCCGATGAAGCGATTGGAGTAAAGGCTCCCTGGTTTACAATGGCTGAAGGGCCCGGTCGCTGGATTCCTAACAATCAGACTCTCGTCGCTGCACATTGCTTATGGGACAGTCCCTTCTTATTGCTCATCACCCAGCTTTCCCAGAAACAGATGCAACTAAGAAACAGAATCGACATCTAAAAACCTCTCATGTCTTGGCGATTCTTAGCTCTGCTCCATAATCCGCACCGATCTGAGAAAACAGAGAACTTCCCAAATCAATAGGGACAAGCTGAGAAATCTCAAGTCCGTCCGTAGTCTAATTAGTTTGATGATTATGACAAATTATAAGGCGAATGAACTCGGACTATGGAGGCGGCTGAGGGGCGGGGTCAAGGAAAATATCCGGAGACGTCAAAATATCCTGCAAAAAATCAATAGTGTCGGACACGAACCCGAGAGGCGGCGAAGTCTACGGAAACGTTACAATGTAATTAATGTGACAACAGGATCCTGCAGAGCAATTAAATAATAACAGTAATTAGCGCCACGTGACGAGACGTTGGAGAACTCATCGTCGTATGAATGTGCGAAACACGTGGAAGACGGCGACTCGCTACGTGTCCGGTTACCAGAGATAGGATTATATTGTAATATGGGGCTAATGACAAGTAGACGCTGCGTGGGCTGAAAACGCGGGGTCCCTCCATCTGTCCCCAGGAATAGACGTCTCCCTGCTAATCTTACAGCAGACGTAAACATCCGGGGGAGGGGGGAGAAGCCAGTCAATTACCAGTCTGTCGCTAAAGAGGACGACAAAACTGAAATTGAAATTATGCAGATGAGATATTTAATATCTATAATCATGGATCCGCCAGCCCTGCTTCCCATTAATACCGTGACGGCAGCAACGCATCGTACATCACACGGCCCCGCATTAGAGATGCCCGAACACATTCGCTTTGCTCAGTGTGAACAACACCGGGTCATTTTTGCATCCAAATTATTTCCTGAGCCATTTCCTAATAGAACTTTATAGCAAGTCGAGCTCCATTCTCCCGATACGGGGTTGTAAATCTACTGTATAGAGAGAATGACATGATAAAATGATTGCTATCTGCAGCCACCACTAGGGGGAGCTTACTGCATACAGGTTTACAATGCGGTTTATTCCATGCAGTGTGCTCCTAAGCTCCCCCTAGTGGAGGCTGCATATAGCCATAATCTTGTGCATTAAATGAAATTCACATGCAGGAATTTGGGAAAGGATTTTGAGGCCGATTCAGTCTTCGAAATCAGCGACAAGTTCCAACAGGCCAACTAGCTCCTTTGTGTCTGAGGCTGATCTGCATGCAAACACGCGGTGGGAAGCCAAAGCTCTGCAGGATCCCCAGGGCCCCAGACCACCGCCTCAAATTCCTCTGTATGAAGTGTTGTAAAAACCTGCCAAAAATTGTAATCTCAGGACTGCTTACATTAGTCAGATGCTCTGGCAATCTTATATGTGACAACAGCAGGGCTAGAAGTTAAAGCGTACCTCTAGTTATAAAATAGGCTTAAGAAAGGCTATTCTTCTCCTACCTTTAGATGTCTTCTCTGCGCTGCCGTTTGATAGAAATCCGGGTTTTCTTCATAATGCAAATGAGTTCTCTCGCAGCACTGGGGGCGTCCCCAATGCTGTGAGAGAACTCTCCAGCGACTCCTCTATCTTCTTCTGGAACGGCCTCTCCCTGTGTCTTCTTCCGTCCTGGCATTCAATCTTCTAGGCATCGGGCAGAGCCGACTGCGCATGCCCACAGGCCACACAAAAATGGCCGCTTACACAGTAAGCTGTGTAAGTGGCCATTTTCTTGTGGCTGCTTACACAGTATGCTGGTGTAGGAGGCCATTTTCTTGTAGGGACCGCCCCCAGTGCTTCAAGACAACTCATTTGCATACCGAAGAAAACCTGGATTTCTACCGAACGGCAGTGCAGGAGAAGAATAGCCTCTCTCAAGGATATTCCTACGTGTTAGTCAGAAAAGAAAGGGTATCTAAAGATAGGATCCGCTGTAAGCTGTTCTCCTGCTTCTTCAATCCGACTACTTGTTTACATCATCTTCGTTTCCGTAGTCAGCCTCAGACATAGAACTCTATGGAGAAGGGAGGGGGGAGTAGAATTCTCCTGCTTGCTGGTCAGTTGATTTATTGCCTTATTCTGTGCACTCCAAGCCTCCTATCTACAACTTAGTGTTGAAAAAAAAAAAAGGAACAGCAGAAAGTAACAGCAGCAATTATTTGAGTGACTTTTCTAATCCTCCTCCTCTCTTTATAGACTAATATGGAGAATGTAACAGCCTGAAAAGCGGAGATTGTAACACATCTCTTTCATAAGATCTATTACAAAGTGCCTTATATTCCTTTGTACTATGGAAAGTTGTCCACTATAGTGGTAAAGGCCGCCTGGACCAGGTCACTGTGCAAACCCCCCACAATGGGCAGGCACATCACAGCATCATGTCAACACATTTTGGGAGCGCAGCACAGATGCCGTGTGTAAAGTTTCCAACGCAAAGTCTAACAGGTAAAGGATTTACGTTTTCTCATCGTCTTCCATCAAGCCAGAAAAAGAGGTCGGCATCAATATTGATGATGATTTATTAAAAGTGATCCATCAATATTCATGAGAGGCTTCCAATACAAGATCATCAATAAATAATGCTGAACAAATTATCTGCCGAGAGGAAGGGGGGGGGGGGGGTGATTCACGATCAACGTCTTTTTTGGGGATCATAAATTTAGAGCTGAACATAGAACTTTTTTTTATAAATAAAGCTCCATAAATAGGGAGCGTCGGAATCGCCCAGCACCCGCCTATTATGGAGACGTCCTGGAGGTTTGGGAGCAGCACTGAAGGGGGGCTTTGGTTTTGAAATGCGTCGTTGTCTCGTAGTTTTGGTCTGATACATGACATGTTAGACTGTGTGTTATGGAGTGACGCCCCTTTAAATCTTTCAGTACCGCAGAATATTTGACAATCTGCTTTCCATCTGGTCTCGCTGAGGCCGAACTAACGGGATCGCACCGTTTCCTCAGACAGTTCAGCATCAGTGAAGTCAGCGGGATACCAGATTAAAACGTTTGGTAAAACACCCCCAAAGGTCCCAGCAGTGTTTATAAGTACTGGAGGAGGGGGGATCGGTAAGTTTAGGGGTTTCATCTTGGGACTAGATGAAACCCAGCCCCACTGATCCTTAGAATGGGGGGGTATAACCCCTGTTGTGAATTTAGTCTGTTGTGTAGGGTTGTGAAGCAGTTAGTGGGGTCTCAGCAGTCAGACACCCCCCCCCCCCCCCCCCCGATCAGCTGTTTCTATTCTATCCTATGGATACAGGGATAAATATCTTACCTGGGGTAACAACTTTGAGTTTAGGAGTCTGACCTGGGGGTGTGATTAATTTTCGGGATTGTCCTGGGACTGGAAGGATTTTAGGGTTGGATCTTGTCTGAATTAAATGTTGGATCCTGACTGTCCTGTACATAAACCTATAGACAATGATATATGGAGTTACCTTGCTTTCCACTAGTGATACGAGAATCTGCTCCATGACCGGACTTGTAGACGGGACTGATGACTGAATGTGACCGACGATGACACCGATGGCCACGCGAGACAGTTCATAGCTGAGGTTTGTGTTCTTTCTAACCAGTTCTATTAGCTCGGCACCAATGCTTTTCGGCACATTTGAAGAAGAGGTCTCGCTTTGCGGTGCTAAGGACTTTAGTGGCGATTTGGTTTTGCTCTCCTGGTTGACCGTGTTGAAGGCTTCCATGCAGGGCGGGGCGGGGGCATTCCTCTTGGTTTGTTGATTTTTGTCACTCTCGCCAGCGCCCTCTTTGTCGGGGGGTGCTGGGGCTGTTCGCTTACTGTGGGAGTTTAATGTTCCGGGGGCCGAGGAGCAGGCGTCCACACTTTGGGACACTGTGGTGTGTGCACTTCGACTGGGGACCGGTGGCGGTGTGTGACTGGGGCTGGAGGCCGCGGTGAGATGACAGGAGTCTGTGGAAGTGGTGCACAAGGTGTCCAGAGAGGACATGCTGGTGGTGGACATGTTCAGTATGGAGCGGGAGGTTTTATCCACACCATCTGGAAAATAAAACATTGAATAAAAAATATTCAGGCAATATCTTATTCCCTTGATATGTGAAGGAGACTGGACCTCCCCGGATTTATATTGGACAAGCAGCAGCGGCTTCCTAAGTGCTCATGTGATGTCACATCCGTCAGGTTGTAGACCGGTCCCATTTAAGTCTATGGGTGACCTAGGTAGTCAGTGAGGTGGCTGCAGCATTTACCTGAACACTGCACCTTCTTCAGACGGCTTATTGGCAGGATTCCCGGGTGTTGGACCCCTGTTGTTCTCCCACTGCGGTCTAGTCCTATTGCTCTGGTGTCTTGCCCCACACACAACCGCTGAGGCCAATCAGCAACCGGGATGTCACTTCCAAACGTTACCTCCTGCGTCATTTCCATAGGCCGCCGATTGGCCTCAGAGGTCACGCGTGTGAGGAATTCCACCAAAACCAGATACCGGAGCAGCAGGAGCAGTCTGCAGTGGGAGACACCAGAGCACCGGGAACAGGGGAGTGGTTTTTTTTCCACCTTCCCTGGCCTCATATCTAAGATCTGGTTATCCTTCACAACCCCTTAATATACCTATGCTAAGGATAGGTCATCAATTATTAAGCCTGAAAAACTCTTTATGAGTGGCAGGGTCCGACCTCTAGAACCCTCACCGGTCCTGAGAATCAAAGAGTTGCAGCTCTGGTGCCGCAACATGGACGCAGATGTGCAGGGCAATTGTGGCAAAGCTCCCGTCACTACATTAATGGAGATCCCAGAGGTCAGACCCCATCGATCATAAAGTAATAGGAGATGCGATCACTTTAAGAGACTGCAATAACCCTTGTGATGGCATAGACCGGACCACAGATTATTCACATACTATACACAGGGTTCTTGTCTATTTGCAGATGTGGTAATGGAGAGCAGGGAATCGTGTAACAGGGGACTGGCGCAGCTGACAGCACACTGGATCTATACATCTACTACATTACACTCGTACTACAAATATATTCTGTCCGTGGGCATGACTAGCTATTGTAGACGACATCAGGAATAGACAGAATACTACAGAGGTAACAGGAGCCAGCCACAGCGACAACTGGATTGCAAAAGAGTCCCATGACTTTTTTTGGGCCCTATATAGGTCAGAAAGGTTGAGCTATGCACGATGTTATCTCAGTTACCATTGAAAGTTATTTATCAAAGCGGGTGCAAAGGAGAAGTGGAGCTGTCTTCGTAAGAAAGGGGCTAGTGAAAACCATCACATAACTTACTTTTAGTAGTCTGTGACAACTGGGCGTTTTTCCGTTTTTCAGGGGGAGGTGGCGTAATAGGAGCGGCACGTCGGGGCTGAGGGGGAATCTGCAAAACAGCAAAGGGGTGAAGCAGACACATCTGAGGTAGTAGTATATGCACGCGCGCGTCATCTCCACGTACCTGGTACTGGCCGTCCTCCTCAGACTGGACCTCTGAGCTCGGCAGGCTCATGTAACGGTCCAGTCCGGTCCTGCACATGCCATTGGGCTGTCTCCCCCCATCTAAGTGGTAGTCGCTGGAAGAGGAGGACATGTGGGAGCGGCTGGTCGGCGAGTGCGTTTTTCGGGATTGTGTTTCTTTCCTATGATGGATAAGTTTTCTGCACATAAAGAAAAAGTAGATAATAATTGATCAAAAATGTCAATATCAACGAAATCATCAGAACTGAACAATGACAGGAAAATACAAGAAAAATACAAAGAAATCCATTGACAAAAATGCTGCAGACACTGTCATGGAAAAGTTTAGGATCTTGCATCTTGGCTGTGCAAAGTGTAGAACAGGGCTAGGGAACGTCCGGCTCTCCAGCTGTTACAAAAGTACAACTCCCAGCATGCATACTCGCTCTGCTGGTCTTGGAATTCTGATGGAAGTGAATGGAGCATGCTGGGAGTTGTAGTTTCACAGCAGCTGGAGAGCCGAAGGTTCCCTACCCCTGGTATAGAGTGTGTGTAATGTCTGCATCAGCCTACAGTAGTGTCTAACAAGTGACAGATTTCATCTCACGTCTGGGGGTGGGGGAGTAGCTGAGAGCACTGAGGTAGAGAGGGGCAGGTGAGAGACTGTTAGGCACAAGAAAGACTGCTCCATCAGTGTGCTGGCATATCACGTACCCTAGTTGCCCAGTTGTGGGAAGGAGGGAAGGGAAGCAAAAGGGGTACAGAAAGGAGGGATCATGTGCAAAGGAAGGGTGGGCCATAAGGGCTAGTTCACACGTAAATTACACGTGGCTTATTTTGGTACCGGGAAAAAACGC
Source organism: Leptodactylus fuscus (assembly GCF_031893055.1). Classification (NCBI taxonomy): domain Eukaryota; kingdom Metazoa; phylum Chordata; class Amphibia; order Anura; family Leptodactylidae; genus Leptodactylus; species Leptodactylus fuscus. Next base: position 83,804,096 of record NC_134273.1, read on the forward strand.
TTCCTAATTAGGAAGCATTTTCTGGAACTTGGCCCGCTTTTTGTGGAGCGTTTTTTACAAAAAAAAACAACAAAAACAACCTCCACAAAAAGCGGGCCAAAGTCCAAAAAAGGCCAGGCAGGTTTCCCATCCGTTAAAGAGAAGGGGCCACGAAAAACACCGCGTTTTTTTGTAAAAAAAAAAAAAAAAAAAAAAAAGCGACACGTTTTTATGCAAAAACCCGCGAGGGAAAAAACGCACGTTTTGCGCTTATCTTCTATTGCTTTCTTGAGGCAGAAAACACCTGAAGAAAGGTCATGTCGCTTTTTTCGCCTAGCGAAAAAAAAAAAAAAGCTAGCCCTCTACATAGACCACTATTGTAAAGGGGCGGATTTTGAAGCGAAATCCGCTGTCAAAATCAGCCTCTTTGCCCCCGTGTGAACTAGCCCTTAAGAGTATAAAGTTTCTTCAAAGAGAGTAAAAGACAAGCAACAGAGCGCGAGAGACACTGATGGGCAGAGAGAGTCAAAGGCAGACTGATCCGTCTTGGCTTTTAGTAAAAATTCTTTATAACAGTATGGCGCGTCTCATATCCTCTGGTTGGCGGGATGGGGGGGGAGCGGGTCAGGCGAAAGAGGAGGATCTAGAGTGATAAAGCTTCTTTAAAGAGAGCAAGAGACTGCAATAGAGAGTCAGTGACAGACCGGTCTGCGCTCTCAGTAAAGGTTCATTATAACAGTAGGTCGCGTTTCGAGTCCTCTCCGTCTCCTCCATCACTTACTGCAGGACGTCTCGCTGCTCCAGGTTGTATTTCCCCCCATTCTTCATGGCCGCGTTGTGAATGGCTTCAATAGCGCGATCGATGGACTGCAGTACGACATCTTGTTCTTGTACCTGGAAGGAGAAGAGACAATGTCGGCATTAAAAGTCATCGAGTGACATGAACGGAGGACAAGGCAGCCGTGAGCCAGACCCATCCTCACACGGGGTATACATGCACTCACACCATGGACCTAGTAAGGTTCATGAACAGAACTACAGATCTACAGTGAGGACTGACAAGCACAGCAGTGACAGAGTAGAGGGGGTATACGTCTCCATATCAATCAATGCAGGTTTATCTGCCCATCGGGGTAACGGTAAAGCTGGGTGGGTATTATAGCGTTGCTCATTTCCATCTATAATAGCAAAGGTGATCTAGCTTTTGCTTCCACCACATGCTCGGCTGTATAACCCATAGCAGAAATTGTAGGTTACGTCCGTGTAACGATGGTATCAAGTCGCTTACAAAGCATTTCTGATGCCGAAATTGTCCTAAATAATCAAATTACCTGTTTTTTTTTTCCAGTCCCTTCACAACAAACCCCCGGCACGTCCCATCTAGTAAGCCTTATAGTGTCTCAGATTTTCCCTGCACGTTTTCTAGGCCAGGTAAGTCGCCCCCTCCCGCCGCCGCCAGCTTCACGCCACACAATCATGTCACTTCATTACCTTCCACTTTAAGGCGATGTAACAGCTGGGAGCCCGTGACATTGTTCCCATTTGCTTCCTGTCTCTGTAATACGCGCAGACATTTTTGGGATTCGAGACGTCGTAGAAATGTGAATATATTTAGACGCCGAGCGAAAATAAACTCATCTCGGTAAAAAATAACAGGAGCGCTCGGCGTCTGGCTGCTGACAGCGAGGGGGATTGGTGATAAATGGGGGGGAAATAAGGTCCTACATATAATCTGATCACTGTCCAAGGCTCAGAGCTGGGGGCGATCTGTCAGCAAAGACTGTCCAAACCTCTTATAGGACATCGCTTCATTCTGAGGACTCGCTGCCGAAATCTGGAGCTTAGAATGGCGCAGGAGCGGCTGATGTACGGGTGGAAATGTATCCGAAGGTTCTCAGCGCAGACAAATCCACGGCCGACCCCCAGATTACTGCCGGGGATTTACTAGTCCCATTCAATGGAGCTAATCCACGTATGGCTGCCCCCGCTGTGGAAAAAGCCTCAAGAACCGACAAGTAAATTCTTATTTTTTTTCCACCATGTGGATTTCAAGTATGGCATAGAGACAACGGGAGGCCGAAGACATGAAGCTTTGTATGCTGTATATGCACCATGAAAAATCTGCAATGTACACAGGCCCTTAGGGTGCGCTCATGTCACGGTTGGGTTTGGTTTTTTTTTTTGCAATATTTACTGTATGTATTTAATGCAGCGATCTGGGAATTTTGCAAAAAAAATGGTGGTCATCACAGCAAAAAAAATAGAATTTGACTGCACTGTGCCCTAAGCGCAGGGATTGCAGGCGATGCAAGATTTCCTGGACCTAAGGACACGCCGGATCGGTCTCGTAAAAGTGTTTGGCTCAGCCCAAATATTGGTGGCACGTCACCAGAAAATGTCACCAATACCAGACGGCAGGGGCCTCCCCGCTAGGAACGCAGTGCGCCACTTTACCCAGATGGCCATGGGAGACTTACTGCGTAACAAGGCAGAGAAGTCTGTGGGACCATTGTCTGCCACCCAGCTTACTCAGAAGACACAGAACTTGATAAAAGAAGAAGACATTCTTTTCAAGATTCTTTTCAATAATATATATATATATATATATATATATATATATATATATATATATATATATATATAATATATAATATAATAAGAAAATAAAGTGACTGTACGTGACCTCCAACACCGTCACCCGCAGCTCATGGCCAAGGCTTACAACCCTCGTCCATTACTAATACTACCCAGCAGATCAGATACAATCTAAGCCCCTACAAGTCCATACAAAGTAAGCCGTGCACTTCGCTACTAATAGAAATATCAGTATTTTCTGTATTCTTCCTTCTTCTTCCCCCTCGAGCGGGTCATGGTGGCAGATCAATAAGAACCAGGAGAAGTCAGGTCCCACTCCCCGCCCGCAGCACTTCCAGGGTCTCTCTGCAGCCGCCAAGGCTCGCCGTCAGCATTTACAGGAGGAAAAACAGGGAAAAAAAAAGGAGCACAGGGGAAATGAAGGCAAAGCCGCAGATCTAGCAGAGATGAAAGATTAATACGGAGCATCCACGGAGCATCATGTGTGTGTGATGGAGGGAAGAACGAAAGGAATCGGCGATAAATTGCAAAAATGGACGCAAAAAAGAGAGAAGAATGCAAAATACACATGTAAGGGTACGAGGCGGATTATACATGGTGGCCGCACCGCCCTTCTCTGAATGTGGTTACTAGTTATACGGGCCCTTGGGGTCAGCGATGTACCCAGGCCTATACATAGCTAAGTTTGATGGCCAAATAAGTTTCCCTTTATATCACTTGGTCCTATTAACACATCTAAATGCAGCCCCGCAGCTCCTAAAACCGTGCGACTAAATAAACGACAGATAAGATTACTGACATCTCCAGACGACCTTCTAAGACACTGCACTGACGGAGGCCATTAGTATTTCATGAACATGTGCGGCAATGTTAGGGTTAAAGAGTCCCATCTACATCACCCAGCCAGGCCCGTCCTCTTAATTTGAGGTGTCCCAGAGGTCAGACCCCCATGGTAAGAGTGATGGTATAGGCCTTGCTTTATAACAGGGGAATACCCCTTTAACTCTTTGGAGAGGATAGACCTGGTGTTTTATCTTGGGCCAGAAAGTACAATAACTAGGAGAAATAACTTTTCTTATAACTCTGGACTTCGTCATCCTTGTTATTCCTCCTCAAGTCTTCCCCAACCCCCATGGTACATTGTAGGCTGCCCCCTCTATACTACACAGGATAAGGGTCTATAATTTGGGGGATCCCAGCAGTCAGAAACCCAACAAAACACTTACGGTAACTCAACCCTGCAAGACAATGTCAGCCGTTCACTGTCCAATAAGTGCTAACACTCAGGGCCGGCGTCAGCGCACCGCATAGTCGGGCAAGTGCCTGTCACGATTTCAGCTCATCGGCGTCCGTCCGCCGATGAGCTGGAATACATACGCGATGCAGGAGCTGTGAGTTCAGCTCCTACTTTAAAGCTCCGGCCCGGTTTGCGTGTGTAGGCGCGATGACATCATCACGTCACGCTTACACACGCAAGCCGGGCCGCAGCTAAGCAGGAGCTGAACTCACAGCTCCTGCATCGCGTATGTGACTGGAGAGAGGAGCGTCGGGGGATCGATGGAAGGTGAGTGTAAGTGTTTGTTTTGTATTAAATATAAAGGTGGAACATAATGAAGGGGGCCCATGAAACTGGGGGGCAAATGAAGGGGAGGGGGGGGAACGGCATGACACTGGGGAAGATGAAGGTGGTGGGGAGAGAACGGCATGAAACTGGGGACAAAGGTGGAGGGGGCCCAATGAAACTGGGGGGCAAATGAAGGGGGAGAATGACATGGGGGCAGAGACGGGGGACATGAAACTGTGGGCAGATGAAGGGGGAGAACGTGATGAAACTGGGGACAGAGATGGAGGGGGGGGGACATGAAACTGGGGGCAAAGGAAGGGTGTATATGAAACTGGGGGAGAGATGGAGGGGGGCATATAATTTACGGGTGACTGTAGGAGGATTATACTGTGTGGGAGCACATGATAAATGAATGAGAATGGGCGGAATCAACAAAAGTGGGTGGAGCCAAATTTGCTCCTCTTTCTTCTCTTTAAAAATTGGGAGGTATGGCGTTGGTGACACCACACTCCTGTGTGACGTAACTCGCTTCATCTGCGACGCACAGTGTCTCAACTCCCCCGCCTCCTTTACAAGGGGGCCCACTGAGGCTCTGTCGCCCAAGGGCCCATAAAAACCTGGAGCCGGCCCTGCTAACACTATCCAGATCTGTAGGGGACATCTCACTGACACCCACTTGTCCATGTACAAAGATTTATTGTACATTTGTATAGTGGCCGTGCTTGGTATTGCAGCTCAGCCTGTTCCCTTGAATGGGACAGAGCTGCAAACAGGTCATGTGACCTATAAAGAGCAAACACAGATGTGATAAGGAAGACAAATAAGTAAAACCCAAATGCTAAGCCATGTGATCAGGAATGATCAATATCCGGGCTGGTAACCGTTCACATTGCTTAGTAGAAGCCACATAATGTAATTAGGATTTAGACTTCCCATGTAACACGAGGGGCGCGCTCCCTCCCCCCACCATCTGACATCATGCAAACAACCTGCTGAAGCATGGCGGAGCAGGAATACTGTGATTAATCCCCGGCATTAATGAACATCTGACTTCCCGGGACCCCGACATCATTATATCCAGGGCTGCAGCAATGCAAATGCAGATGAATTCATAGAATATGTCAGGTCCGCGGCCTGGAGAAATCACAGCAAGACGGACTTCAGAGTCACTATTAGTACAGGTAACATCTGAGGAGAGGAGTTATATCAGTGCGGCTGATCCTATAGGGATGTGTAAGCTTTACCTATAGATGTGGTAGCCATGTTGTCAGCCCCAGCTAAATGTAAAGGGGTTCTTACATAGGACAACAAAAGGTCCCCTGATAATAACCTGGACTCACAAAGTGTACCCCCGCCGCGGCCTCTTCACCCGGCTGATCTGTAGGGGTCCTGGGGAGGTTTTTAGGACTTTCTTTCCCACATTTACAGCAGGATTCTTCCTTTCTTCTTGCTTTCCGGCCTTGCTCTGGTGCCTCTGAATAGTAACGCTGACCACACAGACCGAGGGTCACCCGTCCTATAGAGTGAACTAAGCCGGCTATCCAGTAATAGGACGGAGCAAACTGTGCAGAATAACACAGACACTGAATAGTAAAGGACACGTCACGGTCACCGAGCGGCCAAATGTCCACAGATGAGGATTGTTCTTGGCTGACAATGGCGGCCAGCAGAGGCTCGCACGGGCCATGGTTCTGTGTGGGTTGCTCTGTTCGTCCCTTATGTCCTGAGTCATCATCTTTGCAGGTCTTGAGGTGTCAGAGAAGCCTTCAGGTCTCCAGGACTCCCCGAAGCCTCAATCTTACTATAGATAAGACATAACGCTCAATCCGTCCTGTTCCTGCACGTTCCTTATAGTTTTGTATGTTTTATCCCTGAGCTAATGTTTTCTTGGTGTGATCTTCCCCTGATGCAGCGAGTCTGGTGGAGGGATGTAGAGGCAGCCCCCCATAAGGCAGATAGGACCCCCAGACACCAGCACCTGCCCATACATATCACATGACTATCAGCCCGACCATCTTGTAGGTCTTGATCACAGACAGTGGATGTGAAGACAGATAAGGCGAGGATACAAGGAGTATGGCGGCGGTTTTCTCCTCTCTCCTCTTTCAGGACACGAACTGTTCCACCGAGCTAAGCACAACGCAGCCTTTAGAGAAGCGTAATGTACTCAGACATTTTCAGGAGGAACAGCAGCAAAATACAGCGTAAGAGAAGATGCTCCAGAATAGTTCTTTAATGGGAATGCTCATACTAAGACAGACACGTGCGGGAGATGGCAGGTGCTTAAAGGAGTCCATACATGTTTTACCAAATATCAGGGCACAGGGGATATAATAAGTCTGTGACAGGCGCCAACGTACAGGGACTGAGAGGGGATGTCAGGAGCTTCTAGTTCCTCCGAGTCACTTCTTACCAGTCCCAACCTCTAAGAGGAGACCCGACCCCCCCCCCCCCCCCACAGACCCTCACCTACAACTGAAGCCCCACAAGTATACAGTATGTAAGAGGATACAGCCGGAGAGCGAGCTGAATGGGAACAGCTGTTTTCTTTTTACAGCCCGGCGGTATTTTTGGCATCTGCTATAATAATGGCTGGAGCCATAAACATGGCTGGGGGTTATGTCGTTACCATAAATCACTACGTATAACACGTATATGAGCGCTGACTGATGGGCTACAATAAAACACCAAACGCGTCCTGGTAACCGTCCAGCCCAAGTCTTATGTCAAGTGCATCACTAGTGACCAGCCGGTGAATTCTGATCCCCACCTAGAATCAGGAGGATTGGGGTCGGGCATATGGATTTAGTTGGGATTCTTCTGCTATATGATGGCACACTTGTCATTGAAAGCATTTACTAGGCCTCGGTTCCCTATGTTTCAGGCTATATCTGATGGGGGGGGGGGGGGGGGGGGTCATTTAGCCGCAATGCATTAGGTGACATGCCATGTGCTGGAGGCAGTAGAGAGCACCAGCAGCTGTGTACTCAGAGCCAAGTGCTGCCATATGGTGCAATGCTCAGAGATGAGAATACCACCACTACACTGCATATAATGAAGACTCCTACAGGACTTACTGCATTCATACAATCCAATAATAAAACCCTCTATATACACACTATGAGGAGCACAGAGGGCACCATAGTGCTCTATATGTGCTATATTACAGCTCTATAGCACCTGAGGGTGTAATACAACCGCGTGCACGAGCCCTTATAGATTCAGTGTCACATGTGCTGTGGAAACACAGATGGGTCACTACAGCGTATGGACGAGGGTTATTACTAAGCAGGTCCGCAGAGGATGACATTTGTATGGGGTAAAGACAATCTGCACATCGCCTGCCCTACTCTATTTCCACAAGAACCCATGGGGGGCGCACAAGCTCCCATCTGCCGCATGTAGATGCCGTCACAGAGTCCGGAGCTCCAGCAATGAGACAGTATAGATCTATGTGCTTGGAATGAAACAACTTTGAAGAGTTTGTCCTGTTATACAACAGCTTGTCACATATCCTACCATGACATTCTGGACTAACAGGGCGGGGGGATCTTCTGTCCGGGGTCCTCACCTCTCGTTCTGGAGGACCTGTCCTGTCCTACATTGCACCAACAGTCCACTGATGAGTATGGACACTGTGTAATACCTTCACCTCCCCTGTGGTGGCGCTGTTGAGAAATCAAACACTACAGATCACAGATGAATGTGGAGGATTTGACATGTTTTGCAGTCTTGCCATGCAATATGAGGTGGATATGAAGGCAACGTCCATGCTTACAATTGCAGGAGCCTACCCAAGTCTTCTTTGCACGGTTTCTCTCCTCTCTGTGGGGTAGCAGTTATTGCAGGACCCGGTAACCCTCATCATCTGGCGCTGGCCCCATCCCCACGTCCCGGAGTCCCCCATGTCTCCTAATTCCCTTGTACTACCTGGTAACATGTGACATTTCATTATTCTTCCCGCGGCCTACCCCGGAGTTATTACATGGAGATATGGATGCGCCTTCCCTCTAAATGATTAGCTTTGTTTAGCTGCGACGTATTATCTGGGGTTTTAGCTTAGGTTATATGGCGCCTGTCAAGGAGCCGAACATCATTATATCACCGCACGTTGTACATGCACTTCAGGGTTACAATAATTGACTACAATAGCAATCGTCCTCCGAAGCACCGGGGAGAGGGGGGAGAAGAAAAAAAGAATGTCACATTACACCGTATACGCCAACTAAAAATAGTGGCAGCTATTCCCCAGATACGATGCATCAAAACAGACGGTGCGATCCGCGTGACAGGCCAGTTCAATGCAATTCCGAGGTAAAGGGCAGGAGAATCTCTTTAATTCAATGGCGTGCCGTCTGACTTTATGAGGAGCGCGGGCGCCGGCTGCCATGTTCATCATTGCTTTATTGATTTGGATTTTTTTTTTTTTTTTTTTTTTTTTTAATACTTAAGAAAAAATAAAAACGTAAAAATAATATTAGATCATAAAAAGCGGATGTGTCAGTCACTGCCCTGCGATCCGGGGATGGAAAGAGAGGAGCGTGAACGTGTGATGGGCGCCTCTTATCTATGTCGGGGCTCTTCACTTGGGGTAAAGGATATGGCCGCCATGTGCAATGCTATTAAATGTATATGCATGCTTGCTGGAGTCCTGAAGATCGCCAACTCCTGATTTAAAGGGATTTTACAGGCTTATGAATTTCTCATCTATCCTTAGGTTTGGATTGGCCGCAGCTTTTCACTGAACGCTGTGACCTCTACACAGAAAACCGGGCACGACACATGCCTTTGTATAGTGTCGGTCTTGAAGTTCAGCCCCTTCACTTGAATGGGACTAACCTGCAAACAGGTCATGTGACTTTACATGAAGTGGCACTCAAACAGCTGATCTGCAGGGGTGCCAGGTGTTGTACTCCCACCGATCTTTCATTGATGACCTATCCTTAAAGGGATTCTATCATTAAAATCACATTTTTTCTCGCTCACACATAGGAATAGCCTTAAGAAAGGTTCTTCTCCTACCTTTAGAGGTCTTCTCCGCACCGCTGTTTGGTAGAAATGCCGGTTTTCGTCTGTATGCAAATGAGTTCTCTCGCAGTACGGTCTCCAGCGCTGCCTCCATTTTCTTCTGGAACGGCCTCTCTGCGCGTCGTCTTCCAGAGCTGGGTTTCAATCTTTTAGGCCTCGGGTAGAGCAGATTGCGCATGTCCGCGGCCATTTTCTTGTGGCCGCTTAAACAGTAATCTGGTGTAAGCAGCCATTTTCTTGTGGCATTTGGGCATGCGCAGTCAGCTCTACCCGAGGCCTAGAAGTTTGAACCCAGCTCCGGAAGAAGATGCGTGAAGAGGCCGTTCCTGAAGAAGATGGAGGCGGCGCTGGAGAGTTTTCTAGCAGCATTGGGCCCGCCTCCAGCGCTGCGAGAGAACTCAAAACGGGATTTCTACCGAACGGCGACGCGGAGAAGACATCTAAAGGTAAGAGAAGAATAGCCTTTCTTAAGGTTATTCCTACGTGTGATCGTGAAAAAACGTGATTTTAATGATAGGATCCCTTTAAAATATAAAACCTGGAAGAAAGGTTTATAGACCCCAAGGATATCACCATGATCCTCAGAACTAGGGGGATCCCAAAAGTCGGTGCCCAACCAATCAGACAGTGACTGCATTTCCTATAGCCCAACCCTTTATAAACTAGGAATACCCCAAAGTAGACAGGCACATGATCCGTCTGACAATCCCTCTAACCTCGGGTCCGGACACTTATCAAAATCCCATTCGCACAAGGTTTCGATGCCCTGAGCGGTAGAATAGCCTACTCTGAACAATGCACAGAAAAGAGGAACCGGTCACGTCACCATTACAGAAACCTAAAAATATCTGTAGATAAACCACAACAGATTTCGGTTCCCAAATCCAACATGATGGCAGATACGCAGTGCACAGATATACCGCCATATCAGCTTGTATATTCAGTGCACAGCCAGAAACACAAGAGAGATGCGAGCGCGATCCAAGCATCTGCAGTCCATTAAGAGAACATCAGAAAAGCATCAAGACAGGCGTCAGTCAGCGCGCGGCGACATGTGTTCACAACCGCCAGCACTAAATATACAAACCACAACAGCGCAAATAAATGCACCGCGCCAATCCCCTCCACAACGCTGCAAATCCATTACCTTCGCACTGTTACTCTGCACGATTGTAAATGAACTTCATTTGTGGAATTTGGAAAAGGAAGCGTGAAAAGCGATCTGTAAGTCAATTCTAAGGATTAAAGAAGCGGCGAGCGCGTTCTTAACAGGAAAGTGGAGCTGGCCGGATGTCAACGAGCACAGAAAAAAACTCGCCGTGCCAAGTGTAAATCATGGCAAGGTTATCGGCCGCTAGTTCACAAGGCATGTGTAATTCTAGGAGCCGCCAGTGGGTGGAGCTGTGAGGCACGGCCTGCAAATCAAGGCAGTATAGCCATTATTACCAGGCTATCTAAAAGGCAAGGTGACTTAAAGGCAATGTCGGATCAAAACAAAACACACCCTATTAGAGCATTCAGTTAATACAGCAGGGGGGGGGGGCGCTATTAAAGGGATTTTCTGGGACTTATTGCTGACCTATACGAAGTCTATCACTATATATGTGATTGGTGGAGTCTGACAGCCAGGACCCATCCTGATCAGCTCTTCTCTGTACCAATGACATCACATTCATCAGTCACATGGGACAGCAGCAGCTCAGTCCCTTTCAAGTGAATGGGGCTGAACTGTAATAGAAAGCAAAACCACTATGCAAAAAAAGCGTAGCGGGAAATACTGCGGCGGCCATATAGATAAATGCTGGTAGCGAGGACCAGAGCGCCCTGCTGGACGCCATGTTGGAGCAGCTTTGTTACTATCAAGCATTGCCTGCTCTCCCGGCAGAAAGTTTGTGTAACTAGGACATCCCCCATTCACTAATGGCAGCCGGGACCCACTTATCAAGCTGCCATACACAAAACCATAACCCGCACATCATCCGTGACAACAGCGCGGTACCATCAATACCCCAAATGACGGCGACCGTGATACATTGCAATGCTAGAAGCTAAAAATATTCCTTTAAAAAAAAAAAAAAAAAAAAAAAAAGAAAATTGAAAAACTGAAAACAATAAAACTGCGATATTACAGCTGCCAGGCTGGAACCGTAGGAAATCACATATTAAATGCCATCAATATTAGCGCACTAAGACGCTTAATCTAATTTGTCCTATTAATTTTATGCAGAGAAGGTTGATTCGATTATCCTCGCGGTAGATGAGAAGTGACTGCTAATCGCGGAGAGGGGGAAACCTAAGTGTGCAAAAGTACAAAAACACTCTGCAACGCAAAGGTCATAGGGTAAGTCACCGGGGGGGGCGCAGGGGTATCACAGTGGGGGAAGAAGTCGCTCACCGTGATCGCATTCATTAACCCTACAAGTGGCAGGAATTCACTCTGGGGGTTCACCGGGAATCGGATCTGTGAAGGAAAAGCTTATAGCAGGGATAGATCTGTAGCATGGCAAGTCTACGTGGGATTTGTATGGAAGCTACTGTCTAAAATTCGGGCGCTTTGGAAGTAGCAAACCTGCAGGAAATGTAATGGGACTATTAAAGTCTGCAACACGTAGCTTGGATCTGATAATCCACCACGCAGACGTCATATAGCCGGTGCAGGTAAGTCACTGCTAACATGTCCTCTGTGCATTCAATCATTAAACTTGCTGAAAACACCCAGCTTTCCCAGATTCAGACCTACAGACCACAGACATTTTAGGTTACGTCCATACAGCAGACTGGAGAAAGCCGAAGAGTACCAAATACGTGACAGCTGGATCATATTGGTTGTCCCCAGCTTTCCCAGAATCGGATAAACTAGGAAATGCTAGGGTTGAATTTGACAGAAGAGGACCTAAAGGGGATGTCCGACACTTAAAGGGGTTTTCCTGCCCACACCATCCACCTCTACAAACCCCCTCTGATCTAGTGCAGGCGCTCCGGCACATGACAGCTCCACCGATTTATTGCAGTCCCATACTGTGTCAGACCCTTTTGCTGGATCAGCGAGGGGTTGGGGAGGTGAGTAGTTTTGTTTTGTTTTTTTACTTATTTTATAGCATTTTTTTTTATTAGGCCTTGGAATCCCCTTTAAATTGAGACGTCTCCCTGTCGCTGCCGAACTTTAGACTCGACGCTCCCTACTGAAGAGACAAGAAGCCAAATGGATGTTGATCCGCACATGAGGAAGGAACAAGCATCTATCACCTATATGCCACAGCGACCTTAATGAGCCCTCGGGGGATAGCGGCAGCAGAGCTTGGCTCCTGGATTTTAATAATGCATGCCTGCGGTCCACAGGGGCCCGACCTGTGTGATATCAACACCATAACACCGTAAATTATGCATACAACCTGGCAGCGTAAATTAAAAGCAAACATTTCCTCTCCGAGCGCCGATTCGCTGCCGTCACTTTAATGAGAGTCAAACCTGAAATAGTTCAATAAAGTTATGTAAGGATGAAGTATCAGAGAGAAGCGCAAGATCTGCGGCCAAGACCCGAGACATCAGGGCTAGGGAGGATCGGAAATATGGAATATGTGACTGCGAGACATGATAGGCGTACACAAAACACGCAAAACCTATGACATCACTGATCAGAATGCGGCAGAATCCTAGCCGGCATCCCCTGCACCCCAATTTATTAAAGGGATTTCCAGGTGAACTGGAAAACACAGGGGGTTGGGGTGAAAACTAAAAAAGAAGCGATACTCACCTAGCCCTGATCTTCCATTGCGGTGTTGGATTCACCCTTCTATTCAGTGCAGGCACTGGCTAAGCCAGAAGAAAAGCGGCTCAGGTGATCACTGCGGCCAATCGCTGGTCTCAGAGGTCACATGGCACGGGTGAGACCAGCGATAGGACCCTGCAGTTACCTGAGCGGCTTCACTACCTGTAAAGGATAGAGCCCCACGCTGTACGTGCTGGAGAATCAGGGGTAGGAGAGTATCACTTTTTATTTAGCCACACCCCTGTATAAAAAAATCCCTTTAAGGCAAAGACCCCACAGGACATCCTGCAACAAAAAAGCTCTTCGGGAAAAAAGTGGCAGCAACAAATCGCGGTTCTTTCCGCAGCACTTTAGACAGTATAAGTGACAGGCTGTGATTTCCAGAACAGCGCCTGTTTTGGAAGTCGCGGCATGTTTGTCTGCAAAGTGGGCAAATTGCGGCGTATACATCCCGTGGAGCCCTGGCCTTAGGGTTTCAAACTCTTTAGATAATTTAATGATAAATGGGCGTGGCTTAGGGTGGTTGACAATGTCCATTGCTCTCATCCATCACATTAAATGACAGATGCAGACAGAGGAGCCTCTCTTGGGTGTCCATTTGCATCCACCACAGGGTGAAAAAACATAAGATGGAAGCTTTCTGCTGCGTGCAGGACCTTGTGTGGGCGAGGAAACACTTAGGAGCTTATACATGTTCATTCAGCCAGTCACTAAACATGTACGATAGATAGATAGATAGATAGATAGATAGATAGATAGATAGATAGATAGAAAGATAGGAGATAGATAGATAGGAGATAGATAGATAGATAGATAGATAGATAGATAGATAGATAGATAGATAATAGTCTTGTATTACTGACATATCTACTTCCCCTCTCACTTATTGCCCACTTGCATTGCTCTACATTGTCTATTCCCTTCCCTGTGTCCGGTCCTTGGCACAGGCGGTTTCCGGGCGCAGGCTGCAGTGGATGTGACTTGCCTGCTCTATGACTCTGCACAGACACATTTATCAGCTTGCTAAACTCTCCAGCCGGACATTTCTATGCCATCCCTACATACAGCCGGCTCGGGCCGAACACCACACAAGCCCCTCCGTCCCTCATGCCTTACTACAGTCCTGTACTGAATAATAAAGTCACATGTAACAGCCCCATATAATGGATTCACAAGAACAGGACACAATGTCCCGCTATAATGTAACGCACATTCACTGCTTCTATTTTCCCAGTGAGCGAAGGATTTCCCCTGAATTTCTGGGCAGTGTTATCAGATGTGCAGCTTATACAGCCTGGAAATGACCTGTGACCGCGGTGAATGAGACATTTACAGGTCTGACTGCACATCCTGGACAGCAGACAGACACAGGTCCCAGCATTGTGGGGTGCAGAGACTCCCCTCAATCCTGACAATGGAGAGAGCGCAGGATGTGCAGGGATCTGCATGGTGGCCCTGGTTTCCCCAGGGGAAGTAAAATTTTAAGTTAAATTTCCTGGACAACTCCTTTAAGAGAAAAGTCACCTGGCCTGGCAAACAACCTTATGTGGGGGGTGGGGAGACATCTTGAATTTCAATGCCCAATACTTTGGTTCACAGGGGAGATAAGACACCGATTGAGAAGTCTGGCAGCAGCCCCCTCCCCACTGACAATACATACCTGGCCGAACCAAGCATGCAGGTGTATGGAGTTAGTCAGGAGCAATGGCTGACGGCCAAATGAGCATTTCTGTAATGACGGCGTATAGTCAACGCAACATGTGACCGCATAGAATCTAATCAGGAGAATACGGATATAGGCGGTGAACCTGCCTTATACATAATGAATGACCCCTCCCCCACCTACTCTAGGTAATTGGCTGCAGTGCACATTACAATACTCCCTATTTTTCATCCTGGTATTTGCAAAAGTGACCCGCACCCGTCCTGAGAGTGAAGGAGGGGCAGGACTGATCCCCATCACCATTTCTCCCATACCTCGGTCTGCTTTAGGCAAACCCCTGCTAAAAAGGTGCACAAACATGCGACATATTAAGACAATCAATGGCGGTCAAGGTCTGCTGGGGCTTGTAGTTCCTCCCCAACCAGAGAGAAGTGGTAGCAAGGGGCGGGATAATGGGGTGTAAAGTGCCCAGCTGTCCTGTACACAGGAATAACCTCGAGACCACACAGGGGCCACAGCAGGGGGTCGGCGATTATTTTTAGAGGCGTCCCATACATCAGGACAGTCGGTCACTAGGGATGATTTATTCTATGTAAACACAAGCAGATTCGTGTCATGTCCGCATGTCAATAAACTTTAACAACAACTGCAGAGCGCAACAATCTAATATACTACAGAGAGCGAGTCCATCGCCTACGGTTTTGTGTATTTAGCAGCGATGCTGCACTAATATCTTGCACCTACTCTACTCACACTGCAATCTGCAAGGTTCCATGACTTGACAGACAACTGCAACGCACGCCACAATATTTGCTGTCTTAAAGGGGTTTCCCATCACCCATATATTGAGATACCTGATGGGTTCTGACACCCGGCACCCCCATGATCACCTGGTTGAAGAGGTCACAGAGCTCAGGTGACTGCTGTGACCTCTTCACTGAATACCAAGCACAGCGCCGTACACGGTATAGTGGCTGCTCTGGGTATTACAGCTCTGATCTGCGGCCGCTGGACCAGGTGACCCATGAACTTGACATCACCGGCACACAGAAGAGGCCGCAGACTCCTCAAACAACTGTCCCAGGGTCAGACCCTCAGCGGTCCTAAGGATAGAGCAAAGTCCCTGGAAACCCCCTTTAAGATTGCAGAGCGCTTTCCTGTAACATGTCAGACTACGCAGTGTTATGTAGTCTGTTACCATGGAGACACTTTGTATACAGCTTCTGAGTTAATAAAGTTACTCTGTCTTGTATGTAACATGCACAGGAGCAATACACAGAGGCTTGCAAAAGTCTACACACCCTGCAGTGACCCCTGGGGCAGGGGTTAGAGGGTCAGTGACAAAAACCATAGGGAATAACGGAGATGTGGAGTAGAAATATGATGTAAACAGTCTAAGCACAGCTGGCAGCTATGACGTCACAAGAGCGGCCCAGGAGATGACAGCAGCTTATGACGTCACACCCAGTCTAACCTGCCGGGGTCACAGCACACACGTCCGGCCCAGCCGCTCACCTTGATCCTCTCCAGGTAGGAGGCCGGCACGTAGCCCGTGTCCCCGCTGCTGCAGCGGCTGGCCAGCCACCAGTGCTGGTTACACCGCTCCAGGATCAGGAAGTTCTCCCCGGCCCCGAACTGTAGGGAATTGGGCTCCGGAGAGCGGAAGGCGTACAAGGCTCGGTACATGGCGGCGGAACCGTCCTCACCGGGCCGGACCCCGACTGACTGACTGAGCGCGTCCCCGACGACCAAGCTCCCGTCAGTCATGTGACCTCTCGGCGCGAGCACGGCGCACAGCGCGTACCCCGGTGACGTGAGCGCGCCTGGCGTATTTTTTTTTCCCCTCTGTGTATATTTTTTTTTTTCTTAAACAAACTTTATTTAAACATCAAAATTTTGACATCTTTACCTCATGTTTGTTATCACGTGACAAACACTCACCAAGGGGAGATCATCACCCTGGACCTCTGCTCATTCCAAACTTGCAATGTTTCTTACAGTGGCCTTATCCCTTAAAGGGGAGGTCCAGCCCCTTATAATGTATAACCAAGAGCATAGAATGATCTAAAATACCATAGAATAGAATAATGAGTAAGGCTCAGGTCCCTGCAGGGCGGGCGCTAGGTTCACACCTGTGTTAGGGCTTCTATTCGAGGGGTCTGCTTGGGGACCCCCTCAAACCTGCTTAAAAAACGGTTACCCATGGAAACCTGCAGACCACATAGACTATAATGGGGACTGCCAGGTTTCCACCCGAAAGGGGCGAAAAATTCAAGCAGCGCTTTTCTCTCCGTATTTTATAAGCGGATTTGGGGACGGGAACGCCGAACGGAGTATAAGCGCTGGTGTGAACCTAGCCTTAGTTATAAAACAACATACTGCTGAGGGGGTCCGGCATAGTTTGTCTGAAACCACAATAGCAGCCGTCCGTGTGTCCATTGTTCTGGTCCTTCAATGGACCAGAACAACCCGGCACGAGTGTGAACGTAGCCTAATACAGTATATTGTCTATCGATAAAGACATTTCGCCACAGACATGTGACCGCTACAGACAGTGACTGGTTCTCGCGGTCAGGGGTGAACCTACCTTTTTCAGCGCCCGAGGCGGACAACAGAAAGCCCCCCCCCCTCCTGGGAGGAGGGGGCGGAGTGAAGGGGGCGTGATGGAGCAGCATTAGCAGGCAGGGAGAGGACCTGCTCTCTGCCTGAGCGTGAGGAGCGGCCGCTGGAACAGCAATGCGTCCACAGGGCCTCCCCAATCCACCGCTTGGTGCTAAGCCAGTCCAGGACAGCTTGTCCTGGACTGGCTTAGGTAAGCAAAAATGACACCCTCCCTGGGGCCCTGGCATAGCGCCGCCTGAAGCGGTCGCCTCATGGGAGGTGCGGCGCTGCTCGCAGTCACATGTACAGTTTGAAATTTTAGACCATTTTGAGCTTTTGGTCAAAAATTGTAAGAGGCAGCAGAATCCCATTAATGGCAGATTACACATCAATGAAGATGATGCCAGACATATTACCACCAACCCGTCCCGTACTAATAGATGAGAGGGAGTAGGACTGCGGGACCAGACTACACAGGGATTGCTCGTAGTCTGTTACTTAGGAGACCCATAGGTCTGCACAGGAGCAAGATTTGCAAAGTCCCTTCCGTTTTAATTTCAGATGCACTAGAGGTGGAGCAGTAAAAGTGATCATTACAAAGGTAGACCTAGCCTTTAGGCCAAGGCCCCACATAGCGGGAACCTATTGCGTTTTTTTCCTGACGCACTTTTCATAGAAAGCCCACAGAGTTTTCCTCCTTAGGATAGTCCTTTCATGTCTGATCCATGAGGGACCAGCAGCCGGCTCCCACACAGATTAGCTATTCAGAGCTGCATCCAATCCCATTACTGCATCTCAGCTCCCATTGAAGTCAATCGGCTGTGACCCTGAACAGTGGGTCCATGTGGAGACCAGCTGTCGGCCCCCCACCATTCAGATATGTATGGCCTTGCCCATAAAAAAATAAATCCTGGACTGCCCCTTTAAATGGCAGAAACCAGAGACAGCTATGATCTCTACTATAATTGAAAACGTGCAACATGGTGTTAATGATCACACACACCACTGTTTTATGGTTGACGCTGAGGTTGGCCACAGCATTTATTAAGCCAAAATACACATAACCGAAATCCTCTTCCTTCTTGACCTTTGCCCGTAAGATGCCCACTGCCCGTCATCGGGCAGTTGAGGCCTGAACTTCCTCCCAAGGGGCATGGACCTTCCGCCTGCTGTGACACTGAAAGAAAAAAACAGCAAAACAAAACAAACCTACACGAAACAAAAACCGTGAGGGAAAGGGTGGGTGGGAGTTCCTCTCACCACGCTTCCAGTAATGGCAGAGGTGGAGCCCCACACACGTATCCCCAGTTTTATTCAAGAAGCTCCACCTCCAGACATGTGACCAAAAACGTAATCACTTTTACATATAAGCTTCTTTTTTAACCCAAATGCCATCCCAACACTCCCTGCCCCTTTCCCTATGCGGTTTACGGGCTTCTATCCAGGTACTATAACATAAATGTACATCCGTTCACAGGAACTACTGGCCATTTGCCATATACATTTACATACTAGTGTATGAAATGGTTAAAGGAGTGTGTCCATCTTATAAAGTGATGACAAATCACTATTAGGATTTGCATAATTGCCAACGTTGGAAACAATCCTGGTAAATTTAGGTAGGTCCTGACCTGAGAAGGCTTATAGAACTCTAGTTCCCGGAGCGTTCCCTTTGCCTGATGTCCCTATTGTACCAATCTAAATATTAGTAAGTATGGGATTATTCCATCATTGTCCGAGCGCTCGTTCTGAGATTCTATTATATATGTTATATAGTTGTCCTTGGGGCCGCCCTGCAGTTCCCTGTCTGCCTGTATGGCCAGAAAAACAGGGCAGGAGTCAGAACTCTGCACCATATTGGACCCCCCACCCATTATAAAGTGATCATATGCTTTTAAAGACAGTAATGCGTCGTAACCCTACATCATGCCAGGTTGGACACATTGCAGTGCCAGGGCCTTTGGGTCAGATACAGCTGGGTTTTTGTATGCTGTGGACACAGCTTTGCCTACATCGAGGCACACTGGGGGGAATTTATTAAGTTTGACGTTTCCTATACCACTCTTGATAAAGTCCCGGATTGGCGGGAGATGCACATGAACTATTGGGAGGCTCCAACCTCTTAATAAATCAGGGGATCTCCCCTTGCGCCAAAATGGAAATCTACGCCATTCAGGAGGCAGCACAGATTACTTATCCCCAGCCTGGCCTGCTCTGCCCACTATCCCAAAGAGTGCCAAACAAGGCGCAGAACAAGGTCTATGGCCACATATATGGTGTGCTTTTTACGGCCACATATATGGTGTGCTTTATACATGCGCCACATTAACCCCTATCTTTTTGCCTACTATATATTTGGTGAAAGCTTTTTCTTCTGTGCACATTATGAAACCAATATTGCACAATGTACTGGATGTGGATCAGATCTTGGTCCAAAAACACAGAAATTCCTTTGCTGACATCAGGGGATCTTATTGCTTAGTCTATTTGTGCGGTCACAGCGCCACCATCTGGTCACTCTGGAGAGTATGTGTAACCTATAGTACAGGGGGTGTCTCATACAGTAGAACATTTAATCATGTTGTAATAGACTTTAGATTAAATTGATGTGTAATTCATTAATACCTAGTAAAGTTTCCTATTTAGTAAATATTAATCTTGATAAGTAATATTTATATAAAATTTGTTGATATGTCTACATGAGTGTTAACTATGTTGTTATGTTAGATTTTTCCTGATAGCACAGTAATTATCTTTTATAATTTCAATATTAGAAATTCTAATTAAATGAAAATAAAAACTGAAGTATTTTCACAAAAAAAAAAATCTTCTTCCGTCCCTGGGTGGGCTCGAACCACCAACCTTTCGGTTAACAGCCGAACGCGCTAACCGATTGCGCCACAGAGACTCCTGCAAGCTCGTGCTGAGAACATGACTTATGGTCTGAGAGAGTCAGAATCCTGTCCAGTGTGTCATCGGTTACTGCAGTGTGATGTGATACATTGTAACCAGTACATTGGTCTCTATGGACAGGGGATAAGTCTGTGTGATATTGTATCAGTCATGACATTATAGCGGATACATAGTATAGGTTATATAATGGGGAGGGTGCTCTGTCATGTAATAAGCAGCAGACAAGGCTATCCAGTATATATAATATACAGCACTCCTATCTCTGTCACAGTCAGTAGCGTTGTCTACAGCCTCATTCTCTCACTGGCCGAAATAGCTCAGTTGGGAGAGCGTTAGACTGAAGATCTAAAGGTCCCTGGTTCGATCCCGGGTTTCGGCAGGAGGGCCCTAATTTTTTTTTAGTTTAAATATTTTTTCCATAGTTCATGTTCTTATTACTTATATCAGTCCATGTACATAGATATAAGGGGACAGAAGGTATATATGTGTGTATATATATGTATATTGAGAGGTGATTCAGTGCTGCTGGGTTTCCTGCTTTCCTCTATCCTACAAGGGTCACATGACAACATCTTAAAGGGATTTTAAGGGGGAAGTTTAAAAAATGTGTATAAAGTTGTGCTCTCTGTTTTTAGCCAAATTCATCCTTCCTTGTGGGCCATTAGATTTGCCGCAGTGTACCTGGAGATGTCCCAGACTGCGGAAACAGGAAGAAGTGGAAAGTCAATCAGGTGACCCCTATATGTCATAGAATATACTGACAGGTGAGTGCTCTTTACATGGAGGGGACGCCCTGTTATATTCAGGTCATATAGAAGGCGGCATTATTGTATACCGGGAGCACAGATTGTAGTATTAATTTACACAAGTTTGTACAAATCATATACTGGTACTATTACATTCAGGGGCACAGTGTGGCAGTATTATATTCAGGGGCACAGTGTGGCAGTATTATATTCAGGGGCACAGTGTGGCAGTATTACATTCAGGGGCACAGTGTGGCAGTATTACATTCCCGGGCACAGTGTGGCAGTATTATATTCAGGGGCACAGTGTGGCAGTATTACATTCCCGGGCACAGTGTGGCAGTATTATATTCAGGGGTACAGTGTGGCAGTATTATATTCAGGGGCACAGTGTGGCAGTATTATATTCAGGGGCACAGTGTGGCAGTATTACATTCAGGGGCACAGTGTGGCAGTATTACATTCCCGGGCACAGTGTGGCAGTACTATATTCAGGGGTACAGTGTGGCAGTATTATATTCAGGGGTACAGTGTGGCAGTATTATATTCAGGGGCACAGTGTGGCAGTATTATATTGAGGGGCACAGTGTGGCAGTATTATATTTCGGGCCACAATGTAGAGCAGTATTATATTCAGGGGTACAGTGTGGCAGTATTATATTCAGGGGCACAGTGTGGCAGTATTATATTGAGGGGCACAGTGTGGCAGTATTATATTCCGGGCCACAATGTAGAGCAGTATTATATTCAGGGGTACAGTGTGGCACCATTATAATCAGGGGCATAATGTGTCATGGCAGTATATTAAGGACCGCAGTGTGGCAGTATTGTATTCCGGGGCGCAGTGTGGCAACATTATATTAAACGACACAGTGTGGAGCTATTATAGTCTGGGCCACAATGCATAATATAATTTCGGCAGCTATTAAGGTGTAGTGCTGCTGAACTTGTTCCTCACACCGTGCCTGTGATTGTTCCGGCATCTCAGCAGCTCGCTGGGACTCTATATAATGAGCGTGTTGTTGGTGTTGATAATCCGCCTGCTACGGCGTTTCGGCAGCTGTCAAGCTAGCCTTCCGTTGAACTCGTTCCTCGTGCTGTGCCCGTGATTGTTCCGGAATCTCGGGAGCTTCCTGGGAAGCCATGCAATGAGCATGTTGTTGGCACCAATAATCCCTGTCAGCTCTGCTTGAGGAGAACTCTGTGACTCCTGGCTCCTTCATAGCTCTCATTGTTTTAGAATTTTGCAACAAATTAGATTTTCTTATTCCCGACATGTTTAAAGGAGCAAACTGTCAAGGTGTTTTAAAGGTGTTTTCCTATCCAGTGTGTCAGCACTGCCTGGAACAGATCAGATAATATGCAAATGCATTTACAGAAAGACACCCCCGGAGCCATCAGCAAAGGGGGACATGACTTTGGGATGGGGGAACCAATAACTCCTGCAGTTTCTTCTTTGTGCAGTAGTTGAGTAGATTTATACAGACTGGGTCAGCTTTAAGAATATATCGGTGTATATTCAGCTTTAGTGTATATACAGCTGTAGGAGTATATATCTGTGTATGTTCTGCTGTAGGAGTGTATATCTGTATGTTCTGTGTAGGAGTATATATCTGTAGTAGGAGTATATATCTGTGTATGTTCTGCTTTAGTATATGGTGCTTAGTGTGTTACTGTAGGGGGGAGGAGTTAGGAATAGATGTCACTTCCTGTCTCCTCCATCTTCATCCTCTTTCTCATCACAAGACCTGGATGAAGCATGTCTGCTGTATCAGGGAGTATAAGACTGAGATTTATCACCTCACACAGCGCTGGTGTCACCACATTACACAGCACTACTAGTGTAGTATCACTAACTATACTGTATATACTGCAGTATTACCACAAGATGTCTGCAGTCACAGAGTCCTCTCATGTACAGTATTTACCACACTGGAGACATGGCTGAGTCTCCTCCTGTAGTTACCACACATTGGAGACATGGCTGATATATCATATGTATATTACTATATTTCTCAGGATAAGATAATCCTTTAATAGTCCCACATTGGGGAAATTTCATATATACAGCTACAGCGTCCCCTCATGTATTTACTGCACACTGCTGATGTGTGTATGTGTATATGTGTGTATATATTTATATATGTGTGTATGTATATGTACTGCAATATTACCTCAGGATATATACAGTCACACATGTATTTACCATAGACACTGCTGAGATATATATATATATATATATATATATATATATATATATATATATATATATATACTGCAATATTACCTCAGGATATATACATGAGTCCCCCTTTGACAACAATAACAAAGGATTATGTCCCGCCCTTCCTATTTCCGGTCGAAGATCTCTTTCCGGTTTTGAGAGTTTGCCATGTCTAGCAGTGGTATAGGCATACTGTTTTGTGGTTACGACGAGCCTGCTGCAGAACCTCATTTGCTGAATGCTATACAGTATATATATTCATTTGCCGAATGCTATATATATGTATAGCATTCGGCAAATGAACACTGATTCTGCAGCAGGCACGTCCTTGCTACGGGCAGGCAAGAGCTTTTCTCATTGGAATGAATAGTCCGATGTTAGACTCCGCCTCCTCAGACGAGCCTCTGGCAGAACCAGCGTTGATTGGCCAAATCACTGGCCACTGGCCAATCAACGCTGGTCTATTCATTTCAATGAAAAAAAGTCAACTGGTAACAGCATACTTACCTGCTCGTAGCAAGGACGAGCCTGCTACACAATCAGCCTTCATTTGCCGAATGCTATACACTGTATAGCATTCAGAAAATGAGGTTCTGCAGCAGGCTCGTCGTAACCCGAGGACCATACCCTGAAGTACATACCCAGCCCTGGTTAATTCACTAAGGAACCGGAAGTTTTCTTGCCGCCCTTCCATTGCGCATGCGTCTACCGGAAGTTCGCAGGGGGACTCATGTATACAGTCACACATGTCCATACATGTATTTACCATAGACACTGCAGACATGGCTGATATCTCATATATACTACTATATAATACAGGCTGTTCATGAGTGCTGGGGACTGAGGGTCTGTCTATGGTGGAGCTGAGAGGACACATGTAATGGAGGTCCTGTGGTGAGAGAGAGACAGCCTGGTACAGTGTAGTGAGGGTAATGGAGGCCGCACTGATACTCCCTGTATATGTCTCCAGCTCTGCTAATACTGGCCATGCTGGGGATAAGTTAAAGTTGATCATTTCTATGTACTTTCTCAGGCCTGTATACAGGTCATACTGTATATACTGGCCATACTGTATACAGGTCATTGATAATTGGTGGGGGGTTCTTGGAGCTGGTTGACATTGTAAACAGTGGGGAACATGGTGGTTAGTTTCCCCTGAGCCAGTGCTTGCGGCTGGGGGTAATTTGGTGTGATGGAACAGATTGGCAGACAGATTTTTGCTTGTGTTGTTATTCCTACTGCTCTATTTATGACCTCTGTATTAGGGCCCAACACACTTAGACAATGGATATCAGACAAATACTGCACCGGATTATTGTATTTCTTAGTCTTCATGTAGCCGGTGTCTTAAGAGCATTTACAGTCTGTATCCAGATAAGTATATGTATCACCATTATGTTATGTTACATCATACACTGCAGCCGGTCCCATTACTATGGTATATACTATATGATGGGATATTTCTCAGTGGGGTCCTATAACAGTATAATTCAGCTGCTAGGTCTTTCCTTATTACCGACTCTGGATTATTCTGGAGCTGGTATGACTTAGTATTATTGCTTGTACAGTATTTAGGGTGAGCCATGTAAGTTATTGTTTCTTTTAGAGCACCTTTAATTTCATGCTGTTACATATATATATATATATAAAGGGATTTTCATGCATAGTCCCAACATAAGTACAACACTGTACACAAATGTCTAACTAGCTGAGTGATCTAGTACGAGTAGAAGAGAGGACCTGGTGTGTCTGGGGCTCCAATTTTTAGGCCAGTGTTGTACTTTGTTACTGTCACTGGCCTTGCCTTATTATGTAACCCTAAATGACATGATTGCTTAGGAGTGGGATGCATACAAGTGCTTCCAAGCCACTATGTAACAGGTGGTTTGCGATACACTAACAAGTTGTTTTGCTTTTTTTTTTTTTTTTTTTTTTTTTGGGGGGGGGGGGGGGGAGGTTGCCACTTCTTCAAACGTGTATAACAGAATGTAATATAGTTATTTACTAATGGGTTTTCTTAATACTAAATGTAATCCTAAACTATAGCTATTGTTGTGCATCATAATTCGTACTATTGACATTAAACAAGTTTTTTACTGGGTCCTTGAAGTTACTTTTAATTGGCAACCACCTTGGGTGTAGCCCAGTGCAGGGGTAACCATCGGAGGTATGACCCCCCTGGTGGGGAGGGGTGACCATCGGAGGTATGGCCCCCTAGTGTGGAAGGGTAACCATCGGAGGTATGGCCCCCTGGTGTAGAGGGGTGACCATCGGAGGTATGGCCCCCTGGGTGTGGAGGGATAACCGTCAGAGTAACAGACCCCCTGGTTACGCCAAACTAATTAAATTTAAGAAGACCCTGTTAGGGTAAGTCCCTAGGGTCATGGCTGTCATTTTTCACATGCCTGTGCACTAAATTGAGCCCTCCGAGCTGGAGCTGGTTGCGGCTGGAGGTAGAGAAAAACATTTTATTTAAAATGTTTAAATTAAAAAAAAAAACAAAAAAAAAAACATGTTTTAATAAAAATCTAATGGCTTCAAGGACCCTCCGAGCTGGTTGCGGCTGGTGGGAGAGAAAAACATTTTATTTAAAATGTTTAAATAAAAAAAAACAAAAAAACATGTTTTAATAAAAATCTAATGGCTTCAAGGACCCTCCGAGCTGGAGCTGGTTGCGGCTGGAGGGAGAGAAAAACATTTTATTTAAAATGTTTAAAAAACAAAAAAAAACAAAAATAAAAACATGTTTTAATAAAAATCTAATGGCTTCAAGGACCTTTTCTGATGATTTGTACTTTTCTTAGTGAAGATATATGACCACTTATATTGACCAACTCATGTTTCTCTTCATGTTGCTGACAGTGTGATACGGCCAGTGCCGTACAGTGTCTATCGCAGCCAGCTAGTGAATGGAGCCCAGCACTGCTTACCATGATAACCCCATGCTCTGTGTGCAGGAGTTATATAGGCCTATGCCCCCCCCCCCCCCCCTTCCTTGCGGAACGGGCAGCATCAGCATGGTGCTGTTCCATGTCCAGCAAAGACGAAAATTTCAGCTTCTACTTTCAGTCTTGGTGCCCTTGGGTCGGTGCATGCGGCTAAGGGTAAAGGTCATCAAGTGCTCTGAAAATGATTGAGAGATGACATTACAGCCTTCTCACTGCCTTCAGAGACTACGGTATCTCAAGCGGATCATGGGCTTCTTCTCATCATGCTAAGCATCATTCAATGGCTTGTTTTGCTGTTAATGTGGTTGTGACCCATCAAACAATAATGGAGGGTTATTTCACTCCAGTAAGTGCCCTGGGGTTGCTGTAGTATCTGGAGAAGCCACAGCACCACATGTACTTATCTCTTCCCTTCTTTATACTCTCTATGTCTTTCTTTGCAGTATCAGTGGGTATAGGGTTGCCAATGTATGTAAATCGACAGTTCTAGTTTTTAGTGGGAGAGGTATTCCTTGAAGAGGTGTTATCTTGTACATGGTATATACATCTGTATCATGTGTATACAGTTACCACCATAAGTGGAACCTCACACCTCATAAGTGGGATGTAGGTACTTCTGTGCATATATGGTTGGCAATTACATGTTTGTGGTATGGCGGTATCCCCATGTATACTGGTTTATGGCAATTTCAGTGTTATAGTCTATTTCTCTTTACTAGTTTCTGACTACAGCCAGATCACTTTAGTTGCATTTTCAGCCACATTCATAGCTTGGTATTGTCGGGCAGGTAGTATGGGGACTTGTAGTATGTAAGGTTTCTAGAGGCTAGTGCATTCCTATTCAGTTTGGTGGCGGTCGAGTCCATTTAAGGTGTCAAATGGCCTCTTCTGTGGCGGTTGAGGAGTCAGGTGGAAGTTGCAGGCAAGTTATTGTGGACTTATTTTAACTAATAGAGGAGGTTAAACCTCATGGTGGTGAACAGGCTGAGCTTTAGAAATGGCCAGCCTGAAGGATGTCGTAATAGTAACGTCATCCAGAGGCGGGCACAGTGGTTAAGCACAGGGTCGTTGGTGCCCTTAAAGTGTACTGGCTCTGCTAGAATTGCAAGCCGGAGCGTGCTGCCCCCCTTTACTTATTTATTTCTGTCTGGCCGGGTGCTGTATGTCAGACAGCTGGGGATCTCACAGTATTTGTGAATCCCAATGGTCTAGCACTTCACCTGACTCCTTCTGTCATTATTTTACTTCTGTGAGTTTAATAAAGCTGTGGCCATTTTTACAACCAAAATAAAGTGTTTTGTGCATTTATTCCAAAGTCATTATTTACCGTAGTTTGGGTGGTTTTAGGTAGGAGTGAGGGACATCCCATATCCAAAGTCATGGACTGAGGGTTAGCCGAGTGTTTACACAGACCTGGGACCTGAGATAAGCTGCTGCAGGAGTAGTGTAATATAGCATGTGAACATAAATTCATAACAGTCGTGAAGCCATGTCATTTACCGGGATAAAAAGTAGCCAATGTGTTAGTCAAGGTTACAATTTATCTATGTGCGGAATTTCAGTCAAATCCGTTCAAACGTTTTTGCACGATTGAGGAAGAAACATCCAAACACACAAACTTTCACATTTATAATATTAGTAAGATATGGTAATATATTCAGGGTCACAATGTCTCATGCTAGTATATTCTAGGGCACAGTGTGGCAGTGTATTTGGGGACACAATGTGTAGCAGTATTATATTCAGTCGGGCACTATTATATTATGGGTTCCAGGTCAGTTTGTGGCACTACTTTATTCAGGGGTCACAATAAGTGGCAGTATTATACTCAGGGGCACAGTGAGGGGTACTATTGTATTTAGGGGGCCCTGTGTATGGCACTATTATATTCAGAGGGCACAGTCTTGCGTTATAATTTATCCTTATACGTGTCCTGTCCTCTTTAAGACATGGAGGTTTCTAATATAGTGACCTCTCTGCGACAAGCGAGGACAGCCATACAGACATGACTATGTGGCAGTGGCAGACATGCTGGCAGCGGGGGGAATTCTTTAAGTGTTACACACATAAGTAAAGGCTGTGGCTTTATATCATCTCCCATCTTATTTACAGTCTCCTTCTGCGCCATCTGATTACCAGTTGTCCGGAGAGCTGGAGGCAACTGACTGATCCTTGGCACCGAGTCCAGCTCTTCTTGGCTCTGGGCAGGGGCAGCGGCATAAGGACACACATCGCCTATTTCATGCCCTTGACAACAACTTGGGAAAGGAACAATTGTCCTAGAAAGGAACAAAGCGGTAACTGTGCTCCAATGTATCACCTCATCTGATCTGCCATGTCTTCCAAGGGTCTGTCCATTCTCTGGCTGACATGAGTAATGTCTCAGGATTGTTGTGCAAGAAGGTCTGTGCTGGAATCTGCGCAATATTTCCCCACAGCAATAAAATAACGATTGTCAGATATCTAAGCACAGAAAACCTTCATATGGCTGCAAGTACTGAACTGCAAGGACAAAATAGTCCACATAACACAGACCGCTAATAATAATAGTAACAATAAGAATCATCAAGAGTGTTTAGTACCTTTAGCGACCTTTGACGTACTATTACGTCATGGACGCGAGGTACTTCGCGCACCATGAAGTAATATTACGTCATGGTGATTCCGCCCGCTCACTAGCTGAGCGGGCGGAATCGGAACTGAGTGATAGCTGTTACTGACAGCTATCACCCTTTTCCATAACCTCCGGTCGGTACTTTTACCGATCGGAGGTTTTAACCCTTTGATTGCGATGGTCAAACATGACCACCGCAAACAAAGGGTGCCGCGATCTCTCCCCCCCCCCCGCCGGCACCCCCCGGACCGAGATCGGGGGGTGCCAGTATCTGTAATACGTAGTCTGGGGTCTGGTTAGTGACCCCAGACAGCCCTGAGCACTCACTTACCTGGTGATGCTCCCGGCGTCTTCTGGAAGTGAGCTGTCCCGTCCGCACAGCTCACTTCCTGTGTCTAGAGTGAGACACGTGCAGGCTGTCACTGCAGCCTGTGTCTCAGTCTAGAGTAGAGAATCAGTGATGCAATCTTCACTGATCCATGTGTCCCATAGGGACACAAGAACAAGTAAAAAAAAAATAAAGTATTTGAAAACAATTAATAAAGTTATAAAGTCCCAAAAATCCCTTTTTTCTATAAAAAATGAATTATGTAAAAAAAACACAAAAAATTAATAAAAACAATACATATTTGGTATTGTCGCGTCCGTAACAACCTGTACAACAAAACTGAAACAATATTTAATGTACACAGTGAACGGCGGTAAAAAAATAACGGAAAAAACCCGCCGGAAGTAGTGATTTTTCACCATCTCACCTTACAAAATGTGCTATAAAAAGTGATCAAAAAGTCATATGCACCCCAAAATAGTACCAATAAAATGCACAGGTTGTCCCGCAAAAAATAAGCCCTCAACCAACACTGTCAAGCAAAAATAAAAATGTTACGCCTCTCAGAAGATGGCGATGCAAAAATCACTGATTTATGTCCCCAAATGTGTTTTTGTTCTGCAGACTTAGTATCGCATAAAAAAATAACATAAATGAGGTATCGCCGTAACCGTACCAACCCGCAGAATAAAGGTCACATGTTACTTATACTGTACGCTGCATGGCGAAAAATGTAAAAGGTAAAACTCAATACCAGAATTGATTTTTTCTCTTTTAAATCCAGCAAAAAAAGAGTTAATAAAATGTAATCAGTAAGTTTTAGGCACCCCAAGATGGTGTCATTACAAAATACATCGCATCCCGCAAACAACAAGCCCTTATATGGCCACGTCAGCAGAAAAATAAAGAAAATATAGCATCTAGCAATGTGAAGACAAAATCACGCAAAATCGCCAAATCATTAGAACACAACTGGCTGCGGCAGGCAGGGAATGTATAAGCTGTGCAAGCGAATATCAGGGGACACCCTATATTTACAGCTTATGAGGGAAAATATACCAGAAGTGACCCCCAAAGTGACCCCAGTGTGACTCCCCCAATCATAGGAGCTACTGGGGGTACAGTAGGGAATTTAGTGTCTGCAATGTCCTCCGCACCGCTTATATATTCCCTCTTCGCCATCCGCTGTGCAGTCACGTCCGGGATACTAATACTCACTACACCCCCTGATAAATTCTTTGAGGGGTGCAGTTTTCAAACTGCGGTCACTCCTTTGGGGAATCCACTTTTCTGGTACCTTACAGGCTCTACAAACATGACATGGCGTCTAGATACCAAAGATCTGAATCTGTACTCCAAAAGCCGCATCGCGCTCCTTCCCTTCTGCCCCCTGCTGTGTGCCCAAACTGCAGTTTATGCCACATGTATGACACATGTATGACACTGGTGTAACCGGGGTAATTTCATATGTGAGTATAAACTGATATTAGGGCCCAGCCAGACACAGAAGGGAAGAAGGTTATTTGGTTTTTGGAGCACAGACTTAGACGGTTTGGTTTTTGGATGCCATGGCACTTTCGCAGAGACTCTAAAATTTCCCCTACAAAATGGGGTCACTTCTTGGGGAATTCCAGTTTACTGGCACCTCCAGGGCTCTGCAAAAACAACATGGCGCCCAGGAAGTCCCTCTAAATCTGTACCCCAAAAGCTAAAAAGCGCAGTGCTCCTTCCCTTCTGAGCCCTGCTGTGCGCCCAAGCAGCAGTTTACACCCACATATATAATTTTTTGCCCCTCGGGAAGGCCCACTTAATAGTTTTAGGAGTGCAGGTCTCTGACAACACAAAGTGGGTGCAATGCATTGGATACCAAAATGGCATATTTCTTTAAAAATTTCAATTTTTGGGAAGCATTTTTAGTCTCAAAATCATAATACCACTTGATACATTCCTTGACGGGTGTAGTTTCTAAAATGGGGTCACTTTTGAGGGGTTTCTATTGTATTGATACTTTAGGGGCTCAGCAAATGCGACATGGCACCTCAAAACTATTCCAGCAATATATGCCCTCCAAAATCCAAATAGCGCTCTTTCCATTCTGAGCCCCAACATGTACCCATACAGCAGATTATGATCCCATATGGGGTATTGCCGTGTTCAGGGGAAATTGTGTAACAAACTGTGGGGGGCTCTTAATTCTCTAACTACTTGCAAAAATTAAAAATATGGCGCTAAATGGACGATTTATTGGAAAAAAAGTAATTTTTCATTTTCACATCTCAATGGTAAAAAAATCTGTGAAACACCTGTAGGGTCCAAGTGCTCACTAAACCCCTTGATAAATTCCTTGAGGGGTCTAGTTTTCAAAATGGGGTCGTTTTGGGGGGGGGTTTCCACTGTTCTAGCACTTCAGGGGCTCTCCAAATGCAACATGGTGCCTGAAACAGATTTCAGCTAAATTTGCCCTCCAAAATCCCAATAGCGATCCTTCAGCTCTGGACTTTACAGTGTGCCCATACATCACTTTACATCCACATGTGGGGCATTTCTGTAGTTGGGGCAAAGTGCTTGACAATTTGTGGGGTGCATTTTCTTTTTTAACCCCTTGTGGAAATGCATAATTTGGGGTTAAAGCTACATTTTATAGCAAAAAATGTCACTTTTCCTTTTGTTGGGCCAATTCTGTTACACTCCTGTAGGGTCAAAGGGCTCACTAAACCCCTTGGTAAATTCCTTGAGGGGTATAGTTTCCAAAATGGGGTGACATTTTGGGGGTTTCCACTGTTTTGGCACATTGGGGGCTCTGCAAAAGGGACATGGTGCCTGAAAAGTATTCTAGTAAAATCTGGCCTACAAAATCCAATTAGCGCTCCATCCGTTCTGAGAGCGACCGTGTGCCCGTACATTAGGGTACCAGCACATACGGGGTATTGTCGTGTTCAGGAGAAATTGTGTAACAAAATGTGGGGTGCAGTTTCTCCTTTAACCCTTTGTGAAGATGAAAAATTTGGGGCTACAGTGACATTTTATTATAAAAAAAGTAATTTTTCATTTTCACATCTCAATGGTAAAAAAATCTGTGAAACACCTGTAGGGTCCAAGTGCTCACTATACCCCTTGATAAATTCCTTGAGGGGTCTAGTTTCCAAAATGGGGTGACATTTTGGGGTTTTCCACTGTTTTGGCACCTTGGGGGCTTTGCAATCGGGACATGGCGCCTGAAAAATATTCTAGCAAAATCTGGCCTACAAAATCCAATTAGTGCTCCATCCGCTCTGAGAGCGACCGTGTGCCCGTACATTAGGGTACCAGCACATATGGGGTATTGTCGTGTTTGGGAGAAATTGTGTAACAAAATGTGGGGTGCAGTTTCTCCTTTAAACCTTAGTAAATGTGTAAATTCTAGGGCTAAATGAATATATTAGTGACAGAAATTGAAAAATGTAAATTTGACCTCCATTTTGTTTTAATTGTTGTGAAATGCTGAAAGGGTTAAGAAACTTTCTAACTGCTGTTTTAGATTCTTTCAGGAGTGCAGTTTTTAGAATGGGGTGACTTTTGGGGGGTTTTATTAGAGAGGCCTTTCAAGTTCCCTTCAGAACTGAACTGGTCCCTTGAAAAATGTGTTTTGGAAATTTTCATGAAAATTTGGAAAATTACTGCTTGACTTGTAAGCCTTATAATATCTGAAAAAAATGAAAGGGTGCTTAAAATTTGATTGCTACATAAATCAGAGACATGGTTAATAATATTTATGAAAAAATTCGGGTAGTATGACTTTCTATTTGAAAGGCTTGCAATTTCAAAGTTTGAAAACTGCATTTTTTTCAAAATTTTCACCAAATTTCCTATTTTTTCATAATTAAAGACAAAACATATCAACGAAAATTTACTACTGACATGAAGTACAATGTGTTACGAAAAAAACAATCTCAGAATCACTTGTGTAAGTTAAAGCGTCTCAAAGTTATCGCCATTTAAAGTGACACATGTCAGATTTGAAAAAAGAGGCCTGGTCCTTAAGTCACTTTTGGGCTGTGTCTCTAAGGGGTATTATAGTAGTTATATTCTTGTACATAGGAGTAGTATTATAGTAGTTATATTCTTGTATATAGGGGTAGTATTATAGTAGTTATATTCTTGTACATAGGAGCAGTATTATAGTAGTTATATTCTTGTACATAGGAGCAGTATTATAGTAGTTATATTCTTGTACATAGGAGTAGTATCATAGTAGTTATATTCTTGTACATAGGAGTAGTATTATAGTAGTTATATTCTTGTACATAGGAGTAGTATTATAGTAGTTATATTCTTGTATATAGGGGCAGTATTATAGTAGTTATTCTTGTACATAGGAGTAGTATTATAGTAGTTATATTCTTGTACATAGGGGGTAGTATTATAGTAGTTATATTCTTGTACATAGGGGGTAGTATTATAGTAGTTATATTCTTGTACATAGGAGTAGTATTATAGTAGTTATATTCTTGTATATAGGGGTAGTATTATAGTAGTTATATTCTTGTACATAGGAGTAGTATTATAGTAGTTATATTCTTGTACATAGGAGTAGTATCATAGTAGTTATATTCTTGTACATAGGAGTAGTATCATAGTAGTTATATTCTTGTACATAGGAGTAGTATCATAGTAGTTATATTCTTGTACATAGGAGTAGTATCATAGTAGTTATATTCTTGTACATAGGAGTAGTATTATAGTAGTTATATTCTTGTACATAGGAGTAGTATCATAGTAGTTATATTCTTGTACATAGGAGTAGTATTATAGTAGTTATATTCTTGTACATAGGAGTAGTATTATAGTAGTTATATTCTTGTATATAGGGGCAGTATTATAGTAGTTATATTCTTGTACATAGGAGTAGTATTATAGTAGTTATATTCTTGTACATAGGGGGTAGTATTATAGTAGTTATATTCTTGTACATAGGAGTAGTATTATAGTAGTTATATTCTTGTACATAGGGGGTAGTATTATAGTAGTTATATTCTTGTACATAGGAGTAGTATTATAGTAGTTATATTCTTGTACATAGGGGGTAGTATTATAGTAGTTATATTCTTGTACATAGGAGTAGTATTATAGTAGTTATATTCTTGTACATAGGAGCAGTATTATAGTAGTTATATTCTTGTATATAGGGGTAGTATTATAGTAGTTATATTCTTGTACATAGGAGTAGTATTATAGTAGTTATATTCTTGTACATAGGAGTAGTATCATAGTAGTTATATTCTTGTACATAGGAGTAGTATCATAGTAGTTATATTCTTGTACATAGGAGTAGTATTATAGTAGTTATATTCTTGTACATAGGAGTAGTATTATAGTAGTTATATTCTTGTACATAGGAGTAGTATCATAGTAGTTATATTCTTGTACATAGGAGTAGTATTATAGTAGTTATATTCTTGTACATAGGAGGTAGTATTATAGTAGTTATATTCTTGTATATAGGGGCAGTATTATAGTAGTTATATTCTTGTACATAGGAGTAGTATTATAGTAGTTATATTCTTGTACATAGGGGGTAGTATTATAGTAGTTATATTCTTGTACATAGGAGTAGTATTATAGTAGTTATATTCTTGTACATAGGGGGTAGTATTATAGTAGTTATATTCTTGTACATAGGAGTAGTATTATAGTAGTTATATTCTTGTACATAGGGGCAGTATTATAGTAGTTATATTCTTGCACATAGGAGGTAGTATTATAGTAGTTATATTCTTGTACATAGGAGCAGTATTATAGTAGTTATATTCTTGTACATAGGAGCAGTATTATAGTAGTTATATTCTTGTATATAGGGGTAGTATTATAGTAGTTATATTCTTGTACATAGGAGTAGTATTATAGTAGTTATATTCTTGTACATAGGAGTAGTATCATAGTAGTTATATTCTTGTACATAGGAGTAGTATCATAGTAGTTATATTCTTGTACATAGGAGTAGTATTATAGTAGTTATATTCTTGTACATAGGAGTAGTATTATAGTAGTTATATTCTTGTACATAGGAGTAGTATCATAGTAGTTATATTCTTGTACATAGGAGTAGTATTATAGTAGTTATATTCTTGTACATAGGAGGTAGTATTATAGTAGTTATATTCTTGTATATAGGGGCAGTATTATAGTAGTTATATTCTTGTACATAGGAGTAGTATTATAGTAGTTATATTCTTGTACATAGGGGGTAGTATTATAGTAGTTATATTCTTGTACATAGGAGTAGTATTATAGTAGTTATATTCTTGTACATAGGGGGTAGTATTATAGTAGTTATATTCTTGTACATAGGAGTAGTATTATAGTAGTTATATTCTTGTACATAGGGGCAGTATTATAGTAGTTATATTCTTGCACATAGGAGGTAGTATTATAGTAGTTATATTCTTGTACATAGGAGCAGTATTATAGTAGTTATATTCTTGTACATAGGAGCAGTATTATAGTAGTTATATTCTTGTACATAGGAGTAGTATCATAGTAGTTATATTCTTGTACATAGGAGGTAGTATTATAGAAGTTATATTCTTGTACATAGGAGTAGTATTATAGTAGTTATATTCTTGTACATAGGGGGTAGTATTATAGTAGTTATATTCTTGTACATAGGAGTAGTATTATAGTAGTTATATTCTTGTACATAGGAGAAGTATTATAGTAGTTATACTCTTGCACATAGGAGGTAGTATTATAGTAGTTATATTCTTGTACATAGGAGCAGTATTATAGTAGTTATATTCTTGTACATAGGAGCAGTATTATAGTAGTTATATTCTTGTACATAGGAGTAGTATCATAGTAGTTATATTCTTGTATATAGGAGGTAGTATTATAGTAGTTATATTCTTGTACATAGGAGTAGTATTATAGTAGTTATATTCTTGTACATAGGGGGTAGTATTATAGTAGTTATATTCTTGTACATAGGAGTAGTATTATAGTAGTTATATTCTTGTACATAGGAGAAGTATTATAGTAGTTATACTCTTGCACATAGGAGGTAGTATTATAGTAGTTATATTCTTGTACATAGGAGGTAGTATTATAGTAGTTATATTCTTGTACATAGGAGGTAGTATTATAGTAGTTATATTCTTGTACATAGGAGGTAGTATTATAGTAGTTATATTCTTGTACATAGGAGCAGTATTATAGTAGTTATATTCTTGTACATAGGAGGTAGTATTATAGTAGTTATATTCTTGTACATAGGAGCAGTATTATAGTAGTTATATTCTTGTACATGAGGTGGTATGATAGTAGTAATAGGAGTTGTTGATGAAGTAATTATATAGCTGAGTGCTTATGTGATTTGTTAATGGTTGACAGTAATATAATGACAGTATTACTACGATCGTCCACTGTCAGCAGATTACACGCTGCGCCTCACTAATATCCTATTATCACATTTCTTGCCTTGGGATATCAGTCGTTGATCTCTAATTAAATGATCTCCATACAATGAGCCATAAATGACATATTACACATCTCTTTATTTCCTATAATTAAAGCTTTCCATTGTCCTAATGACTGGACCATATATGATCTTCTTTCTCCAAGATCGGAGTGTCCTATCTGGTAAAAGCGGAGGATTGTATATGTGACTATTCACTTCTATGGGATGGACGGAGGGTTGTGTGTATGTGATGCCAGTTACTTATCCTGAGATGTGATGTGGACAACGCCTTTAAGGACGGGCTGTTTCCCCAAACCTCCTCCATTATTGCGCCATTGTGGAGGAAGTAGTGATATTACACAATTACAAAGTTATATGGACATTTATACAACATGTCGCCCACACTGACAAGTTTACGAGTTTGTGACAGTGACTTCTTACATAGGTGCGGCTTGTTTTACTAAACTTACATCATATCCGCCAACGTCCAGGGCAATAAACACGACAGTCTATGCAATATCGCTCCGAACACTTATACATGACGCAATGTACTTTACTATCACCTGGCAGGGGTTAATTTGAGACCCTTTGAGGAAGTGATATTTCTGTATTTTCACTAAAACTAACAAAATTAGGAGATTGCAGGAAATCACATCATGAACCCAAGTGCCACTAGATGGCGGTATAGTCAGTAAATAAAAGCGAAATTCTCTCCTCTCAGTTACAGGAATCTCAATTACATATCTAACTAGACCGAAAGATATTAGTGTCGGGAACCAAACTATATGTCCTGTACATTAGTTATATCTGTATAGATAGTCCTAATGTATTAGGAGAGGGAAAATTAGCTTTGGGTAATTAGGTCCTTCATTTTTCTTCTATCCCACTAGAACAAACTTAAAGGGAGTGTCAGTATTTCACCCCCAGCCCTGCAGATAGATAGGTTACTGTCACCAGTACCAGCATATCACCCCAGCCCTGCAGATAGATAGGTTACTGTCACCAGAACCCAGCATATCACCCCAGCCCTGCAGATAGATAGGTTAGTGTCACCAGAACCAGCATATCACCCCAGCCCTGCAGATAGATAGGTTACTGTCACCAGAACCAGCATATCACCCCAGCCCTGCAGATAGATAGGTTACTGTCACCAGAACCAGCATATCACCCCAGCCCTGCAGATAGATAGGTTAGTGTCACCAGAACCAGCATATCACCCCAGCCCTGCAGATAGATAGGTTACTGTCACCAGAACCAGCATATCACCCCAGCCCTGCAGATAGATAGGTTACTGTCACCAGAACCAGCATATCACCCCAGCCCTGCAGATAGATAGGTTATATGTCACCAGAACCAGCATATCACCCCAGCCCTGCAGATAGATAGGTTACTGTCACCAGAACCAGCATATCACCCCAGTCCTGCAGATAGATAGGTTACTGTCACCAGAACCAGCATATCACCCCAGCCCTGCAGATAGATAGGTTACTGTCACCAGACCCAGTATATCACCCCAGCCCTGCAGATAGATAGGTTACTGTCACCAGAACCAGCATATCACCCCAGTCCTGCAGATAGATAGGTTACTGTCACCAGATCCAGCATATCACCCCAGCCCTGCAGATAGATAGGTTACTGTCACCAGAACCAGTATATCACCCCAGCCCTGCAGATAGATAGGTTACTGTCACCAGAACCAGCATATCACCCCAGCCCTGCAGATAGATAGGTTAGTGTCACCAGAACCAGCATATCACCCCAGCCCTGCAGATAGATAGGTTAGTGTCACCAGACCCAGCATATCACCCCAGTCCTGCAGATAGATAGGTTACTGTCACCAGACCCCAGTATATCACCCCAGTCCTGCAGATAGATAGGTTACTGTCACCAGGACCAGCATATCACCCCAGTCCTGCAGATAGATAGGTTACTGTCACCAGAACCAGCATATCACCCCAGCCCTGCAGATAGATAGGTTACTGTCACCAGAACCAGTATATCACCCCAGCCCTGCAGATAGATAGGTTACTGTCACCAGAACCAGTATATCACCCCAGCTCTGCAGATAGATAGGTTACTGTCACCAGTACAGCATATCACCCCAGCCCTGCAGATAGATAGGTTATTTGTCACCTGAATCAAATGGCATGTTTCCCTTTTGAATCACTTGATCCATGCCGAAATATCACAGTTTTTGTCTATATGCAGATAATCTCTATGTAACAATGGTGACAATCACTTTGCTCTAAAGAGTTCATTTTTATGTTGACAAAAAATTTGCCCCTTTTTTTGCAACAGCCTCCCCCAAAGATTCGCTCCTTGACTATCTGCTATATTTTTGTTTTATTAAAGAAAGGGTTAATTTCCTACTTTCTGTCAATGGAAGGCTGTGCATCATAAATCTTCTCCCTCCAGGGCACCAGAGGGCAGGGTGAATACATTTATGATACAGAGACTGGTGGCCATTAAAGGAAGTTTATCTAGTCCTGGTGTATTGGGAGTGACGGCGCCCCTCTGTGGCTTCTGGGCCCAGTACACCTCTGACCAGTGCGACTCCTATAGACTCCAGGTCTAGTGTTTTTTCCTATCCTGTCCTCCATTTTTCTGTGACTCGGAGGAAGCCTCCACTTCAGGAGGAATGTGAATATTTTTGCACAGCGCTGCAAAACCAAGTAAATAAATCACAGTAATGTGCGGCCTGCAGTAAACAGCCGGGGCCGCAGACAACACAGTTTTTCTCCTTGAAAGGTGAGTTTAAGGCCAGCGGGTCAAAATCCACATTCCACCCCGTATTAATATCTACTCGCTTTAACCTTTGCCTGAAGGAAAGAAAAGGTCTCAGAAAAACACAAAGCGCGGATCAGCAGAATGCAGAATCCTCAAGGTGCTGACCCGCGGGGCGTTGTGTTTTGGGGCTGTTCACCTGCTGGTCAGGGCTGTCCATTCCGAATACCATCTCATTATGGACTGACCCTTAGTACGAGGACCGGGCAGGGTTCAGTCTGCACAAAGGTGGTTGAATAGAATTTTGTAATTTGTACGTTCCAGATGTAGCAGAGACAAATGGGTCATTGACCTCTTTGGGACTTGACACAGCAGAAGGCCTGAGGGCCCTCTAGTCTATGGGGCTGGTCTGTAGCTGCTACCTGTATAGCCAGTGTCGGACTGGTCCACGAGAGTACTAGAGGATCTGCCGGTGGGCCCAGGATCTAACACAAGAATGGTCCAGCACAAGACACCCAAATCTGAAGGGTACTATAATATATTTTCTAGGTATTGTTAAAGGGTGGACCCCAAAATCATGTTATCTGTGTTATCTGGTGGGCCCAAGGAACATCATCCAACCTTGTATAGTTGACCTGGCTCCCTAAGTGGTTAGCCGAGCCCAAGATTTGGACCATCATGTGCTGGATGACCAGAATCCTAATTCATTAGTAGTCCGGGCCTGACCCTGGATGGAGGTCCCCTGGGCCCACCAGATATTCTGGGGTCCATCCTCCTACAGCCCCTAGGATATAGACCATAGTACCCTTCATCTTTGGGTGTCTTCTTCTGGACCATTATGGTGTTAGACCCACCGGAGGATCCTCCGCTACACTGATGGGCCGACATTGATGCCACCCACAACCTTGGCCTTCCTAAGCTGGTATTCACTTACTTGTTAGACTTTTTTCGTTACCATAGGGCGAGGCCGAGACCCGTCTAGTGAAAAAGTTCTAAGTAATTTCCTTACAAGAGTAAACTGGAAATAAAAACATTGACTTATGACGTAAGAAACGTATCTTGATCAAACAATGATTTTTGATAACGGCGCATTAACCCAAAGCCTTTCACTGGCAATATTGGCACTGAGCACACAGATTGCACCGGCACACCTACACAGTCACCCAGGGGACTTTGTACCATATTTTATGACCATATTTTATAATAGGAGGACCAGGGTGTTTAGCTGGCAAAAGTTCTAGGCAGGTGTGGAACCAAATTCTTCAAAGTGAGGATGTGTTAAAAATAGAAGGGTTAATAGTCTGTTTTTGTCAAAGAATGAATGAATATTTGGTGTGACCTTTTTCCCCCTGGAGGAGGAGTCCTGGAAGTGATGATCCGGCCCCCACAGAACTAGCTATGTCTCAACATCATCCAGTGTGTCTGGGATGACACGAAGAGAGAGACGGATTTACATCTACAGAATACCCGTGCTTAGTTCTCCAAGATGGCGGCCAGAACAACCTCCACAGCTATCTCCCTCCTGTCTACATCTTCCATTCCTGGACTTTTCTCCTTCTGCACCCTTCACCTCTTCATTACCGTTTGGTGGATTCGGCAGGATTAAACAAGTTTGGGAAGGAGCAGAAAGGGATTGAGGGCAACGATACAAAACACTGACCACGTGACCAATGTCTTCCTCACCTTCTGACCAAGCATGGCACCCAGGGCCGCCCGTCCTTACCACCCGGCTGTGCACAGAAGCAAAGTGTTCTCATTAACCAGCATAAGAAAGACCCAACCCATTATAGAAGAGCGATCCTGTAATAACACGTGACAAAGTGAGGAAAACACATCAGAAACTGCTAAAGAGTGACAAATACATCGCCAAGAAGAAAACTTAACAGTCTCCCTAGAGTGTCAACTACACAGTCTCACATATATGCAAGGAGATACAAGCTATATATATATTGTATATGATTATATACAGGAGATACCCAGGTTATACCGGCTGTACATATATAATTATATACAGTATATACCCAGGTTATACCGGCTGTACATATATAATATATACAGGAGATACTCAGGTTATACCGGCTGTACATATATAATTATATACAGTATATACCCAGGTTATACCGTCTGTACATATATAATTATATACAGGAGATACCCAGGTTATACCGGCTGTACATATAGAATTATATACAGTATATACCCAGATTATACCGTCTGTACATATATAATTATATACAGTATATACCCAGGTTATACCAGCTGTACATATATAATTATATAAAGTATATACCCAGGTTATACCAGCTGTACATATATAATTATATACAGTATATACCCAGGTTATACCGGCTGTACATATAGAATTATATACAGGATATACCCAGGTTATACCGGCTGTACATATATAATTATATACAATATATACCCAGGTTATACCGGCTGTACATATATAATTATATACAGTATATACCCAGGTTATACCGGCTGTACATATATAATTATATACAGTATATACCCAGGTTATACCGGCTGTACATATATAATTATATACAGTATATACCCAGGTTATACCGGCTGTACATATATAATTATATACAGTATATACCCAGGTTATACCGGCTGTACATATATAAT
Organism: Leptodactylus fuscus; assembly: GCF_031893055.1. Taxonomy (NCBI): domain Eukaryota; kingdom Metazoa; phylum Chordata; class Amphibia; order Anura; family Leptodactylidae; genus Leptodactylus; species Leptodactylus fuscus. The sequence continues at coordinate 83,845,858 of NC_134273.1, forward strand.
TATATACAGGAGATACCCAGGTTATACCGGCTGTACATATATAATTATATACAGGAGATACCCAGGTTATACCGGCTGTATATATATAATTATATACAGGAGATACCCAGGTTATACCGGCTGTACATATATAATTATATACAGTATATACCCAGGTTATACCGGCTGTACATATATAATTATATACAGTATATACCCAGGTTATACCGGCTGTACATATATAATTATATACAGTAGATACCCAGGTTATACCGGCTGTACATATATAATTATATACAGTATATACCCAGGTTATACCGGCTGTACATATATAATTATATACAGGAGATACCCAGGTTATACCGGCTGTACATATATAATTATATACAGGAGATACCCAGGTTATACCGGCTGTACATATATAATTATATACAGTATATACCCAGGTTATACCGGCTGTACATATATAATTATATACAGGAGATACCCAGGTTATACCGGCTGTACATATATAATTATATACAGTATATACCCAGGTTATACCGGCTGTACATATATAATTATATACAGGAGATACCCAGGTTATACCGGCTGTACATATATAATTATATACAGTATATACCCAGGTTATACCGGCTGTACATATATATTATATACAGTATATACCCAGGTTATACCGGCTATACATATATATATTATATACAGTATATATCCAGGTTATACTGGCTGTACATATATATTATATACAGTATATACCCAGGTTATACCGGCTGTACATATATATATTATATACAGTATATACCCAGGTTATACTGGCTGTACATATATAATTATATACAGTATATACCCAGGTTATACTGGCTGTACATATATAATTATATTCAGTGGTTACCTAGGTTATACCAGCTGTACATATATAATTATATACAGTATATACCCAGGTTATACCGACTGTACATATATAATTATATTCAGTGGTTACCTAGGTTATACCACCATGTTTTGGTGTCACTTTCTTTGCTATGTCTCCTTGTCAGACAAGGTATAACATTCCTGCCTTGTTATCATACATTATGTGCTCTGAATATTTTCTCTTACACAATATTTGCCCTGGAGATTTGCAGGTGTCGGCCCAGAAACCGCGATAGGAATTATCAGGCCTTCAGGGTTTACCGAGCCGGGTCTGACGCAGAAGCCTCCATTGTTTCACCTTATATCTGTATTGTACCGCACCGTACCTTGGTGAACTAATCGGAGGGTGTTAGTAACACAGAGGGTGTGAGGAGATATGCAGCTAAACACCCTGTATGTTACTGACGCCCTCCGATATGTGCACCAACTTGGGACTAGCAATAACAAGACGTACTTAGCATCTGATGGGCACAGGCACAGAGATCAGGAATGTTGTATGTGTATCATAGGTAGTGACAGGTATAGGGGTGAGCTATGACGGGACCTCCCGAATTACAAAGGACTAAAATGGGGACAAAATCTGCAGTATACTGAGCACACCACTGCAAATGTATATACAGTGACCCACACCTCTAACCCCGTCTGTATCCTCTTTGGCCCTGCAAAATACCACCCTGTTCCTTTGGTGCCCCCACACAATATAAAGACGGCAGTTTGGTTGCGCGATGCGATGACATCACTATATCGGTGTTGAGGCCAGGACATATCACCCCGGACACCGGGACAGCACCCAAAACCTGGCACTGTCCTGCTTTAACCATGTGCCAGCAACGCTTATCTGTCCCATCAGGTACCAGAGCTGGGGTGTCATGGCCACCTCTGCACCCCTTTATCCTTGGCTGACATGTAATGTAGTTCTCCCTATCACAGGTAGGTGGCAGTATTGTGCAGACAGTGAAACCTTCAGTCCCGCTGACTTGCAATCTGTAGGATCTGGAGCCCCACCATCCCCTGAGCCATATCGTACAATGCACCGAGCTCAGTTATTACGCGGCTAAATTTTGCGCTTTTAACTCCACGGCTTAATAGATGTAGATGAATGTGGGCTTAATCCTGGCGACCTGCGGCTTCAAAGCCACACTTTCTTCCCCACTTCTTAAAGAAGGAAAATGTTTGTTTCTTCTTATATTTAACCATAAAAAATGGAGTAGTGTGGGCGAGGAGTGAGGACGCCGCGCACACAAACTACAGGGTACTTATAGAATAAAGACTCCGCGGCGGGCGCACAAGAACGCCTGATACTTGATTTTTTTTCTACGTTATGTAATATTAATTTTTTACAATATAATCTATTTCTGGCAGTGAAGGAAATTGCTTTTACCATAACTTTTAAAACTAGACGGACTTAACGGCATTATATACTGTACAGCGCCGGTCGCCATATTGGGAAGCCACTTAACATGGCCAAGTCAATACATAATCATCTGATGGGTGATGGGTCTCCTGACAATAAGACGGTGACAGGGTGTCCTACTTGGCTGTAGATGTGGTGCTCTGTTTCCCTGCAGCACCCCTAAAGGAGAAATGATGCATTACACTTATGTACATCAATGGACTGGCCATGACAAGACGTGTCCTCCAAAGAGACAGAAAAGGATTCCCAAGACATCAACAATCTTCCCAAGGATGTTATGGAAGGAAGCGCTTGTATAGATTAGTTTGCTGGGATATCGCAGTGCGCCCGCGCTGTTGTTTTTACCGCACAGTGAGCATGGGATTTGGGAATCCCATCCACTTTGTAGTTACTGTAAACAGCCACGGTGTTTCCACCATGGGCAAATCACGGCGTTTCTGGCCCGTGGCGCCCCGGCCTTGGATGGATTTCCCCTTTCGTAGTAATCAGTGACATCTCCGTTGGTCGGCACACATCGTCCTGTGCATTGATATAACTGGAAGCTATCATTCATGCCTGGCAGTAACTATATTTATACCGACCCCGGGTGACTGCAGGAGGTCGAGGAACAGCACAAGATAAATGGATTTCCTTCTTATTCCAGCCGCTAGTATTCCTCCAGATGGTCAGACGGCCATAGAGATTATTGTTACAGCAGATCCTCCATACTGGGGCTCATATGTGCTGTGGATACCTTGTTATTCTCATCACTGTAAATAGATAACTTAGTAAGTAGAGCTGCAGTGTAAAGCATAGGGAGAAGTAGAGGAACAGAGACAAGAGGCGGATTCCTGACTACCGCAGACTCCAACAGACAATGCAGGTAGGGGGCAACCTGTAGGTATGGAGGAGACCGGACCCCTTGTGTCCATTATCAAAACTTTGCCATCCCCTATAGCAGAGGTAATTTACCTATCAGATTGGGGAAAAAAGGCGGAGTGACCTTGGGGGCTGAAACAAGGCCGGGACCCCTCAGGTCCATCCTCAAGAACTTGCCAGCCCCATAGTACATAGAAGGAAGGGGTCGGGATGAGGCCGGGATCCCTGGGATCCATCATTAGGAGTCCGCCAGAACAAATAGGTGATACTAAGCTCTCCGGACAACCCCTTTAAGCAGGTTACCGGCCTTTTAAAGGGGAGGAGTCTGACACAAATTTTCCACTATAGGTCAAAAAATGTGTCATGGAGATTTGACCTATAAATTGCTACAATTAGGAAACCATACAGCAAAAAAACGTATCCATCACCGAGTGCAGGGACGGAATGTATCCAGACCCTAAGTGACAGCGAGGCCTCTATTTTTGGAAGGAGTTTCCCTTTAATTATGAGCTGCATTCCAAAATAATCTCTTGTTTATGTGCAGCGGAGCGATCGGAGGTTCCATATCTGAGCCCTGAACTCCACAACACCTTGTCCTGCCATTCGGAGCATTACATTCTTATCAGCTGTCTTCTGCGTCTCAGTGACAGCTCCGAGCCGGTAAACATCGAGGTACAATGCACGGTCCAGGGCACTGACATGGAGGAGATAGGCTGGGACCTCCTATATGGAGGCCTGTGCCAGGGGTAAGGGGGCCGCAGCTACCCTGGTGCCTGAATAATACATAAGAAGACACCTGTGTAGAGGGCCGCTACTGATTTTGCATTGGGGCTTGGGGGGGGGAATTATCAATGCAAATATGAAGCCCCTAGACCCCAATGCAAAATCTGTGGCCCCGATACTATAATGGGCAACGCAGCTAGTTCTTATGTTCATTTTAGAAATTTACCCCGAACGCCTTGCTATCCGGAGGTCCCACCACGTCTATACATTACTGATTTCCGTGAGTAACTGTGTAATACTCTTTGTCACCTGTGGAGGCGCTGTAGGGGAATTACACACTACAATCCCCCACAGAGCCCCATGGGATAGCCTACTGCTCATCCTTCTTATACTTGGTTCACACTTGTCTTTGGGTTTCCATTCTTGGGGTTTGCTTGGGGACCTGAAAAACAGAACCCAGTCCGCTTAAAAATAGACTATAATGGGATAATGGGTCTGCCGCTCCCCATTTCCACCATTTTTCAAGCAGAATGGTGTAGGGAATCCCCGGACGTAGAGCGAGCGCTAGTGTGAACCTAACCTTAGAGAAAATGATTGTCAAAATGGACAACCCCTTTAAGTAATGTAAACAAGCCGCGGGAGCCGGACCCGGGCGCAGAACCCCACTCCCCCCAAGGTGCATGTCGGGCACCATACTGACCTCACTTGGTTTGACATGATCCATGCAGACGCTGTATCGCCACCGTCATCTTTGGCCGTGTTATGGCCGCCCAGTTGGGGCGTTGCGTTGAATTCCCCTGATAAGTAAATATTTTCTCTATGAAACAATCGGCCGTCCATAGAAACGCACTTGGCGAGATAAGAAACACTTTACTGAACGTCCGGCCGCCTGACACTCGGGGACAGGAGAGACCTCATATTATGGGTGACGTGACAGCTGGAGTTTAGTCCATTACAGATACGTCGAGGGTTATCACCCAGCTTTCCCAGACTCCTGAAAGGTAAATACTCTGCCTCCACATCACTACCTAGCTAGGTGGAGCGGCCATTCAGGACTCTGGAAAAGAGGGCACCGTGCTAGTCACTACATTGGTCGCCACTCAGCTTTCCCAGACAAAGATACATTGAGTCAATGATAAGAAATCGGTCACCAAATGTTTTGCACGGGATCCTTTATGGGCCTTGCTGTGGAGCCGTCTATGATGGAGGATCCGGCGCTGTATAGTATATACCTCTCTGCGTATAGGAAGGACTGAAAGTCCCAGCATGTCTGTGTGCAAGGGAATGAAGGACTGGACAGCAGATATATAATATAATATATATATATATAGTCTCTGGTCAGGATTGTGTGTGAAAGATTTCTAACAGAATTCCATTACAGGTCAGCAGAATTTATTCCTGTTACCATGGAAACTGAGCGCCGATCCATTGTTGTATTATTGTCATTGGCATTTCATTGAATTGTTAAAAATATCTCACATCACCTTCATCTGTAACTAAAGTGAACCGGAGTCAAGCGGTGCGAGAGGCGTCATGTACAGAACCGTATACACATCTATATGTGTCAGTATAATTCCAGAAGTATAAACGCTATAGACATTCCTAGTACTCAGCACACGCCAAATACATGAATCTACATACATACATATAGTCCATACATACATACAGTCCATACATACATACATATAGTCCATACATACATACATATAGTCCATACATGCATACATATAGTCCATACATACATACATATAATACATACATACATATAGTCCATACATACATATAGTCCATACATGCATACATACAGTCCATACATACATACATACATACATACATACATATAGTCCATACATACATACATATAGTCCATACATACATATAGTCCATACATGCATACATATAGTCCATACATACATACATATAATACATACATACATATAGTCCATACATACATATAGTCCATACATACATATAATCCATACATACATATATTCCATACATACATACATATAGTCCAGACATACATACATGTAGTCCATACATACATATAGTCCATACATGTAGTCCATACATACATACATACATACATATAGTCTATACATACATAGATATAGTCCATACATACATATAGTCCATACACACATACATGTAGTCCATACATACATAGATATAGTCCATACATACATATAGTCCATACATACATACATACATGTAGTCCATACATACATATAGCCCATACATACATATAGTCCAGACATACATACATGTAGTCCATACATACATATAGTCCATACATGTAGTCCATACATACATACATACATATAGTCTATACATACATAGATATAGTCCATACATACATACATATAGTCCATACACACATACATGTAGTCCATACATACATAGATATAGTCCATACATACATATAGTCCATACATACATACATACATGTAGTCCATACATACATATAGTCCATACATACATACATATAGTCCAGACATACATACATGTAGTCCATACATACATATAGTCCATACATGTAGTCCATACATACATACATACATACATATAGTCTATACATACATACATATAGTCCATACATACATACATATAGTCCATACACACATACATGTAGTCCATACATACATAGATATAGTCCATACATACATATAGTCCATACATACATACATACATGTAGTCCATACATACATATAGTCCATACATACATACATACATAAAATAAGATAATCCTTTAATAGTCCCACAGTGGGGAAATTTCAGCATGTTACAGCTGCATAGTAATACAGATACAGGATAATACACAGTAATATATTACAGAAGTAGTAGACACACAAATGCTGAGAAAGATATACTAGGAGTCCATAGCAGCTAGGGAACAGAGAAGAAAGAAGGAGGACATTCATAGTCATTTAGTTCTGTGTGCGGAGTGATCTTCGCTTGGTCTGATGTAGATTATACAGCCTGATCGCGGTTGGAAGGAAGGACTTGCGATAGCTCCTTCTCACACTTGGGGTGAAGCAGACGGTCGCTTACAGTGCTGCCAAGTCCCATCAGGGTCCCATACATGGGGTGGGATTTGTTCTCCCCCATGGAGGTCACCACAGACAGTATCCTTCTGTCACCCACCACCTGTACTGGGTCCAAGGGGCTCCCCAGGACAGAGCCGGCCCTCCTGATCAGCCTGTCAAGTCTATTTCTGTCCCTGGTTGATATACTGCTCCCCCAGCAGGCCACACCGAAAAAGATAGCTGAAGCAACCACCGAGTTGAAAAAGGCCCTAAGAAGTGTCCCCTGGACTCCGAAGGCCCTCAGCCTCCTGAGCAGGTAGAGTCTGCTGTGGCCCTTTCTGTGCAGCGCCTCCAGGTGATCAGCCCAGTCTAGTTTATTATTGAGGATCACACCCAGATACTTATAGGTCCTGACTATCTCAATGCCTGTCCCCTGGATCTCCACCGGGATCGGAGCACCTCTCCGTTTCCCAAAGTCCACCACCATCTCCTTGGTCTTCCCAGCATTAATCCTGAGATGGTTCTGCTGGCACCATTCAACAAAATCCCAGTTTAAGTCTCTGTATACATACATACATATAGTCCATACATACATACATACATACATACATGTAGCCCATACATACATACATACATATAGTCCATACATACATACATACATGTAGTCCATACATACGTGTAGTCCATACATACATACATACATGTAGTCCAATACAGATATAATCCAAAACATTTCAACCTGATTCAGTCTGTAACAAATTAGGTCTAAACACAGAGAATGTGTCTGGTGATAGAATGTGATGTGTTGTATTACGTTTGTGACCTCACAGCTCTGATCCAGCCCTATAACTACTATATATACACAATTCACCACTCTCTGATGGAAAGAGATAGGCAGAATTCTTAATGCAGCTCTAGAAGTGACTAGAGACCACCATGTCATATATTATATTGCCATACATTGTAACACCGCAGCCCCTTGTTCTTCTCCCTGCTGCTGCATTGTTGGGGCCCGTCGGTTTCTCATCCCATCGCTGTATCTGACTTTTTGGTGAAGTCTCAGGCTTGTGAGCAGTTTATTTGTGATTCTGATCTGGGATAACCTTCTGAGGACTTTGACGTCATCGCTTCCTTGCTGAAGAAATTCCTAAACTTCGGAGGGTGAGATTCTCAGCTGGACGTCTTTCTGGCTCTTATATAAGTCTATGATCAAGCAATGTGCAGCTTGTGAAGATCACTCAAGACAGCGGCGAGTTGGACGTCAATATCGAGCACGTGGGAACAATTACTCCCAACTTTCAACAAATTCCCAAATACTGCAGGAGGTAGAAACCATAAGACACGACCCCGTCCTGGTGCCAGAAGATGCTACTGTATAGGGGTGTACTGAGCGCTGACAATCCGACATCTGAATCTGGTTTATAGAGAATGGGGCCTGGGGCCATATAGGGCCTCGCACTCATCTATGGTGGAGGGAAAGTGATCTATAAGACCCCTGGTAATCTAGGGTAGAGAAAAGGTAACCAAATTTCTTGGCGCCCCCTGGTAGGGAAAATGTTAACTTAAAGTTTTCTGATGCTCTAGGGTACAGATATAAGTTATCTCCATGTTCTCTGGTTATATGGCTAGAATAATAGTAATGGTTGAGTTCCCTGGTGGTCTAGGGAGTGAAAAGATTAACTATAACATCCCTGGTGGTCTAGGGTACAAAGGAAACATATCTTTATGTTCCCTGCTGGTCTAGGGCAGTAACAAAGTGAATTGCAAGTTCCCTGGTGGTCTGGGGTAAGTTCCCTTGGAGTCAGTGGGTTTGGTGACTGTCCTCTAATGTATATGGGCACCTATAGGCACTGAATGGCGTTATATGGGCATTGTCTTGTATCTGCCCATATTATGCGGCGTGTGTAGTAAGCTCTCACACCTTGACCCTTACATCAGGCCGGTAGTGCATGTGCTTTAGGGTACACTAAGGGTAGAGAGTAATTGCTAGTTGTGTCCCCCTCCCGTTATTATGGAGACAAGACACCTGTATATAGGGTAGAGCGGGCCCCGGGGAGCCTATAACATCAGAGTAGTGTGTTATATAACCGGGATACCCACAGGACGCACATCACATCTTATCAGCTCTGCCAAGGAAATATCAGAGAGCGGATTTACACTTTGATCTGGTAGAGGATTGGGAAATCTCAATACAGCAGAGATGTACGAGTGATAGTGTGCGGCCTGCGCGTATGGCCATACAGGCTGGAACTATGGCAAGGGTAGTGCCATACCTGCCATAGATAATAGTATGGCACACAGCACCGCTTCTCCTGATAGTATAGTGTACGGTATAATCATGCACTATCTGATATGGTATAATTGTACACTATATACAGTAGTATGATATACAGTACTTGTGCACTATATGGTGTGATATAATTGTGCACTATATGGTATGATATAATTGTGCACTATATGGTGTGATATAATTGTGCACTATATGGTATGATATAATTGTGCACTATATGGTATGATATACTTGTGCACTATATGGTATGATATACTTGTGCACTATATGGTATGATATACTTGTGCACTATATGGTATGATATACTTGTGCACTGTATGGTATGATATACTTGTGCACTATATGGTGTGATATACTTGTGCACTATAGGGTATGATATACTTGTGCACTATATGGTATGATATACTTGTGCACTATATGGTATGATATACTTGTGCACTATATGGTATGATATACTTGTGCACTATATGGTATGATATAATTGTGCACTATATGGTGTGATATACTTGTGCACTATATGGTACAATATACTTGTGCACTATATACTGTAGTATGATATACTTGTGCACTATATGGTGTGATATACTTGTGCACTATAGGGTATGATATACTTGTGCACTATATGGTGTGATATACTTGTGCACTGTATGGTATGATATACTTGTGCACTATAGGGTATGATATACTTGTGCACTATATAGTATGATATACTTGTGCACTATATGGTATGATATACTTGTGCACTATAGGGTATGATATACTTGTGCACTATATGGTGTGATATACTTGTGCACTGTATGGTACGATATACTTGTGCACTATATAGGATGATATACTTGTGCACTATATGGTGTGATATACTTGTGCACTATATGGTGTGATATACTTGTGCACTGTATGGTACGATATACTTGTGCACTGTATGGTACGATATACTTGTGCACTATATGGTATGATATACTTGTGCACTATATGGTGTGATATACTTGTGCACTATATGGTATGATATACTTGTGCACTATATGGTGTGATATACTTGTGCACTATATGGTGTGATATACTTGTGCACTATATGGTGTGATATACTTGTGCACTATATAGGATGATATACTTGTGTACTATATGGTGTGATATACTTGTGCACTATATGGTGTGATATACTTGTGCACTATATGGTGTGATATACTTGTGCACTATATGGTATGATATACTTGTGCACTATATGGTGTGATATACTTGTGCACTATATGGTGTGATATACTTGTGCACTATATGGTGTGATATACTTGTGCACTATATAGGATGATATACTTGTGTACTATATGGTGTGATATACTTGTGCACTATATGGTGTGATATACTTGTGCACTATATGGTGTGATATACCGTACTTGTGCACTATATAGTATGATATACTTGTGCACTATATGGTGTGATATACTTGTGCACTATATGGTGTGATATACTTGTGCACTATATGGTGTGATATACTTGTGCACTATATGGTGTGATATACCGTACTTGTGCACTATATAGTATGATATACTTGTGCACTATATGGGATGATATATTTGTGCACTATATGGTGTGATATAATTGTGAAGACTCTTTTGTATGTTCCCAGCCTCTTCTGTCATATTGTGTCCCAGCCGTTGCGGCCCGAGGGGCGGTGTGGGGGCGGTCACTGTGACCCCAGGAATGTTCTGGGCGGAGTCTTCTGACTGTTGACAATTGTGCGGAGAACATGGTGTATTTTCCATCATAAGAGAGAAATCTTGTCACGAGTCCAAGGCAAGAAAAGACTGAAAAATAGCAGGATGGCGTTATAATAATCCAGGGACGTTAATCCGGCAGCGCGTAGTCCTGAGACCCTGATAAGGCCGATTATTCAATGTCCCGCCCGTCAGGCCTTGTGTGCTATGTTTACTGTGCACTGATATAATGTTACATAATATTGTATCCTCCAGTCACAGCCAAAGCTGCATTCAAATTCCTATCAAGTTTGTAATCCCTAAGATTGGGGCAGTCCTGTACCTATAGGGCAACAGAGGCAGTGACTGCACCCAGTCCTGGAGTCTGACTAGTCCTGGTGCTGCAAATGACGGGGCCCTGTTGCAAAATTTCCATTCAGGCCCATGAAATTTCGGATACGCATCTGATTATTGAGCCCATAGGTGACCAAGTTATATCCAAGACATTAAGAGAGCACAGAGGCTAAACTATAGGCTATCTATAACATTTTTGAGGCAGCTTTGGTTGCGACTAGAGTATAAGATATCAAACTCCTCCAAATCAGTAGAAAACAAAGTATTGGTCAAAGGAGTCTCCATGGATGTGGTCGGGGTCATTTCCATGGCTAGGCATGCTGGGATTTGTAGTGCAGGGCAGTATTGTAGTTCCCAGATAGTCGGGGTGGGGCGGGGGAACACGTTTTGATGTCAGACCTGCGGATTCATGAAGAAAGGCGATTCTTTAGATGGACAATACTTAGAGCGGAGTGAAGGGCCGAGCCCCCTCCTCCTGTTCGGGATGGCGTCAGCGCTGTTGGATGAAGATGTGGTATAGTCATTATATTTCGCATTGTGCGGCCAGATCAGGACATTGGGGGCATTCTTCGAAGTAAAAGCGCTCTTCATCTAGAATCTAGGACTCCATGTACCAGAGAGCGATAGCGATGGCACAGCCAGTGTGGGGGCCGAGAGAAAAGAGGCAAAATGCCTGGTATTTATCACACTCCTAATTCTCATGTTTAACCCCTTCATAGGCACTGAAATACCGACAACCAGTCAATAAAAAATGAAGGAGTTCCCCAGGGTCAGAAAAACAGGGCTGCTCTCCTCTTAGAAAAGCGCCACTCTTATCCTCAGGTTGTCTGTGGTATTGCACTACAGCCTGATTCACTTCAATAAAGCTGAAGTGCAATACCAAACACAACCTGTAGGCAGAGGTGGCGCTATTTCTGGGGGAAAGCAGCCATGTTTGGGATTTGATAGAGAAAGTTGTTTGGGGGCAGAATAATCACATTATTGGATTCCACTGGTAAATTTGTAAAGGAGGCCCCTATATGAAAGGGACCCGTCCTTATGATAGGTTATCGATATCAGATCTGTTTGAGTCTAACACTCAGAACCCCCACAGATCAGCTGATCAAGTACTATAGCCTCTCCGCTGCTTACCAAGCACAGCGCCATTTATTGTATAGTGGCTATACTTGGTATTGCAGCTCAGTCCTATATATATATATATATATATATATATATATATATATATATATATATATATATGGCCATGTGACCAATGGATGTGATGTCACTGACCTGAGCTTTCCCAAGCACCGCAAGCTCTTCTAATTGGGTGTCAGACTTTACTGATCTAATATCGATGGTCTGTCCTAAGGATAGATCATCAAATATTATAGTCCTGGAAAATCCTTTTAAGATTGGCCCAGTTACCTAAAAGTAATGACTAAAAGCACTTGGGTGTATCTACGAAGGAAGATGTAGTACAGGTTTGCACTAATCGGATATACCAGCAAGTGTTTAGTTTCCCTACAGCACCCCCGCAGGAGAAATGAAGTATTACACAATTATCATTAAAAACTCTATGGACAATCCATGCCCTGCACTGCTGTCCCCGGCCTTCAGAGATGTTCTGTGTAGCCGCTGTCCATTATGGTTGATAATAAAGGGGACCCACGACCCAAACCTATCTTAAGAGTGTTGCAGACTAATGTGACTGACTACATGGCAATGACAGTGGTAAGTAGTACCCATTGGGTGCAGCCATGAGCCTTCTATCAAACAAGGATGGACGTCTTTCTAGGACTTTCTAACACCGCCCCGGTCCTCACAGCTCGGTGTCGTGCTAAGAGAGCGGAGCGTTTATCATCTGTTTATGTCTGCAGCTTGTAGACCTGCTAAGTGTCAGCTCCTTGTCATACACAAGTCCGGGGCGATGGAGACATTGTGCAGGGACAGAGAAGTCTCATGTCCATTGGGGGATTCATTATACACTTGACTCATTGCTTAACATTACTATCACTGGATCTAAAGTGTAACTCTGACTATACAGACACATTTTATTAGTCTAATATTTCATAATAGATCTTAATAGTGATCGGAGCTCCACATTCCCTGCATAGACGTAGAGTTTAATGGGGTGTCCGACACACAACACATATGTCTGTAGTGGTTGTGGCCACTCTGTGGGACTGATGGAGATAGAGTGCTGCTTCCCAGTTTGGTACTGCTTATAGGAGCTCTGGGGTCCCTGTTAGTGTGACCGCTGAGGATCCCAGTGGTCGGACTCCCAGGTTTCAAACCCTTATTCCCTGTCCTGTAAGTGTATTTTTTGGGAATCCCCTTTAAAGAGGACCTTTCACCACCTCCACCAACTCCAACTTTTTACATCCTCCAACAGCTGCTACTCCACTGATTCTGGCGCAGCTGGAATTTTTTCTCTAGCCCCCACCATTCCAGAGCAATTGGTGTTTTTAGTTTCAACACCCAACATGCTAATTAGGCTCCCCCTGTAAGGTGGGTGGTCTCAGACTACTCCAGTCCAGGACCGCCCACCTGATAGCAGTGAGCCTAATTAGCTGAAACTAACATGACTGATTTCTCAGGAACGGTGGGGGCTAGAGAAAAAATTCCAACTACATGAGAATCAGTGGAACGCCACTTAGTGAAGGATACAAAGAGTTGCAGATGGTGGAGGTGATGAAGAATCCCCTTTAAGTGCTAAATGTTTGCTGACCTGCACTTACCACTAGGGGAAGTTTACTATGTACAAACTTATTGTTTAAGGGTGTGTTCAAGCAGGTGATTTGGAGCTCTGCATTAGAAAACTAAGCTCAAACTCTTAGATATATTAACCCTAAAGAAACAGACACAAAGGATCATTTGATAATTTCCTATCTTGCTGCTGTAAAGAGTGTCTCTCTTTCTGGAGGACCCAGCATGTCCATGCATTACACACATGACCATTGATTTCAATGAGAATGGTGTACTACTTCATTCCTCCTGTGGGAGTGCTGTAGAGTTATTGAACACTTGCTGCCAAGTTCTCCCATAGATCACAGCTGATCGTTGATGGTCTCTGCAGCAGGATACCCTGAGATCAGTGTTATTTTGGCCAGCAAGGTCCAAAAGGACGAAAGTGAACCAAATATCCCCATAAAATAAGAGAAAGTACTTTGTTATGGATTATCTTTACTTCTTCCCATCTACGTGTTCATCAGCGGGCGCGTTGTTTTTGGTAATCTTTTTGTTCTCTCCCATGGATGTAGCTGTTTCCCGTCTCTTCTGACTCATTCTGCCGCCACGGACAACATCAAAGGCAATTTAAAGGCTTTGAAAGCTGATAATAATATTACAGGGTCTGTGCGGGGGTGCGGGGTCCCCCGGGAGGCGTCTCAGCGCGCCGCATTAATTGGTAAATGTGCACCAGGCGTCAGTGGAGGAGGCTTAGGCCGCACGTCGCAGGGTCGGAAATTGGTGGCCGGAGATGAAACGGTTAATAGAAAATCTTAATATAAAACAGAGGGCGCAGAGAAGGGGTCACCCGGGGAGTCGGACAATGGGATCTAGCCCGTCCGATAAGACTTACAGCAGATTAGTATTAGAAAAACAAATTTCCTCCCCGGGATCTGAGGAATGTAATAAGTGTTTACGAGATGGGAGATTTACCGCAAGGAAAACGTCTCAATTTATTAGTCCCAGACACTACAACTGCCAGCAAGTCCTGAGACCTGCAGAGGTCTGGGGTCTGTATTAGTTTAGGGGTCTGGTCTGGGGTCTGTATTAGTTTAGGGCTCTGGTCTGGGGTCTGTATTAGTTTAGAGGTCCGGTCTGGGGTCTGTATTAGATTAGAGGTCCGGTCTGGGGTCTGTATTAGTTTAGGGGTCCGGTCTGGGGTCTGTATTAGTTTAGGGGTCTGTGGTCTGGGGTCTGTATTAGTTTAGAGGTCTGGTCTGGGGACTGTATTAGTTTAGGGGTCTGGTCTGGGGTCTGTATTAGATTAGGGGTCTGGTCTGGGGTCTGTATTAGATTATGGGTCTGGTCTGGGGTCTGTATTAGTTTAGGGGTCTGGTCTGGGGTCTGTATTAGTTTAGGGGTCTGGTCTGGGGTCTGTATTAGTTTAGGGGTCTGTGGTCTGGGGTCTGTATTAGTTTAGAGGTCTGGTCTGGGGACTGTATTAGTTTAGGGGTCTGGTCTGGGGTCTGTATTAGATTAGGGGTCTGGTCTGGGGTCTGTATTAGATTATGGGTCTGGTCTGGGGTCTGTATTAGTTTAGGGGTCTGGTCTGGGGTCTGTATTAGTTTAGGGGTCTGGTCTGGGGTCTGTATTAGTTTAGGGGTCTGGTCTGGGGTCTGTATTAGTTTAGGGGTCTGTGGTCTGGGGTCTGTATTAGTTTAGAGGTCTGGTCTGGGGACTGTATTAGTTTAGAGGTCTGGTCTGGGGTCTGTATTAGATTATGGGTCTGGTCTGGGGTCTGTATTAGTTTAGGGGTCTGGTCTGGGGTCTGTATTAGTTTAGGGGTCCGGTCTGGGGTCTGTATTAGTTTAGGGGTCTGGTCCGGGGTCTGTATTAGTTTAGGGATCTGGTCTGGGGTCTGTATTAGTTTAGAGGTCTGGTCTGGGGACTGTATTAGTTTAGAGGTCTGGTCTGGGGTCTGTATTAGATTATGGGTCTGGTCTGGGGTCTGTATTAGTTTAGGGGTCTGGTCTGGGGTCTGTATTAGTTTAGGGGTCTGGTCTGGGGTCTGTATTAGTTTAGGGGTCTGGTCTGGGGTCTGTATTAGTTTAGGGGTCTGTGGTCTGGGGTCTGTATTAGTTTAGAGGTCTGGTCTGGGGACTGTATTAGTTTAGAGGTCTGGTCTGGGGTCTGTATTAGATTATGGGTCTGGTCTGGGGTCTGTATTAGTTTAGGGGTCTGGTCTGGGGTCTGTATTAGATTAGGGGTCTGGTCTGGGGTCTGTATTAGTTTAGGGTTCTGGTCTGGGGACTGTATTAGTTTAGAGGTCTGGTCTGGGGTCTGTATTAGATTATGGGTCTGGTCTGGGGTCTGTATTAGTTTAGGGGTCTGGTCTGGGGTCTGTATTAGTTTAGGGGTCTGGTCCGGGGTCTGTATTAGTTTAGGGATCTGGTCTGGGGTCTGTATTAGTTTAGAGGTCTGGTCTGGGGACTGTATTAGTTTAGAGGTCTGGTCTGGGGTCTGTATTAGATTATGGGTCTGGTCTGGGGTCTGTATTAGTTTAGGGGTCTGGTCTGGGGTCTGTATTAGTTTAGGGGTCTGGTCTGGGGTCTGTATTAGTTTAGGGGTCTGGTCTGGGGTCTGTATTAGTTTAGGGGTCTGTGGTCTGTATTAGTTTAGAGGTCTGGTCTGGGGACTGTATTAGTTTAGAGGTCTGGTCTGGGGTCTGTATTAGATTATGGGTCTGGTCTGGGGTCTGTATTAGTTTAGGGGTCTGGTCTGGGGTCTGTATTAGTTTAGGGGTCCGGTCTGGGGTCTGTATTAGTTTAGAGGTCTGGGGTCTGTATTAGTTTAGAGGTCTGGGGTCTGTATTAGATTAGGGGTCTGGTCTGGGGCCTGTATTAGATTAGGGGTCTGGTCTGGGGTCTGTATTAGTTTAGGGGTCTGGTCTGGGGTCTGTATTAGTTTAAAGGTCTGGGGCCTGTATTAGATTAGGGGTCTGGTCTGGGGTCTGTATTAGTTTAGGGGTCCGGTCTGGGGTCTGTATTAGTTTAGGGGTCTGGTCTGGGGTCTGTATTAGTTTAGGGGTCTGGTCTGGGGTCTGTATTAGTTTAGAGGTCTGGGGTCTGTTTTTAGGTGTCTGGTCTGGGGTCTGTATTAGTTTAGGGGTCTGGTCTGGGGTCTGTATTAGTTTAGAGGTCTGGTCTGGGGTCTGTATTAGATTAGGGGTCTGGTCTGGGGTCTGTATTAGTTTAGGGGTCTGGTCTAGGGCCTGTATTAGTTTAGGGGTCTGTGGTCTGTATTAGATTAGGGGTTTGGTCTGGGGTCTGTATTAGATTAGGGATCTGGTCTGGGGTCTGTATTTATTTAGGGGGTCTTGCCTGGATTCTGTATTCCTGGTTGTCATCCTTTCCTGACACTCCAGCAGATCAGGGGTCACTTCTTTCACTATTTCCCAGCTGCAGTGCCATGCATATGGTTGTGGCTGTTTGTGGTACTGCAGCTTAGTCCAAGTCACTAATGCAGGATTCCCATTGGAACCTTTATGGCTATACCCACAGGCTGTGCCATACTTGCAGGATAGATGCTGCCCCCACCCCTGGGACTCCCCACAATGGATGCATGCATGATTCCACTGATCCCTGCACGCCACTAACACAGATGACTGACAGCTCTGTGCTAGAGGCCTAAATCTACCCCAGTCCGCAGTCAGCTCCAGAGCTCCCCTGGTGGTGGTGAGCCTATCTTTATTAACTCTTTCATGTATCAGGTATTTCTTCCATCTTGTATCTTCTTTACATTCTTCCTGATCTTGCAGGTGACTCCTGTGAGGTGACGAGCCTGATGGGTCGGGATATTTTTGCGCTGTTGTATATTTTGGCCGCCTCCATGTTTTCTCAGTTGCTCCTTTAATACAATAAAAGCTTTGTAAGGAGCGCAGGCTTGTCCTCCTTCCACTCAATAAGACAAATCCTGCACGAAAAGCAAACAGAGGGAATCCTGTGGTTTATTCTCATCAGGTCTTTGGTGCAGGCGGCTCCGGAGCTGTAATCCTTAATGTGAAAATAATCCAGTCCTGACATCCTAACAGTAGCGGAGGAACAACACAGAGGGGATGTATGGGGTCGGACAAACATGGCTACTTACATGCAGAAACAGCTCCACACCTGTCTGCAGGCGGATTGTGGTATTGCAGCTCAGCTCCATTGAAGTGAATGGGGATAAAGTGTAATACTATACACGACCTGTGGACAGATGTGGCGTTATTTTCTAAAATTCTGGACAATTAAGTTACTGCTGTTAGAATGCTAGATAGGGGATTATATTATCTGTTTCTTGGAAAGCTGGGTCAGCACCATTAAAGGCTCTATTATAGATCCCACATGGGTTGTAATCAATTTCTTAGGTCCTGAATGGCAGACCTGGGATTTATTCATTGGTATCTCATTGCACTAGGACCTGCTGCCTAACTGTGGTCTTGGTGGCAAGGATCTCCAACAGACCCTCCAGTGATCCCCAGTGTCGCTGCAGTGCAGAGGGGTCTGGAGAGTGTATGATAGGGGCTGTAGTGTTCTCCCTGACCCTGATTGTGGTTGGAGTATCCCTGATGGTGGTTGGAGTGCCCCTGATGGTGGTTGGAGTGCCCCCGATGGTGGTTGGAGTATCCCTGATGGTGGTTGGAGTGCCCCTGATGGTGGTTGGAGTGCCCCCGATGGTGGTTGGAGTGCTCCTGATGGTGGTTGGAGTGCCCCTGATGGTGGTTGGAATGCCCCTGATGGTGGTTGGAGTGTCCCTGATGGTGGTTGTAGTACCCTGATGGTGGTTGGAGTGCCCCTGATGGTGGTTAGAGTGCCCCTGATGGTGGTTAGAGTGCCCCTGATGGTGGTTGGAGTGCCCCTGATGGTGGTTGTAGTATCCCTGATGGTGGTTGGAGTGTCCCTGATGGTGGTTGTAGTACCCTGATGGTGGTTGGAGTGCCCCTGATGGTGGTTGGAGTGCCCCTGATGGTGGTTGGAGTGCCCCTGATGGTGGTTTGAGTCCCCCTGATGGTGGTTGGAGTGCCCCTGATGGTGGTTGTACTACCCAGATGGTGGTTGGAGTATCCCTGATGGTGGTTGGAGTATCCCCGATGGTGGTTGGAGTGCCCCTGATGGTGGTTGGAGTGCCCCCGATGGTGGTTGGAGTGCTCCTGATGGTGGTTGGAGTGCCCCTGATGGTGGTTGGAGTGCTCCTGATGGTGGTTAGAGTGCTCCTGATGGTGGTTAGAGTGCCCCTGATGGTGGTTGGAGTATCCCTGATGGTGGTTGTAGTATCCCTGATGGTGGTTGGAGTGTCCCTGATGGTGGTTGTAGTACCCTGATGGTGGTTGGAGTGCCCCTGATGGTGGTTGGAGTGCCCCCGATGGTGGTTGGAGTGCCCCCGATGGTGGTTGGAGTGCCCCCGATGGTGGTTGGAGTGCCCCCGATGGTGGTTGGAGTGCCCCCGATGGTGGTTAGAGTGCCCCTGATGGTGGTTGGAGTGCCCCTGATGGTGGTTGGAGTGCCCCTGATGGTGGTTGGAGTGCCCCTGATGGTGGTTGGAGTGCCCCTGATGGTGGTTGGAGTGCCCCGATGGTGGTTGGAGTGCCCCTGATGGTGGTTGGAGTGTCCCTGATGGTGGTTGGAGTGCCCCTGATGGTGGTTGGAGTGTCCCTGATGATGGTTGGAGTGCCCCTGATGGTGGTTGGAGTGTCTCTGATGGTTGAGTACCCCTGATGATGGTTGGAGTGCCCCTGATGGTGGTTGGAGTGTCTCTGATGGTTGAGTACCTCTGATGGTGGTTGGAGTGCCCCCGATGGTGGTTGGAGTACCCCGATGGTGGTTGGAGTACCCCGATGGTGGTTGGAGTGTGCCTGATGGTGGTTGGAGTGCCCCTGATGGTGGTTGGAATACCCCGATGGTGGTTGGAGTACCCCGATGGTGGTTGGAGTACCCCGATGGTGGTTGGAGTGCCCCTGATGGTGGTTGGAGTGCCCCTGATGGTGGTTGGAGTGCCCCTGATGGTGGTTGTAGTACCCCGATGGTGGTTGGAGTGCCCCTGATGGTGGTTGGAGTGCTCCTGATGGTGTATGCAGAATTAAGAATCAGGAGACAGTGTTGCAGATGGTTACGGTCACTGGCACAGTCTTCCTCTGTACAGAGCGTTTTCAGTCTCTTAATCCACAAATGCATTTTGAATGCCGATCTATAAAGGAATGTCCTGTCTGAACTGAGACTAACAGACAACACTGTAAATATAAGGCGACATAACTTTACCCGGACAGTTGTCTCTTGCACCACAATGAGCAGGGATTACTCCCATCTCCTGACTGCTGAATTGTAGTTGGCTTCAGACTACCCACAGACCATAGTGTTGTAGACTCTTCACTTTTCCTCTTTCTCCTCGTAGCTCAGGCAGAACGAGATGACCGTCTCCTGGATAACTAGTGGTTCTTGTGTCAGGGTCGTACCACCGGCCCAGCTTCCCATCCTGATGGATTGGCCCATTAAGGTGCAGTGACGTATCATATATACAGTTACACCAACATCACATACACACTTACAAGCACTCCGTCTATAGTGCCCCCAGTGGGTACTACACATCTGTATAGTGGCTGACCCTCGGACCCCTGTATGACACTCAGTCAGGCACGTAGGACGTTGTACGCTGCAAACTTTGCTCAACTTGAACCCATTCACTTCCATTTACTGTGCGAAGGCTTCACAGCTTGCGTGACTGCGGCTATAAAATAAGGTCACCCACAGATAATACCACAATGATAACACCCGGATTATAGTCTATGCCAGTTTCAGGTTATCTTTATTGCCTCTTCATCGGTTCTGCCGAAGCTGCAACAAATGTGATGTCAAGTCTATTCTGAGATATTCTTCCCAGTTGATGTGCGGGATTCCCAAGAAGATAACAAAGAGATTGCAAGGACGCCATTGCATTAGATTAGAAACGGTTTACTGCAAAATCCTTCACATAGAATCAGCGACTTCTGCATGTGACTGCGGATCTCCTCCAGACTGTACTTACCAAGAATCCACCGGGTAGGTCATAAATCACTAGAACCCAACAATTACTATCATGGGGTCCTGCTCATTGCCCAATTACTATCATGGGGTCCTGCTCATTGCCCAATCGTGGCGGCCAAGTCAACAAAACCAACAGGGGAGCGGCAGAGGATTGACCTGGTGAATATAAGTTACATCTTATTATACCGCCATAGCATCTTCAATATGGGATGAAGTCATCAAATTCTTTCTCTTAAGGAGATCCTGTAGATACACAAACGTCCTCACTGATGACATCATCAGAGATCGGAGAGGTAGAGGTGTGAGCACTGCGCAGTCACTGCGTGTGGAGTGAAGTTCTTATCTACCGCAGAGTCCATAGATGGTAAAATCCAGGAGATCACATTCCGCTCTACTTTATAGCCCCATAATTCACCATTACTCATTATAATAGGGATGAGCTGCCTGCGAAGGATATCGAAATCTAGATATAGCAAGAAACCAGAGGAGCGAGGAATCTAAGACCGAGAATGCCACAAAAAACAACAATATTCATGTTATAGAGGAAGCAAAGTTATATATTGTAGTATTATAGCAGGAATATTCTTGTACATAGGAGTAGTATTATAGTAGTTATATTCTTGTACATAGGGAGCAGTATTATAGTAGTTATATTCTTGTACATAGGAGCAGTATTATAGTAGTTATATTCTTATACATAGGAGTAGTATTATAGTAGTTATATTCTTATACATAGGAGTAGTATTATAGTAGTTATATTCTTGTACATAGGAACAGTATTATAGTAGTTATATTCTTGTACATAGGAGCAGTATTATAGTAGTTATATTCTTGTACATAGGAGTAGTATTATAGTAGTTATATTCTTGTACATAGGAGTAGTATTATAGTAGTTATATTCTTGTACATAGGAGGCAGTATTATAGTAGTTATATTCTTGTATATAGGAGTAGTATTATAGTAGTTATATTCTTGTACATAGGAGTAGTATTATAGTAGTTATATTCTTGTACATAGGAGCAGTATTATAGTAGTTATATTCTTGTACATAGGAGCAGTATTATAGTAGTTATATACTTGTACATAGGAGCAGTATTATAGTAGTTATATACTTGTACATAAGAATAGTATTATAGTAGTTATATTCTTGTACATAGGAGGTAGTATTATAGTAGTTATATTCTTGTACATAGGAGCAGTATTATAGTAGTTATATTCTTGTACATAGGGACAGTATTATAGTAGTTATATTCTTGTACATAGGAGTAGTATTATAGTAGTTATATTCTTGTACATAGGAGCGGTATTATAGTAGTTATATTCTTGTACATAGCAGCAGTATTATAGTAGTTATATTCTTGTCCATAGGAGCAGTATTATAGTAGTTATATTCTTGTACATAGGAGGTAGTATTATAGTAGTTATATTCTTGTACATAGGAACAGTATTATAGTAGTTATATTCTTGTACATAGGAGCAGTATTATAGTAGTTATATACTTGTACATAGGTGCAGTATTATAGTAGTTATATTCTTGTACATAGGAGTAGTATTATAGTAGTTATATTCTTGTACATAGGGGTGGTATTATAGTAGTTATATTTTTGTACATAGGAGCAGTATTATAGTAGTTATATTCTTGTATATAGGGGCAGTATTATAGTAGTTATATTCTTGTACATAGGAGTAGTATTATAGTAGGTACAGTCTTGTACATAGGGGGCAGTATTATAGTAGTTATAGTCTTGTACATAGGAGGTAGTATTATAGTAGTTATACTCTTATACATAGGAGTAGTATTATAGTAGTTATACTCTTATACATAGGAGCAGTATTATAGTAGTTATATTCTTGTACATAGGAGGTAGTATTATAGTAGTTATATTCTTGTACATAGGAGCAGTATTATAGTAGTTATATTCTTGTACATAGGAGGTAGTATTATAGTAGTTATATTCTTGTACATAGGAGGTAGTATTATAGTAGTTATATTCTTGTACATAGGAGGTAGTATTATAGTAGTTATATTCTTGTACATAGGAGGTAGTATTATAGTAGTTATATTCTTGTACATAGGAGGTAGTATTATAGTAGTTATAGTCTTGTACATAGGAGCAGTATTATAGTAGTTATATTCTTGTATTCTTGTACATAGGAGTAGTATTATTGTAGTTATATTCTTGTACATAGGAGGTAGTATTATAGTAGTTATATTCTTGTACATAGGAGCAGTATTATAGTAGTTATATTCTTGTATTCTTGTACATAGGAGTAGTATTATTGTAGTTATATTCTTGTACATAGGAGTAGAATTATAGTAGTTATTTTCTTATATAGAGGTAGTATTATAGAGTTATTAAAAATTCTTATTGAAAGATAAGTTATACAAAAATAAATATGAGATATTTTCTTGCTCAGTCTCATGTTATTATGATTTGTGACCGGAGTTTCCCTTTAAATTTGCCATCATCTGTTAATATTTTTAGAGACGAGTCTTATTCTGAGCTCGGTGTCCTATTAGTCTCTATGGAAGGCCTGGTATTTAGTAGATGCCAGCGGTGTTATAATGACTGGCACTGCTCTATGACAATGACATTTAGCTTTCGGAGACTGTAATAGTCCGGCCCCAGCTGTTTACAATGCAGCAGAGCCAAGACTGTAATGTGCATTCTGCTTGTCCACGTGCTCCAGCACTGCGCATGTACCGCCTGCCAAGTTCTCCCCCAGCGCTGTCACATCTCCAAGACTGATTTATACACACAGATATTTTGCAATAGTTCCAGTTTGTGAGTCATTATTTACGTATATTTTAACTAGAGTGTA
Source organism: Leptodactylus fuscus (assembly GCF_031893055.1). Lineage (NCBI taxonomy): Eukaryota > Metazoa > Chordata > Amphibia > Anura > Leptodactylidae > Leptodactylus > Leptodactylus fuscus. The sequence continues at coordinate 83,869,632 of NC_134273.1, forward strand.
ATATCATATGAAATCCTTATGCACATATACACATGTATCCCCCCCCCCCATTCATGTGCTCTCTGACAGGGTTAAAAGGTATTTTCAGCACCTGATCCGGGGGTTACATTGCGCACATAGGTGTGCTGGTACATTTCCGTAGTGTCGTCCTGAATTTCAGTTCCATGGAGTGAAAGACATTCCAGCGGTGCCATCTTGATCCCCTGTTTTCTTTTTGCCATGGGATAGATTTCAACACACCGAGCGGGACGTCTGACCTTTCCAATGACACTTATAGCACAAGCGCAGGAAACTTTCCAAGTCCTATATGCAGGCAACAGTCCCTGCACTGCCATCATCCTACATAAGGACGGGGCTTCCCTCTCACATCCATAATAGCTTATTGTTGTGCTCAGAAATAGATCTCAAGAATGTTCCAAAACATTAAACCATTCATGGGCGACCAAACCACATCCATTACTCATCCCGTACTGATCCTGAGTTACAGCCTGTATTATACTCCAGAGCTGCGCTCACTATTCTGCTGGTGCAGTCACTGTGTACATACATTACATTACTTATCCTGTATTATACTCCAGAGCTGCGCTCACTATTCTGCTGGTACGGTCACTGTGTACATACATTACATTACTTATCCTGTATTATACTCCAGAGCTGCGCTCACTATTCTGCTGGTGCGGTCACTGTGTACATACATTACATTACTTATCCTGTATTATACTCCAGAGCTGCGCTCACTATTCTGCTGGTGCGGTCACTGTGTACCTACATTACATTACTTATCCTGTATTATACTCCAGAGCTGCGCTCACTATTCTGCTGGTGCGGTCACTGTGTACATACATTACATTACTTATCCTGTATTATACTCCAGAGCTGCGCTCATTATTCTGCTGGTGCGGTCACTGTGTACATACATCACATTACTTATCCTGTATTATACTCCAGAGCTGCGCTCACTATTCTGCTGGTGCGGTCACTGTGTACGTACATTACATTACTTATCCTGTATTATACTCCAGAGCTGCGCTCACTATTCTGCTGGTGCGGTCACTGTGTACGTACATTACATTACTTATCCTGTATTATACTCCAGAGCTTCGCTCACTATTCTGCTGGTGCGGTCACTGTGTACATACATCACATTACTTATCCTGTATTATACTCCAGAGCTGCGCTCACTATTCAGCTGGTGCAGTCACTGTGTACATACATTACATTACTTATCCTGTATTATACTCCAGAGCTGCGCTCACTATTCTGCTGGTGCAGTCACTGTGTACATACATTACATTACTTATCCTGTATTATACTCCAGAGCTGCGCTCACTATTCTGCTGGTGCAGTCACTGTGTACATACATTACATTACTTATCCTGTATTATACTCCAGAGCTGCGCTCACTATTCTGCTGGTGCAGTCACTGTGTACATACATTACATTGCTTATCCTGTATTATACCCCAGAGCTGCGCTCACTATTCTGCTGGTGCAGTCACTGTGTACATACATTACATTACTTATCCTGTATTATACCCCAGAGCTGCGCTCACTATTCTGCTGGTGCAGTCACTGTGTACATACATTACATTACTTATCCTGTATTATACCCCAGAGCTGCGCTCACTATTCTGCTGGTGCAGTCACTGTGTACATACATTACATTACTTATCCTGTATTATACTCCAGAGCTGCGCTCACTATTCTGCTGGTGCAGTCACTGTGTACATACATTACATTACTTATCCTGTATTATACTCCAGAGCTGCGCTCACTATTCTGCTGGTCCATAGACGTAACACTGCTTTAGGTCATGTCCATATTAATATGTGAGGTCTCGTGTTGTCGTCTTCTTGCAGTGATGGGGCTGATACAACCCCCTGACTGGTAATAGTTGGAGGGTCCGGGTACAAATTAAAGGTTCACAATACATGTTGGGGTCGATGACTCTTTTTTGCACGTGTCCCCATTGCCTATCAGTCCTCTCTTGTGCTACACGGTGTCCCCGTCACTTTGCTCGGTGTAAGGTGTCTCAGGATTTATTTGCGTCCTCGCTTACAGGCGGGTGCGGGGCAGCAGTCACTCAGGATTACGAATCTTTGGATTAAAATCTAAAATCTATGAAATACAGAAGTCCCTGAGAAGAGGAACTTGTCATATTCTTCCTCTTTTCCCAGCCGTCCATTCCTATGTGTGAGAGTCGGTCACCGGGCACAATGTCACCTTGTATTAGTATCAGTGGATTTACATAGGACTGCAGGTAACCCTATAGAGCAAAGATGAACCCGGCTCTGCTACATCTGTGAGGCGCCGTCACTTTTATAGTTTTCTGTGTTACTATTCTGCAGTCAAGGTTACAAATTGTACCAATAAATCTGCTATAAATAACGTCACGTTCAGGCGGCGATAACGGCGGCGATGTTATACAGAGTTCACGTACACGGACATTGCTCTATGGAATTTACAAACCTGTTGTCTATGGCTATGTAAGAGAAAGTCGAAATGGGGTGCAGGGGGAGAGGTGGACCCTAGACCCTGGGTAACAACAGGGCATAGCTATAAGGGGTGCAGGGGGTCCGGGGTAGCAAGGCCATAGCTTTAGGGGGTGCAGAGGGAGCAGTTATATATAGGCTCTGGGTAGCAAGGGTATAACTATAAGGGGTGCAGAGGGAGCAGTTGCACCAAGGCCTAGGGAGTGCAAGGGGTCCTGTGTAGCAAGGCCATAGCTTTAGGGGGTACAGAGGGAGCAGTTGCACTAAGGACTAGGGAGTGCAGAGGATCCTGGGAAGCAAGGGCGTAGTTTAGGGGGTGCAGAGGGAGCAGTTTCACCCAGGGTAGCAAGGGCATAGCTGTTAAGGCTGCAGGGGGAGTAGTTGCACCAGGGTCCAGGGTACAAAGGGCATAGCAAAAGGGGGTGCAGAGGGTGCAGTTGCATCTGGGCCTTGGTTCCTGAAGGGGCGCACAGTATTATAAATGGCACATGGTAGGGGAGGGCATCTGTGGGGTTTTCAACTTTTGCAACATTTGGAAAACTTGGCATCACGTTTGCACACATCTCTATGGGTTCCCACTTATAAACTCACAAATTTAAAGGGACCCCATTTGCATAACCTCTTTCTTAAAGGCAATCCGCTTGCAAGTCACGAGTTGGAGAAGCCTCAGTAAAGCTGCCCACAGGGGAATGACGCGACACTCAGTATGAGGACCGCCCTATAGGATATTTATATACCCTATGCCAAAAATTGTACAAAGCCCTTGCAAGGAACGTCACACGTGGCCCATAAGGGCGGGAGCGCTAAAGAAGAATAACTGTAGTAAACAGTCCCTGTGTGAACAGAAGGTTAAATGTTAGGTTTGGAGATGGGGTGAGGGGCCCCTCGGTAGACGCTGTACAGACCCTGCACAGCCATTTAAATATCAGGTATTAATAGCCTGGAATCCGGCGTGCCAGCCTGCTATGTGCTCTACTTATACTCCTGGCACTCGGACAGACCCTTGGTGCGTGTCCCTGGCACCGTGCCAAGAGTTACTAGCTATAAAATTACAATAAGCACAAGGCATCCTGGCTCGTGTCTGACCTATTCTCACTGCAGGATTCTGCTTCAAAGCCCAAGTAAATGACCATGAAACAAATTATCTGGTGACACCCCGGCCCCCTCCTCCAGGCAGAGACAAAGGGGAGCCCAAGGATCCTATAACAATTAGTGGAAGCCCCCGCCGGCCACCAGCTGCACCCTTCCTCTCCGGTGTGTGTTCATTGTGCTGCCCTGGGAGTATAAACAACTCTAATAGGGGAGGACTACAGGGCCCAGCATACAGGGGCGATGGCACAGCAAGGTACTTTGTATGGACAACTACAGATTATAGTGTCACAATAGCAGGTGTAGAGGTGATAGTTGCAACTAGTCCCTGGTGCCTATGGGGGGCGCTGCTGTCAGATTAGAGAAGACTCTAATCTTGGTCTTGGTATACAGTGGTTCAAGGTATGTCTTATATACAGGAAAGCTTAGCTGCTTTCTTGTAAACACAGCGTCACACCTGTCCATGGGTTGTGTCTGGTATTGCAATATAAAGGAAGTCATATCCTGGTGACAGTAACCTATCTATCTGCAGGGCTGGGGTGATATACTGGTTCTGGTGACACTAACCTATCTATCTGCAGGGCTGGGGTGATATGCCGGGTCTGGTGACAGTAACCTATCTATCTGCAGGGCTGGGGTGATATGCTGGTTCTGGTGATAGTAACCTATCTATCTGCAGGGCTGGGGTGATATGCTGGTTCTGGTGACAGTAACCTATCTATCTGCAGGACTGGGGTGATATACTGGGTCTGGTGACAGTAACCTATCTATCTGCAGGGCTGGGGTGATATGCTGGTTCTGGTGACAGTAACCTATCTATCTGCAGGGCTGGGGTGATATGCTGGGTCTGGTGACAGTAACCTATCTATCTGCAGAGCTGGGGTGATATGCTGGTTCTGGTGACTATAACCTATCTATCTGCAGGGCTGGGGTGATATGCTGGGTCTGGTGACAGTAACCTATCTATCTGCAGGGCTGGGGTGATATGCTGGTTCTGGTGACTATAACCTATCTATCTGCAGAGCTGGGGTGATATGCTGGTTCTGGTGACTATAACCTATCTATCTGCAGGGCTGGGGTGATATGCTGGGTCTGGTGACAGTAACCTATCTATCTGCAGGGCTGGGGTGATATGCTGGTTCTGGTGACTATAACCTATCTATCTGCAGGACTGGGGTGATATGCTGGGTCTGGTGACAGTAACCTATCTATCTGCAGGGCTGGGGTGATATGCTGGTTCTGGTGACTATAACCTATCTATCTGCAGGACTGGGGTGATATGCTGGTTCTGGTGACTATAACCTATCTATCTGCAGAGCTGGGGTGATATGCTGGTTCTGGTGACTATAACCTATCTATCTGCAGGGCTGGGGTGATATGCTGGGTCTGGTGACAGTAACCTATCTATCTGCAGGGCTGGGGTGATATGCTGGTTCTGGTGACTATAACCTATCTATCTGCAGGACTGGGGTGATATGCTGGTTCTGGTGACTATAACCTATCTATCTGCAGGGCTTGGGTGATATGCTGGTTCTGGGACAGGCTCCCTTTAAGTATTCCCTTTTTCCATATCCCGCACATTGGATGTCAGACTCTGCAGATCACTCCAAGCCAAATGAATGGCACTAAGTTGCAATTCCACACACAACCTGTAGACAAGTGTGGCACTGTTTTTTTTTTTTGGAAAAAAAAAGTTCCATATTCCTGCTATGTGCTATTTGCTGGTGGGGGAGAAGGTTTAGGGTCCCATTGGTTTCATGGATGTTGGTGGGTTAGTCCCTCTTGGCCAATCAGCAGTGACATTGCTAGTAACCCTGCGGCCGTCTGTCCGGGTGTCACATGATCCCTCTCAGTGATGATGACTGGTCATGGCACTTGTCACCACCTCCGTCTCTCCTCCGCTATGTGATATTTTTGGCTCTCCGGTGATGTCATACCTCAGGCATATCAGGCCCCCGCTCCCCTCTACCACCCATATGTTGGTCATCAGATACCTCCTCCCCGTCTACGAAAACCTGCTAAGGTTAATTGTCTTCCAACAAAACGAATCCCAAACAAAGAAATTCGATAACTCAAGGAAATTACCGTATGTGTGATGGCTTCCATGGGTTGGGCACCCAGCTTTCCCAGGCCCCTGAACAGCAAATGTGCCTAGAAATGCGGTAACATAAGAAAGTCTGGGTGCAATGGTGGCCATGTGGTTCGATTTTCTGTTTTCCTAGTGACTGATATAATTAATGACGCCCCCATCCCTCAGTACACATGCATGCCCTGCTCGGCTGAGCATGCATGTGTCATCAAAGGGAAGCAAGCGCTGCCAGACAAAGTGACTATATCCCTTGAGATCAAAGGGTTAGGCAGGTGGAAATTGGCCGATGTTCATCCGGTGTGTAGAATAAGAATCGAGAACATGTCATATACTTATAGGTGGGTGCCCTCTTTATTTAAAGGGGTGCTCCAGGGAGTCTTCCATCACTTACCTACTTCTTATATGCAAGAAACCCATGCGCTCTAGGCTGGTTGCGGTCCTGGGTCACATGATCAGAACCAGCATCCCGCGTCGCTCTTCCTCCTTCCTTCTCTCCCTTGTCCACCAGTTTTCTGTATCATGGGGGGGGGGGGGCTGATATATAATAGTAAAATGACACCCCACGATATAGGTCGGTGACCACAAGAGGAGGCAGAGCCACAGGGTGACAACATGACCCAACCGATCGCATACAAACCTCCAGACGAAGTAAGTGTTGATGAGACTCCCTGCAGAACCCCTTTAAGGTGGACCTGCCCTTTAAGGCAAACATTCCTACGCTCCGCGTAACATGACCGTGAGTTTCCCAGGACAGATTTGTTCGATATTTTTAATTACAACCCAATCAATCAAAGCCGTGATGAAAACCGGCCCAATAACCCAGTGACCGCAGGGCGCACTACATCGCCATCACGTGCGGCACAGGCAGTACAGCGATCAATATACTATTATCTCCGGCCCCGCACGACTACGGCAACTGAACTGGGGGGAGATATAAATGTGGCCGCCGGATTCCCGCTCTCATCTATCCAAATGCGCATGAATAACTGAGCCAAGTGTGCATGTGTACAGAAGGATCAAGCGCGAACTCACAGCAATGGCTCGTATGTATTAACCCCTTACTGGAGCTGCAAGCTACATCACTGCCTGCTGAAGGTCCGATCGATGAGCATTGGCCCTCGGCAGCGCTCTGAGATTACTCGAGGCTCGATGACATTACCTTACATGGATAGTGAGTGTAAAAATAGAATTTTGGAAAAGCTCTCCGGCCATATAATAGCGGGTGTAGGTGCGACCCGTATCAGGGACATTCATCCTGTGGCTCTCCAGCAGGTGTGAACTATGTCAGACACGTCCTGAGAGTTGTAGTTTCTCAACAACTGGAGATTAGCTGGATGAAGGACGTAACGTATACGCAGAGGGCCGACATTCTGTACATAGAGGACAGTATGTAAGGCACGATGGGGGCTGTGACTCCCAATATGTGACCACATCATGTACGACAAGGGCACATGCTGTAAACTGATGCGGAAGGGGGTTTCTGGGACTGATGAATGATCCTTAGGGGGAGGGGTCCAAAGTCTGGGGCTCCTGCTGATCAGCTGCATCCTGGGTACTACATCCACTTCTTTGGCCATGTGATATAATATACATCGGTCACATGACCTGATCAAAGCTCAGTCCCATTCAAGTGCCAAGTACAGCCACTATACAATGTGCCGCAATGTTCACTAAAACACCATAAACAGCTGATCGGCCGGGGTCCTGGATGTCGGACCACTACCAATCTTTCGTTGCACAAAGTATACGGAGGTAATGGTAGCTCCTAGAGGTGCAGCCTTGCTCCCATTCACTTGCACAAGTTGCTTCTGGCCATATACCTAGTATATACTGCAGCTTCCGGTGGTCTTTAGATCTTGGACAACCCCTTTAAGGCAATCTATAGTTGTCATCTATGACCAGTGTCGGTTACTCGGACAATCAAGCTTTATCGTCCCATTCAGTGAACGTTATGACGTTGCACTGAAGTCTATTATACCACCATTTACTGTAGGTTATTGTTCTCTGTTATCAGCCACTGGTAAGAACGGAATACCAGAATCTCCCATCATATCGCGGCCCCTTCAGAACCTCTTAGTTTAGCGCTTCTTGTAACGTGAAGGAAAGGGCCACATTGCCTAGACACGGCTTTGTAACGTATCACCCTATAGAATCCTATGGGGCGGGGGACACGGGCCTAAAATAAGAGAAATAAGCGGAGCCGAGACCAGAGTTACAAGTCATAGAATATATTTTATTTACTATTTTAGGAACAAAAGAAAAAAAAAAAAAACGCATCCACAACTCATTGCTCGACATGGTGATGGGTTGTATAACGGTAGCGCAGCACCATTCTCCTAGACACGGCAGAGGCGGCCATTTTTATGGGTGACCTGAGGGCAGTCATGAATTGATTAAGGGTGTATAGGACCAGTTATAAGGCTGCCCAGACACATGAGATAGATCGAGCTCTCTTCTAGGATTCTCCCATACACATGCATGCTCGGCTCAGCCGACTGTGCACATGTTCTCAATCGGGACGGGGATAAGCGGCTAACAGACACCTCTGGCGGCGGCTTATCTGATTGGGAGGGCTGGAATCCAACATGCCAGAGTCAGCGGGTTGGCTATAGATCTGATGTGTATGGCCAGCTTAAGGTGCATTCTCTTCAATGACAATTTGCCCAGCAGAATGGCCGCCAATGACAATATGGTTGTAGAGTACCTCTCTTTAGAGGGGTTTTCTAGGACTGTGATATTGAGCTCTATGTCCTCCTCTCAGATCCGTGACCACATGGCCCATTCAAATGAAGTGGTCGAGTTGCAATACCAAGCACAGCCACTATACCACGTGCTGCGCTGTGGTGCACAGGCCACATGAATATCATAGTCCTGGACAACCCCTTTAAGCTCTCGATGAACCATACAAAACCCCACTGAGGTCTTAGTGCAAAGTTCTCCTGGACCAGTCTGTAGGGGGCAGTACAGTCACTCGCAGGACACGGCTGTAAAACCAGCAGCAACTGCGAGTCACATAGCTATCCATTACTAGGAAAATGCTGGCTGCAATCCCAATGTACTAAGCAGGAATATCTGGTGGTCGTGACGTACATTATTGCTATCAATAACCCATCGGTGGAAACAAGACATACCTGGGCACCTGCAGAAACCTGCAGAGGGGGGGGGGGGGGGGGGGGGGGGGAGAACAGACTCTGCAAAATCTACAGGTCAGCCAGGGCGGACAATCTGAAAAAAATCAAACCAAGCCATATTGTAACGTATAGAAAAGAAACACAAAGCCGCGGGAACTCAGAAGAGCGACACGAAACTGAAACTACACCCATTGCATTCCAAGGTACCCGTTCTAAGGACTGATTTTTTTTTTTTCTTCCTTTTTAATATTCTCTGTTGTTCCCCTTTTAACAGACACGTATCACAAAATAGAAGTATTTGGTTTAATGACATCTGTCCAGAAGCAAAAAAAGAAAAAAAAAAGTGCAAAATGACATGGAACGCATTTCGTGGTAAACTCAAAGGCTTTGCATTCGATGAACGGCCCCTCATCCCAGACACACTGTAACGGAGCCCTTGCTGTTAGCAGTTGGCGTTTTATAGATTTTGTGTGTGTGTGGTAAAAGGCACATATGTTCATGAAGTTTACATCCATTGCTTTTTGTAACCAGGGCCGGCGCCCGATAAATAGACATATTACACCGCAATGGGATCCAAAAGAGCGTAACACGTCTTTTTTTTCCTAACCGTAGCATTATCGTGTCGTCATAGATAGCAAGGTATGACCGCCGTAGTTCAGGCAAAATCTATGTAACAGAGGGCCAAAGCTGCGTCAAGCACCCGCGCATGGAACAGTCCACATGATATCCGTGGTTGTTTGGAGCAGAAGATACCAAACAACGAAACAAATGGGGGGGAGGGGAGATAAACACAAACATACACACTGGGGTAACAGAGGTATTTGCATCATCAATATGGAATGTTTTAGAACCATGTAAAATAAATAAGTATAACAATATTATTCAGTGCTCTGTCCAGCACAGCGTAGTAAATGCCCTCTCTGCTTTATAGGCCGAGTCTTCGGACAGGCCAGGCCCGTCGTATCCTGCAATGATTTCGGCCGCCACAACGCGGTCATCATTTTGGAATAGACATAGTTATTCTAGTGCTTCAATTGTTTCATTTTTTTTTTGCCTCCTCCTTTTATTCGCTGCTGTCGTCTCTTATTTCTTTAATAATAGCTATTAAGTTTTGGAGTCCGAAAATGTAGCCCGTGTCCTGTCCTTCGTGGACCACGCTGTCCTCCCTGTAAAATTTGCAGGTGGTGTGTGCAAAGTCTATCATGCGGACGTCTACGTTGCTGGCCGCGTGTTTGTTGCTGGAAGGTTTGTAGGCGTAGGCCCCGGCCGATTCGTCCGAAGACTCCTCCGATAAGTCCCCTAGGTCTTCCGAGTCGGAGTCCATGGGAACCTCCGGCAATTCCTTCCCGTCGTATATAATAAGCAGTGAACTGGAATAAAAACGGTAAGACTCCTGTTTTTCTAAAACGATTTTGAGTTCTGTCAGTTTTTTGATCACAGGGTCTATCAGTTCCCGGCGCAGGGTTTTGCCGTTGTGAAAGAATTGGTAAAGTGCTTCCTTAAAGCCCTGGACTGAGAGTTTCCTGCCGTGGTATTTGTTCATGAACATGAGTTGCCCGGTGCCAGTCTGGTAGACCTGCAAACAGAGGAGAGAAAACCATGAGAGTCGCACTTTGATCTCGGCCTTTATGCACACTCATATCGAAGGAGAACGTGCCAACTGTGCAAAAGTGAATCCAGATATCGCCATTGCTTCACAGTTTAGAAGACCTGATTTGTGCATTTTACAATTTGTTGCAACCTAATAATAGGGTAAAGGGTCAGGGAGAAACCCTCCGTGATTTCTGGGAACCTTCAGGCTGTGAGGGTGCATTTTCTTGCTCCGCATGCGGAATAGACAGTATAATCGTATGACCACTGGCGGCCATGTGCGGGCAGGCTTTCAGATGGATGCGGCTACTGCTATGTAGTAAAGTCACTGCTGCAAAATAACCTCAGCCATGGCCTTCCTTCTTTATTTGCTCAATTACTTGCCCTAATCTTAATTTCTATCATCCACACCACATATACTATAAAGGTTAGTGCTGTACATAATCTAAGCCTTTGAGATTTTCATGAGGATATTCGCCGGTCGTAAAGTGATGGCAGATTATGATCTGCGGGGTCAGACCTCTGTGACCTCCACCGACCCGTTAAGATGCCACAGCACTGGTGTAAGGGTGCAGCGCCCTCACCCCGAAGACTCCGGTAACTGCAGTGCAGCCACATTCAGACAAATGGAGGTCTAGCAGTTTCCTGCACGGACGGGTCTGGACACCACGGCGCAGGCTGTGGCCCCCAGAGGAAAGACCCTCTGATCATAAAATGCCAGCATATCCTAGCAATAAGCTCAGATAATAATAATAATACCGCACTGTGAACCAATGGCACATGTAGAAGTGGTTAATGTATTAGGAGGGGACCGGACGGAGAATACTGTGTACAGAACACTGATGGATTCTCGCTGGAATTAAATTAAAATCTGTAACAATGTGACCTTCCCGTATTTACAGAGGGATGATCCAATTACATTCGCCGCCATCCGCCTTGCACAAACAAGAGCGCTAATTAGTTCTGAGATCCTCCCCCATTATAGCCCGAGCTCTAATCAATCACGTCACGCTACTACGTAAACACATCCATGCTTTGTGACCTATAAACAGCCCGGCTCGTCTCACATGCTGTCTGAACAGGGGCTTTATTTAGAGCATGTCATCATCTAAAAGGCAAGACGCCAGGACTTGAGAACCTCACCTGCATACCGCACACCCGGACGCCAATAATTGCAGACGTGCTTTGCTGACACTTCTGGATTTGATTGGCTTTCTTCTCTTCTGATGCGTCGTCGCCATGTTGCCGTGTGCCCATCTTTAGGTCTAGGACACACGGGACTTGGTACCGGCACGTCAGGTTTTCCAATAAGATAAATTCTAACTGGTTAAGGAAAGCACGCTTTAATATTACAATAATACAAATTATAAGTCTAATGATGAGAATAATACTAAGCAATGACCCTTTGGAAGAGCAGGGCCAGAATTCAGGGACATGGTGCTCAATGCAAGTGCCTAAAACTGGCCAAAAATGAGATGCCTTCACTTTTTACCAATTCTAACAAGTTCCAAAGGAAAGCGAGTAATATAACGTGACAGGCTATCGCCGCCCGGCTATGTGATACCAAACAGCAGCCATGTCAGGTTTTCTCTCAGCTGCCTGAAGGTTACTTGTGTATTAAGGAGACCTTAAGATCTTTGTCCTATTCTGAGAACAAGAAGAGCATCTGAAGTCATGTTGGGCATTTAGAGTTAATCCGCTTTCACTTCCTAGTACATGTCTAATCGTCAGACTGCCTAAGATATGATAAGCTTAGATTATACTGACTGCGGAGTCACCTCTGCTAAAGGGCGGCATCCTCAGCGACGACGTGCAGAAAATCAACAAGTTCACTGCTAGATATCCAGGAATCTGCCCCAAGTAAAGTCCTGCAGCAATGAAGAGACTTCTCATTGGGCGCGTCACTTACCCCCGTCAGGGAGACCTGAGCCCATTGCTGGTTACATCATCCTGGAGAGGCAAATCTAACCAACAAAAGCCTGGGATTACGTGTGCAGAGCCAAATATCAATGGCTGCATGTGCCCAATTTGGGGATGGATCCTTGATGTGCTCACATCATCTACCTACACAGTCTAGAAGCACTGGTATAAAAGGATACTGTATTGGTTTCGGTGTTTGGCGTTTTCCTTCATGCGCTGGAGTTGTTGCTGGTGACACTTCATGCTCCATGGGTTGTGCTTAAATTGTGAGCTGACGTTCCCTTTCTTCTCCACGCTGTAATACAAGACTTCAGATTTCTTTAACCATTCAAATTCTTCTTCTAGTTTGTGACTAAAAAAGAAGAAAAGCAAAATAAAGGTCAGAATCGACATCAGGCATGGCACAGCACGGCTAAAAGAATAGCAAGTATCTTGTTATTGCAAATTAGATCCAAAGTATATGCAAAGTGTTCCTGTTCCTTTCCTTTATTGGGCAACCCCCGGGGGGTTCATCAGAGCCAGAAATGGTGCAGTACAGAAGCCTGTGTTGCTCCAATGCCACTTATGGTGACCCATAGGTGAAACTATAGGTGCAAGAAAAGCAGCCATATTACCACCATCTAACATCTGTTTCCCCAAGAACAACCATAGTGATACTCCCCATGGGCCAAGTCTACACATTGTTGGTTTTTGTTGCAGATTTTGCTGCTTTTTTTGAGCCAAAGCCAGGACTGGATTTATCAGAAGGAAGACGTATAAGAGCTTCCTGTTCCTTTTGAAGTCGGTCTTGGCTTTGGCTCAGAAATCTGCAACAAATAAAGCAGCTTTTCTGCAACAAAACTGATCTGGGTTCACAGATCTCGCAAGGACAACACTGCAGCCATATTCCGGTGCAGACCATACAAGGCAGAACCTCACCTTTTTATTTTCTCTTCTTTCCTATGTTGCCGAACCCTTTCCTTGGTGAGGTTATCGTTCTCCAACAGAAGACCCTTCTTATTCGACCACCTGAGCAGTTTGCTTTTGGCCTCGCTGCAGTCCGTCATGAAGTCGACGTTTTCCAAGTGGTCTTGGTCCCGGTTTAAAGGATAGGCAATGAGGCATAGATTCCCGTCTTCATCTTCTTCAAAGCTTACAGACACCACACCTGCAAAAGGTAGAAAGGACGGCCGGTTTAGGAGCGAGAAGTGGAAGGCCAAACGCAAAGTAACCCATGGTTACGTCAAAGATCTGTGTTGTATGTATCTTACCCAATCCTTAGCAAATATCCTGCAACAGGCCAAACCTCATCTGCCAAACCTAACAAATACCAAAACAGCTAAACATAGAAACACCTGACACAGAAACAAGGCATCAAAATATAGGAATCGAGAGATGAGGACACGTCGCTGTACGACCCATCAGAGCAAAACACAAACACTGACAAAAATAATAACAGGAGACGATTTCCAGTCATAAAAATATTTATTGAGAGAAAATAAATATTCTTTATTGATTTCAATTGAGGGAGAAAAAAAAAAAAATAACGAAGATGTAAAACATTTCCTATTTACATCTTAGCAGCGAAAACACCGGATGTGTTTCCAATATGCAAAAAGCATCGAATATCATAAAACTGGGAAGGAAGGGTTCAAGGCATCGGATTAGGAGATGAGCAAAGCATAGCAAAAGAAAAGGAAGCAAAAAAAAGGAGACAAACACATCACAGCGGACGCCACGGACAGGGCCTCGGGTTATGGAAACCATCTGCGTTAATACTATTTACGAAGCAAACAAGTGAGACAAAGCAAATGGGATTCTTCGTGGTCAAAGCACTTGGTGCGTCGTCTGCTGGTATCAGAGTCTCTAATGCACTGATAGCTTAATACAGTCTTTAAGCAGCAGGTTCGGCGGGTTTTTCCAAAAAGTCCTCTTAGTCCTGAACTGTCCCTTATTCCTAGAGACGTGGCCCAGCTACCTTCGGGGAGGACGACAGGCAGACCTGGGAGCGCGGCACAGGAGTGGACAGTCTCTGCTTTCAAGCATAAAAAAAAGGATATATATATATATATATATATATGGAAGGACACTAAGAGGGGAACAGGGAGAAGCGAGCTAGCAAACACCTCCGAGGACCGTCAATGCAAAGTGCCCAACCCCCCCCACCACATTAAAAACTAGAACATCAAAGAAAATATAAAACAGAACAGAAAACAGCTGATAACATAAAGCATAACACTTCATAGACGTGAATAATTCTCCATTAATACCACATGGTTACCTGTCAACGTATAGGCCGCATGGCTGACACAAAGCTACAAGGCGTCTTACACAACTATGAATCACCTTTCACTTGCAAACCCAATAGACTTAAGAACAAAGAATATTGTGTCAGGAATGCAGTGCCCTTGGGAACCGGGATTTCCACTTGCATCACTTCAGGTGATTCATGGCGGGTGTTTAAGGTAAACCCTTTAATCCAAAAATAAAGTTCCATTTCCTCTGAAAGGGAAAGTTCCCGCATAGACAGGACGCGGCAGTCTCATACTTATCCTGTGGCTTTTCTCCGACAAGAGATTTATTATTATTATTATAGACCCATCAATGTGACACCAACCTCAAGTTTCCACAATGAAAGGTAAAAAGTTTAAAGAGGAGAAAAGAGAGAAAAAAAAACGGGAGAGGAAAAAATATAAAGAAAAAAAAAAATAGATATTAAAGTCTATATTAGACCAGGTAGCTTTAGACACCGGTCTTCTGTATTGCACTTACCTACAGGAGTCTAAGGGAGACTTAAGGCCACAAGCACAGCTTGTCTAAACTCTAATGAGACCCAATGGTGATCTCCAACACTCGCCTCACAGCCTGTCCCTGACAACATCAAAATATGTGAAAAAAAAAGGAACAATTCCCAATACTGGGAAGAGCTTAAGGATTAACAGGTCACAGCGACATTTGTACAAGGCGCAAGCAAGGCCGACGTTCCCCCCACCAGGAGTCCAGGGCTTACCTTTGTACTGAGGTGTGAATTTTCTGATGTCGGTAGGGAGTGTTTCATAGAACAGGTGCTCCCTCTGAATCAGGGGCTTACAGATGGTCTTGTCGTTAAAGCGAAGGACACAAGAGTGCCCCCCGACCTGGTGTAAAAAAGGCTCGAGCAGAACTCCCTTTGCGTAGCGCTCCACTTCCATAGCTCCGAATGCTGGGCTCATCGTTCCTGCACATTAGAGAACGCCCGATGGCTCCTTCAGATCTGTCCTTTAAAGGCGGCTTACCCGGTCTCTGTTAAAACAAATGCAAAAAAGAAACAGGGATCCCTTTCTGTTAGACCGGGGTAAGACTCAGTCCGTGCAGGCGCTAAAAAAATCTTTCCATGGCACAATCCAGAGGCTTCTCTCCTCCGCCAGGCAAAATCCTCAACTGAGCTCTCGGGCTTAAAGCACCGAGACAAATAGACTGATGTCACACTGGAGAAGAAAAACAAGCCTGCGGACTCCGCCTGCAAAGACGTGCGGGCCAATCGCCTATGTATCTGGGAGGACCCAAGGAAACTGGCCCGAGAGACAAAAGAAGGTGGAGTAACAAGGCGGCCGCTGCGCTCAGCTGTTTTTGTCTTTCTAAGTCACAAAATATTGATATCATACAGCGGAGAACAGCAGCTATATACATGTACAAGCACTGTGTATACACATCATACAGCAGCTATATACCCGTACAGGCACCATATATACATTATACAGCAGCTATATACCCATACAGGCACCATGTATACAGTATACAGCAGCTATATACCCGTACAGGCACCATGTATACAGCAGCTATATACCCGTACAAGCACCATGTATACACATCATACAGCAGCTATATACCCATACAGGCACCATGTATACACAGTATACAGCAGCTATAGACCTGTACAAGCACCATGTATACACATCATACAGCAGCTATATACCCATACAGGCACCATGTATACACAGTATACAGCAGCTATATACCTGTACAGGCACCATGTATACAGCAGCTATATACCCGTACAGGCACCATGTATACAGCAGCTATATACCCGTACAGGCACCATATATACACAGTATACAGCAGCTATATACCCGTATAGGCACCGTGTATACATTATACAGCAGCTATATACACATGTACAACTACTGTGTATACACAGTATACAGCAGCTATATACCCGTACAGGCACCATGTATACACAGTATACAGCAGCTATATACCCGTACAGGCACCATATACACAGTATACAGCAGCTATATACCTGTACAGGCACCATATATACATTATACAGCAGCTATATACCCGTACAAGCACCATATATACATTATACAGCAGCTATATACCCGTACAAGCACCATATATACATTATACAGCAGCTATATACCCGTACAGGCATCATATATACATTATACAGCAGCTATATACCCGTACCGGCATCATATATACATTATACAGCAGCTATATACCCGTACCGGCATCATATATACATTATACAGCAGCTATATACCTATTCAGACACCATATATACATTATACAGCAGCTATATACCCGTACCGGCATCATATATACATTATACAGCAGCTATATACCTATTCAGACACCATATATACATTATACAGCAGCTATATACCCGTACAAGCACCATATATACATTATACCAAGCCAATAATTCAGACAAATATATACAGGCAATCATTATCTCTATGCATATACAGGTCTAGGAATAATAGCACATCTATGTGGCCGTCCAGCTGTTCCAAACTACAAGTCCCAGCATGCCCTGGCATCATTCCATATCTGTCATTTTCTATGCAATGCACATGTCTGACCTGCCTTGAACATGTGAACACAGCGAGCACAAAAGCATTCGCTACCGCAGCGCACGAGAAAAACAGCTAATAAACAGCATGGAGCCCGATCTGGTGCGATGTCTAGGACAGGCCGACTGAGGAGACCCCATAGTCACCATCAGATTCTGATCCAACACAAACACAATGTATTAGGATGAATCCAACCTCACACAACATACACCTCTGTACTGCAGCTCGGAGGCACTAGAGGGCGCTCTACGCTGCGGTATTAGTACGACGTGCTCCGGCTAACACGCCTTTGTTTACTCATTTGTATAACACTCAGATTACCTCCATCTCTTCCCTCTAAAACAACACGGAAAAGCCGAAGGGGAACGTCTTAGATTACTCGCCGGCCGGTCCATTGCATTTGCTTCCTTGACATGGTGAACGTCAAAAATACAACCGGCACGAAAAACCATGAGAATGAGGAAAGACATAAGAGATATAAAGAGTAACGTAACTCAGTCGTTCCTATACAGGGAGAATTTCGCTCCCACCGTAGGGAATGAGTGGGGAGAACATGGAGGCAGCGCCGCGCCCCACCGGTTCCCAGATGAGATCATTATCCCACTCAGGATGACGCGACACTTTGGAAATTTCCTGGCACGCGCTCATGTCTCTTTCCAAAGAACTTAACATAATTAGGGATGGAGAAGAGTCTGGTAGGATCTCCTGTCGCTGGCGCAGAGCGACTGCGGGTCTACAGGGCATTATAAATTATTAGGATGCCCCAAGTTCG
This sequence comes from Leptodactylus fuscus, assembly GCF_031893055.1. NCBI lineage: Eukaryota > Metazoa > Chordata > Amphibia > Anura > Leptodactylidae > Leptodactylus > Leptodactylus fuscus. The sequence continues at coordinate 83,887,531 of NC_134273.1, forward strand.
GGGCAGTAGGTCCACGGTCAGGATGTGGAGCCGTAAGACGGACGCTGAGATACGGGGACAATACATCTGTCGCGTCAGCCCAGAATTTTTTTTTTTTACTGCAATGTATTTTTTACGACAATTTTGTTAATCCAAAAACACTGTGACAAGTTGTTACGCTATTTTAACCCCTTGCTTCCTGCAGGGATCTATTTGGGATAAACCTTGGGTTTCCGGGCTGGTTCCGAAACTGGGTCGTGAGATCGTAATAAGAACCCGCGTTGAACCTCCTCCTCTCTGCACTTCCATGTTCGCAGGCAGTTTGTTAGTCCGTGTCGGAGTCTCCGCCTGACGTTTAATAACAAGGGGCATCCAATGAACCCCAATATAGTCAAAGGGTCCATCAGGGCTGTTGTAGGTGTCCGCTGCTCTGCCGGCCCCATAGTACGGGTAAATACCAGTTAGCGCAGGTGAGGAGGGGGATCGTTTCAGGTGCCAGGTCCTTATTCCGATCACATGACCCAAAGTTGGAATTAATCTGCAAACCCCAAGGAAGGAAGTGATTAAGCGGTCCTTAGCTATCCCCTTTATACAGGGTTATCCCATGAACAACGTGTTCTCCCTAGATGTCAAATGTCTGGTCGAGGTCCTATAGGTCACAAAAAAGGGCTCATTCACAAATCTGCCACCTGTGATCATATCCCAAAATTCAGCTTCACTTCACAAGGTACTTCGGAGCAATAAGATAAGAGACAGACATTCGGACAAAATGTACGGACTTCATTAGAAAGCGCCTCAGAAATTTGGGCACCGATAGCAAATCTCTAAGCAGCCGGTCATGACGTTTGCTTAATCTAACAAGTATCTGGCCATGAAGGGATCTATAAAGGGTTAAGCCAATCAATGATGCAACACAAACTCTCTCCAGAGACGTCGCTCTTGTAGATGGAACTAGAGACGCTTTCCTTTGGACACGTCAACAAGATTCACCCTCGGTACTTTTCTAACATGGGATTCATCCACAGGGAATCTGATGAAAAATCTGCAAATGTTACAAGTGCACTTGGATAAAAGTCATAGATTTTGGTGCAAATTTGCTGCAGCCATGTCAGAAAAACACACCCATGTGTTTCAAAAAAGCTGCCACAAAATGCACCAGGTCGTCTACGGCACAAGGTCTCGGTCAGGTCCCGATAGCCATTGGCACTTGTAGCTGTGGCTCATGGACGTCTTACACCGTGACTAAGAACCCTGTATCCGGTGATCTGATGAAGAACAGCCCCGGCCTTCTCTTCCCACGCCAGAGAGCATTTCTGGGGATATTCTGTACAAAACCTAAAAAGCCGGCCTGGACCCTTCCCAGTATAAGAGAGGGCCTGTCGGGAAAACAGAGAACTTGGCCGCCGCAAATAAACAATTCTCCTTCACGTAAAGGCTACGAGAAGATCAACAACATCAGAAGAGGGCGGATTAGGAGGCCATGTTAACAGGACCATGTCAGGCACATCTGTTTTACATTTGTGGCCATCTGGATATGTGAGCGCTCTATATCATCATGTAATATTAGCGGATATGATACAGCGCCGAATACGGCACAAACAAAACCCGTGTTATAGAAGAGCAAACACTGCACAATGCAAAACAATACAGGTATTCAGCGACAAGTCCTCATCCGCCATCAGATAATCCCACAGTCATCCGGACGCATTATACTGCACAGTAAACATGGACGGATTAAACTACCTGAGGTTAAGGCCCCGCATAGTGAGCCGCAGCCATATAGCGCGGTGGTGAGGTTTCTGCAATGGGTGGATTGGATTCGCGTATTCTTGCTATGGCCAAACTGCGGTGTTTACGCCACGTGGGGCTCAAAGAGATTTTCTGGACCTGTATAAGGATGGAATATCCTTGAGATGTGTGATCACCCAGGACCCCTCCACAGATCAACTGTTTGTTGTCACGTCCATTGATCAAATAGTAAAGTAGCAGCTCAGTCCCCTTCAAGTGAATGGGGCTGAGCTGCAATACCAAGTACAACCACTAGACAATGTACTGCACTGAGTTTGGTATTAGCAGGGCTCGCTCATCGCTGCAGCATCTTCCAGCAGCGGATCTGTGGGGATCCTGGGTGTCACATATGGATAACCTATCCTCACCTCAGACCATCAATATCCAGGTCCTAGGAAACCTCTTCACCACCAAATATTCTATGTGAGTCTGATCCTGCAATCCTACTCTGAATAAGACTAGGCAGGGCGATATAAGTCGGCACAGCAGCTGCGGACACAAAACGGAGGGAAGACTTTTTGCAAAACGGATTCAAGTGTTGGATTCATTACAATTGTTTACAGCGGGGTACAAAGCCTTAAAGGGATCCTCTGCGGCAAACCTGTCAGTATTATATGGCCACAATGTAGTTGGGATAAACCTAGGAGGAGGATTTAAGCATCTCCTCTATCCATGAGTCCCATTGGATCCTCACTAATAATGTCTTTGTGTATTATAATAGGAGTTATCTCTCTGTAATACAATCATGTTTATTACTGGCAGGTATAAGAATAGCCGCAGTATCAGCCGCATTGCTGACAGCTAATACACGTGACTTCTATGGCCATGTACAGTAAGATATCCCGTGTGCGATACAATTCCTAGAAGTCTGATAACACGCACTGCGTGACCCCAACCCGAGAAAGTGCAAAGACAAGAAACAGGTAGATCTCCAAGGTGGTGACAAGAGGGGACCCTATACCTCTCCATTATCAAATCAAAGGATAACCAGCGCTGTGAGGTCATCAGTCAGCTGACTGTGATGTCACGGTTTCACTATGACACAGCAGTCCATTCCAATCCGCTGACTCATGGACCGCCCTAGGCATTGTGTAGGTTATCAAACTCTTACACCATCATGATACGTAGTAAATACTGGACTAGTCAGCGAGCCGTGACGGAGATTGTTATGCTGGATAAACAGGAACGCTATAGACACGCGGGGCGGAACTACGGTGTTATCTCACTTGGCAGCAAACACTATACAATGGATGGAGCTTGGACATGGGCCAATATGAAGAATTGGCTGCATCTTCTGTACTTCATGAAGGGTCATAGAAATAAATACAGGGCGCCCTGATGTAGGTGGAGTCTATGCCGGGTACAGAAGCCGCCAGCAACTCATTCATCAATAATCCCAAAACTTTCAAGAGTTTTAGTGGCTTCCAACTCAGCTGACAGCACTTTGTGAGAGTCATGAGCGCTACTCACCAGGTTCTACATGGGATGAACCTCGGCGTCCTGGGCCGATCTGACTAGAACCAGCACCCGAGCAGTAACACCTCGACCTATGTGTATAGGTAGTGAGTTAGCGATATTATTGAAGATATCAGACTAGATCATGGTCAGCCTCCATAATACAAGCTACTTTGAGAGACAAAGGGGGATTGACTCAAATAATGGTTTCAATTACTTTACCCCAAGTTGGAACCAGCCCAGAAACTGGAGGTCTGGCCATAATAGTGAGTTTTTAAACAGTCCCTGCACAACCCCTTTAATACAGATGGCCTATTCCAAGGACACATGTTTAATGGTGGGGGTCTGATGCCGAGGAACCCTACTGATCATCTGTCTGAAGGGGAAGCAACACCCTGGAATGGTCACAGCTCGGTACATGGTGTAGTGGCTGTCAATGGTGCACAAAATACAAGGGAGAGTGTTTGGAAATGGCTTCTTAAAGGGGTTATCCAATCTGGGTAACTGGATAGGGGATAACTGCAGATGGGTGGAGGAGGAGTTTAGCCCCCTGTTGTGAATGGGAGCAGTGGTCACCCCTCCATTTATTTCAATAGGAGGGCCAGAGATGAATGGATCTATGCATGTGCTGCCCAAAACACCCCCACTCTCCTGATTGCTGACACCACCAATGTGCAAGTTAATCCCCATCCTGTGTATAGCAATACAACCCCATCCCACCAGTTATAACCCATCTTAATAAGGATCAACCCCTTTAAGCCCAATTCATTGGTCATCCATGAGAACAACACAACCCGGCTTACATGATGACGGTAACTTGTCCTGAAAAAAACAAGACTGTTCGCTTGGAGCATACTGAAAAAAATATCTCAGCAACAAACCCCAGTGCACTCCGTCCCCTGGGATCCCGTATTCTGCGGCCCTTGTTTTCCTACATGTTTACTGCCGGGGCTGCTAGGCTACAAGGCAGCCATGAGCAGTTTTTACCTTGTACTAATGCAATGATCCCCCCCAGGACTGTGTGATCTGTGTCATTACAAGAGCCGCTTCCTACCCCGAGTAACACCGCCATCTCCTGTGACAGCGATGTGGGAATACCTGGAGGACAGAAAGTTCTGCTGGATATTCTTCTATACCTACCGCACGCTTATAGTATTACAGTAAGCTAAATATACGCAACCTCTGACCGGACCGGAGGATATAGGAGAACATAGTTCGACTCAAATACCTGCACTTAGTTTAGCGAGGATGCTGTATCAGTCACAACATGGCTCACATTGCCCAGGGGTCACAAATACGAAGAAAATTCACGTGCGCAGCACAAAGACCTAACCACGGCAATGTTGTGTCTGCACAGGGAGCGATAACACAGGAGCCCTCATAGGGAAGCAGTCACACCAAAAATACCACTCTCATCAATGGGATCTCATGTGTTGTCCATTTTCACCAAATCCAGGAGTGTGAGCCCATCCTCAGCAGAACTCGTGTCTTCATAATCTCAGAGCAGCCGCTACTATAATGGACGGCAGAGACTCGAAACATCACTTCCTTCATGTTCAATGTTTTGTAACCAAACGAGCCTGGAGCTCACATGGCCTGGAGAATCTGGGACAAACATTTCCAGCATTTCACAGCCTGTCTAGGTAATGGTCGTATAAAGCGGGAATAATCACTTCTGCCTGGGTGTTATACAGAACCGCAAACTAAAGGGGAACCAGAACCAGCATATCACCCCAGTCCTGCAGATAGATAGGTTACTGTCACCAGACCCAGCATATCACCCAGCTCTGCAGATAGATAGGTTACTGTCACCAGACCCAGCATATCACCCAGCTCTGCAGATAGATAGGTTACTGTCACCAGACCCGGCATATCACCCCAGCCCTGCAGATAGATAGGTTAGTGTCACCAGAACCAGTATATCACCCCAGCCCTGCAGATAGATAGGTTACTGTCACCAGAACCAGCATATCACCCCAGCCCTGCAGATAGATAGGTTACTGTCACCAGACCCAGCATATCACCCAGCTCTGCAGATAGATAGGTTACTGTCACCAGACCCGGCATATCACCCCAGTCCTGCAGATAGATAGGTTACTGTCACCAGACCCAGCATATCACCCAGCTCTGCAGATAGATAGGTTACTGTCACCAGACCCGGCATATCACCCCAGCCCTGCAGATAGATAGGTTACTGTCACCAGACCCGGCATATCACCCCAGCCCTGCAGATAGATAGGTTAGTGTCACCAGACCCGGCATATCACCCCAGCCCTGCAGATAGATAGGTTAGTGTCACCAGACCCAGCATATCACCCCAGCCCTGCAGATAGATAGGTTACTGTCACCGGAACCAGCATATCACCCCAGCCCTGCAGATAGATAGGTTACTGTCACCAGAACCAGCATATCACCCCAGTCCTGCAGATAGATAGGTTACTGTCACCAGAACCAGCATATCACCCCAGTCCTGCAGATAGATAGGTTATATGTCACCAGACCCAGCATATCACCCCAGCCCTGCAGATAGATAGGTTACTGTCACCAGACCCAGCATATCACCCCAGTCCTGCAGATAGATAGGTTACTGTCACCGGAACCAGCATATCACCCCAGCCCTGCAGATAGATAGGTTACTGTCACCAGACCCGGCATATCACCCCAGCCCTGCAGATAGATAGGTTACTGTCACCAGACCCAGCATATCACCCCAGCCCTGCAGATAGATAGGTTAGTGTCACTGAATCTGACAGTGTTCTCCCCTTGTGAGTCGGAGCCTTTGTTGCAGAGATCTCCTTCTTTTGGTACAAGGGTGTCACCGCTCACCTCTATAGAGAAATAGCAGCGCTCCCATTGCTCCAAAGAGCTGATTTGCAGATTGACGAAAACAGTAATACACAAGGGGAGAACACCGCTATAAGACAGGCTCTTTTTACCCCATCAATAAAAAGTAATGAAGACCCCAGCATCATCCATGTTCACCACAATATAGAGCAGGGACAATGAGGTGGGAAGGGGAATCTTCTAAACACCTCAGGGGCCAGTCAAGGATCTGCTTGGGCACTTCTAGTTTCTATTTTAAGGATTATGACACCTCTTATCTCCAATGGGAACAAGTGCTGGCCTACGATAAAAGGCAACATGTCCGACCCTTGTGCCCCACCCCCCCATACATTACATTATATGCAGATCCTTGCCGCATTCACCAACAATGTGTACGTCCAGCCTTAGTACAGAATGAACCGCTCCGTGTCTGGTCACGCTGGGACCCGAGCCGACATCAGGAACATGTACACATCCTATGACATTTGTTGACTGACGCCTTTCCATGTTCGGTTAGCTATTCTTTATTATTAGCCCCCATTTTTCAGCAGGGGATTAGTCAACTATATATACAACGCAGGGAATATCCTAAACATGTTATACACTTAGCCACAGGATGACATCTGTCTGTACGGAGACGGTGCTGAACATTGCAGGGACATAGTGTTATACTACAGACGGAGGGCAGAAGCTTGGCGAGAACACATCAGTAATACATGGGGATAATGAGAATCCTAAAACACTCCTCACCTTCACAACCGGACAGCCTTTTATTGCTTCTGTCTATAACCCCCCCCTGGTGTCCCTGCTAATCTATGGAGGCAGAATCAGTGCTGCCCCCTTCTGGCAGATGACACTATAGACCCCTCTTACTTCACCTGCATTGTCATCATCATCATCATCATCTCAGGTATGTTGCCCTGCAGTGAACGAAGGGTTACTATACAGAGACCTGGCTATGGCGCCAGTGACTGAGCATGTGCGTCCACCAGCTCATTACGAGGACGTGCACATTACTATATTCTATGAACACCAGGTGGCAAAATACTATGAAAATAATAGACTTATACCAAGCACAGCACTGTACGTATTAGGTGATATTTCAGCTTAGGCCCATTCACTTGAATGAGTCTGAACTGCTGCTGTTGCGTTTGTGATGTCATCGGACAGGGATGGGAGCACCTTGGCCTCTTCAAATAGCTGATCAGCGACGGCCCCTGGTATCAACCCCCCACCAATCACTTACTGTGTACTGATCGCACGGATAGAGTATCATTATACGGAGGGAGGGACAGCCGCATTCCAGATTTATTTTCCCCTTTTACCGTCCCCCGTCCCGCTGTTCCATGTCACTACCAATATAGAGCCAGCATGAAGCAGGGGACAGCGCTGACTTATTTACGTGCTTAGTGACCTACATACGAGGCTATTAGGAGACAACCTACATAGAAGCGCTGCGTCCGCTAAACAAGATCATGAAAACACAAACCCTTAAAGGGCAGCTCCACCCAGACGGGAAACTCACTTATAGGCGGAGACCCACAAATGTAAACAAAGAAGCTTGCTGTGTAAATGGAACCCATTTTTGGCAGGTCACCTGGGAGATGAGCTGGTCCTGGCACCTATTAGTACGGCCAGGTCAATAAACAATGGATACAGCGGCCTGTATACTGCGTATGGTCTATACAATAGAGAATAGCGAGGGGCACAATAACGCGATGGCTAAGGTTACGTTCACATTTGTGCCGGCGTCACTATGACCTCCTGAAATCAGCAGAGAAAAGGTCTATGGCCCCATACACATGGCTGTATTTGTATGGATCAGTGAGGAAGGACGCAGGGCTGACCAGGACCGAAATGAAAATCACGATAAATTGAATATTTTATTCGGATTCAGGACACGCCTCCTTATATACCACACCCCCATTTTATACGCCACTGAGTTTTGGTTTCGGTTATTCACATGTAACCGACCCAGATCGGATAATGTACATTACGTGACAAATCCTTTAGCCAATGGCGGCGTTGCGGGATGGCCTGGAGGCAAAATAATTGTAATAATAATCCATGTCAGCAAATTCACAACCATTAATTCAGCTCAATTATTTTCCGATCGGTTGCCCGGCCCTTTTCCTGTCCATAGCTATTGCAGCTCGGGCTGGGGTCACGCCTGCGCCTACGCACTGTTTGGGATTTCGTCCCCGCAAAATGCGGAGAGAAAAGTCCTGCAAACATTTTTCGTGCGAAAACCCGGCGGACTCCATTCAGTCTACAGGGTCCACGGGGTTACTGCTTTTTAAGCGGCCTGAGGAATGGAAGGCCGAGCACAAGTGTAATCCCAGTGCAAGTCTGTCTATTCCAGGGATTAGCACTCCAGTTATTATGACACTACAACTCCCAACATGTTCCAGTCACTTCTGTGGGAGTGCACTGCATGCTGGATAGTGGAGTTTCACAACCACTAGGATGCCGAAAGTGCCTAACCTACTAATATGGGCCATGGAAAGACATACCGCACCCGAATGCCACGTAGGGCCTGACTACAGTCATGTGCATGGGACCTTAGGCAGATTTTCCACCACAGTCCCCTCCCATACGTAGCCCATTACTCTTCTATTGTTTGTGTTCTCTTTCCTATGGCGTAATGAGATATTCTGAGTCTTGCAGTAAGACATCTGGCGGGATTACAGGCAATTTGTTGCTTAGATCTGACTGACTGTAAGGCAATTATGTGATAAACATCTCCGCACAGCGACAGGACTATCAGTGCAAAACTGGCCTGCGTGGCAAAAACAACCCGGTGTGTGTGTGAACAGCGCTGTCAATAGTAACCAGTCATACGTTTGCTGCTCTGACCGGGCACTGTATTTGCATTCATTTTCATGGGAAACCTCAGCTGATCACGTATCCTCCTGTCATAGGAAGAAGGGAAAGCAAAGGATGAGAGTGAAGCAGCCGGGGCCTGAGCCGATTTGTTTGCAGAGTTATCTGAATGTGCACTAAAGGCTTCAGCAGATCAGAAACCGGAAACCGCAGATCTCGGCCTTAGACCTTAACTCTTTCAGCATGAAGTGCAAATGATTTATTTTTGTGCATGGTTAGCAATAGTGGAAAGCAAGTTCGGCAGCGGTTTTGATGAGATTTGTGAGGTATGAATAAGAAATTTAATGTTTTAGGCCCGGACTAAATATCTGAAAGTGCCCTCCACCTGGCTCAGATCTTTTGTTGCTCAATGGTTGTTTTTTTTAGGCAATGGGTGGAACAGGGCAAGAATGTAGGTGGGCCGGGACACCCCGATCCGTCACATATACTATAATGCATGCCAGAAAACTGGCGCCAGTTATATCACACATCTAGGCCAGTTCCGGACTTGTGTAGATTCCAGTTCAGGGAACCCTTAAGAGGCCAGAGCCATGACACCCAAGGCACTTAGGCCTGGTACTGGGTGCCAAGGGCAAAGTTGTGCTGTGATTGCAAACATCATGGGAGCATCACAGGAGCAAGGCTTCAGGTGCAATGTCTTGGGCTTTTTGCATTGAACCTTCCCAACCCCTCAACAATCAGAAGAAAGCGAAAGCTGTGGCTGAAAGAAAGAACAGAGGGGCTGGGGGGTATTTGGTGCATAGAGCCATAGTCATAGCACATCAAGAGAATTAAATGCCCCATGTGCAACAGCAGAAACAAGGGGGTTGAAAAATGGATTCCTTGGTCAAGCAACTTCCATAACCATTATCGCATTACATTCAGCCGCTCTACATAGCACTGTCAGCACTGACAACTCCGCCATGTGCGCCCATTAAATGCCATCCTCTCATCTGGTCCTCAGTATGAAGAAGCAATGCCGTGAGAAGCCTCAGAGAATCAGCAGCACGCCTTGCTAAATCTGACACTACTGATGGGCCAAGACAACACCTCCAGTCATGCCTGAACCATCCAGAGATCAGCTGACATTGGATCTATGTGAATTTCTGCAAACTATGATGACTTATATCGTACAGAGGGAGAAAATATTGCAGATTTTAGAGAACATTCATAAACAGGTAAAATACTAGGCGATGGCAGGGGGATCCTAGAGGTTTTGCAAATGTGAACTAGAAGTACCAGCAAAAAAAACAGGCAATAATAATAAGGATAAACACTGAGTGGCTGGAACAAGAACACTATTGCACCATAAAACACGTCAGCACCAGCAATGACAGAGCGAGCAGAGCTAAATGGAAACACATGCACAACATACATGTTATGGAAAGATCTTCTAAGAACCCGAGCTAGCAACACTATGTTATGTCTACGCCCCGCTCCAGAGCTCAGGGTCATTAGTCACATACTGATGGCCTGTGGTTAGGGTAAGGTCATTGATACCTGATCGGTGGTAGCCGACACCCAAGACCCCACATATCAGCTGCTAGAAGTGAGATTCTGCATCACAGGTAGTGATGCCACATTTTCCATCATGTGCCCTGAAACTCAGTCCCATTGAAGAAAATGAGGTTGAGTTGCAAATACAAAATACAACCCCTATACAAGGTACAGTGCTGTGCATGGTATACAGTGAGGTGGCCGCAGCGCTCACCCAAACACCCCACCAATAAGATACTGATGCTCCATCCTAAGTATAGGTTATCAATTTTTAACTGCCCAAAAACCCCTTTAAGGGGCTAATATTTGGTCAGCACTAGCCTTGAGCTATTAGAGTACAAGTTAGATTTATAGTGACAGTGCCGGCGGTGTATTAATAGTGTAATACAGACGCTCCAGCAATCCAAGGTCAATATGCTCAGATATTTAGGTTACAGCATCAGCTGCAAGTGACAGGTACAAATATATACACACACTTATAATTACACACATTATATATACACACTTCTAACAGGGGTCAGATTACCTATATATATATATATATATATATATATATATATATATATATATATATATATATATGTGTATTATTTTTTTATTGAAACGTGACCTCAGCCTGGAGAGACATATTCAGTTTGTGTGCGACATATAGGTCATCATTCAATAGATAATCCCTTTAACAGCATGCAGAGATATTCTTTACAACAGCCACCTGGACCAAAGGAACCTGTAGACTGGAGAAGACATTTATGGGGGAGTATGAGTGCATGCTTTGTGACCGGTGACCATCGCCTATTGTCAGTAATGGTGCCTGTTTTAGGAAGGAGGGGGGGGGTACCTTTTATGATCATCCTGTCTGTGATGATGATGATGATAATGTGGTCTATTTTTCCTCTATTTTTTTACATGTTGATAACGACGTGGAAAATATTTTAAAATATAGGTTTAAGACAAGAAAATTAAAGTAAAGCAAGTGTGTGGTCTAGTGCGGACCCTGCATTGACCAGAAGATCAGTCTTACAGGGGAAGGGCAAGATAGAGATTGTGCGTCACCCAACAAACCAAAATAAAAACCAGTCCATATGTCCTACAGGACTTGCAGCTCCATCGCCTTCACACCCACAGCAGAATCTGTTCTGGATTTGCTGACGCCATTCAGAACGCCTGAATGCAGAAATGTATTATCAAAACACCACAGGCCCCTTCCATAATGATGTATGTTCTGTACCATCAGCGTCTTAGATGTGTTTAGAAGACACTCATTCACACACAAAGCTGCTATCACCAGAGTTTTCGCTGTCCCTCCATGACTCTCTTATGTAACAGTAGCCTGGGACATTCAGAGTGATAGGTAAAGCTGTAGAATATACAATCTAGATTGATGGCGCTATGGAGCCATGATTAATAGTCTAGTTAGGAGCATACATGGCAGGTCCCGGCCTCGTTCAGGGTTTGACCAGGTCAGAGATGGGGTTAGGACGGGTCAGGCGAGATATGTTTTCATTATGGTCTGGCTTGGCATAGGCTATAAAGCCTGGAATATCCATCGGGACGCGGAGGGAACAGGCCATTATCACCCCCAGAGGACACAGCTCCTGGAAGAGGGTACATCTGACACTTGACAGGAACAGGGAGCCAAGACACGTACCCATAATATAACGCTGAAGCGGAGACGCCATCAAAGCAACGGGAAAATACAGGACTTCTGCAAAATATGGAAACACTGACAGAAAAGGAAAACTGTTCAGCAGATAGCGATCCAATATTTTGGCACAAGCTGGTAGTCGTGTCACCAACATGGTAGCCATTCTTAGAGCAGCCTTCTTGGATTCATCTTCAGTTAGGTAGTCATGTGACGCAACAAAATGGCAGAGAAATAATGGTGTGATTTTACATGATGCCAGGCCACAAGGGCGATACAATCTGGGTCGTCCTCGGTCCGTCGTTGCAGAATCTGAATTTTTAATGGTTCCGAGTCCACCGGTAGGTTTCAGCCTTTGCTGCAGGTACATCCATAGAGATTTTGGGTATTCCAGCTTTGGTCAGAGAACCTGTTTCTGCAAATTTGCAAAGAAGTTTGGCAACTGCACCGTGTACAATGGGAGGATGTTTGGGTGGTGATGACTGAAATCTTCTGCAACAAAACGTGTATCGTTCTCCGGAAAGGGGGAACAATCTCAACTCCTCCTACTTGGGATACACAGCACCCTTCTTATCTCTCATATGGAATAAAAATCATAGTTTTAAAGCAGCAATGGCTACGTTAACACAAAGCCCACCATTGTTGTTCTGTAAGATTCTCCACCAGTTTGATGTGTCACACTCACCCAGCTTCCAATTTGAAAAGGTACAATCCAAGATGGCGGCATTCAAGTTGGCCGACACGCTGATGTCTGAGACTGCCAAAAACAGCCAAGTGCCTGGGGTCCTGCGCAGCGAGCAGAGTCACACCCCTCAATGGTTTCTGATTGTTGACTCGTACATATAAAGCACACATACATATGCACATCTATATAGCTTAATACTGCCATAGAATGCTCAATCAATACCGTCATTTGGTGCCTAAATAGTACCTCCATACAGTATCAAAAAATTACCACCATAAGGTGCCCATGTAACACCGACATTTCCTACACAATACTGCCACGCTATAACCAAATAAAACTGCAGATCAACGTCCATATAATATCGCAATACAATGCCCAGATAGAGAAAGAACCGCAGTTGACTATAAACAAATTGCTCAGAGTGGGTAAAAAAAAGGCACGTGAACCCCCCAAATATCTGGTCTCCGCTTCCTGGTCCCTCTCAACATTCAGGAATTGCCATTCAGTGATCGGCCAGAGCACCGCGGCATTCAGTGATCGGCCAGAGCACCGCGGCATTCAGTGATCGGCCAGAGCACCGCGGCATTCAGTGATCGGCCAGAGCACCGCCGCATTCAGTGATCGGCAAGAGCACCGCCGCATTCACTGATCGGCAAGAGCACCGCCGCATTCACTGATCGGCAAGAGCACCGCCGCATTCACTGATCGGCAAGAGCACCGCGGCATTCAGTGATCGGCAAGAGCACCGCCGCATTCAGTGATCGGCCAGAGCACCGCCGCATTCAGTGATCGGCCAGAGCACCGCCGCATTCAGTGATCGGCCAGAGCACCGCCGCATTCAGTGATCGGCCAGAGCACCGCCGCATTCACTGATCGGCCAGAGCACCGCCGCATTCACTGATCGGCCAGAGCACCGCCGCATTCACTGATCGGCCAGAGCACCGCCGCATTCACTGATCGGCCAGAGCACCGCCGCATTCACTGATCGGCCAGAGCACCGCCGCATTCACTGATCGGCGAGAGCACCGCCGCATTCAGTGATCGCTCAGAGCACCGCCGCATTCAGTGATCGGCCAGAGCACCGCCGCATTCAGTGATCGGCCAGAGCACCGCCGCATTCAGTGATCGGCCAGAGCACCGCCGCATTCAGTGATCGGCCAGAGCACCGCCGCATTCACTGATCGGCCAGAGCACCGCCGCATTCACTGATCGGCCAGAGCACCGCCGCATTCAGTGATCGCTCAGAGCACCGCCGCATTCAGTGATCGCTCAGACTACCGCCGCATTCAGTGATCGCTCAGACTACCGCCGCATTCACTGATCGGTCAGAGCACCGCCGCATTCAGTGATCGGCCAGACCACCGCCGCATTCACTGATCGGCCAGAGCACCGCCGCATTCAGTGATCGGCCAGAGCACCGCCGCATTCAGTGATCGGCCAGAGCACCGCCGCATTCAGTGATCGCTCAGAGCACCGCCGCATTCAGTGATCGGCCAGAGCACCGCCGCATTCAGTGATCGGCCAGAGCACCGCCGCATTCAGTGATCGGCCAGAGCACCGCCGCATTCAGTGATCGGCCAGAGCACCGCCGCATTCAGTGATCGGCCAGAGCACCGCCGCATTCAGTGATCGGCCAGAGCACCGCCGCATTCAGTGATCGGCCAGAGCACCGCCGCATTCAGTGATCGGCCAGAGCACCGCCGCATTCAGTGATCGGCCAGAGCACCGCCGCATTCAGTGATCGGCCAGAGCACCGCCGCATTCACTGATCGGCCAGAGCACCGCCGCATTCACTGATCGGCCAGAGCACCGCCGCATTCACTGATCGGTCAGAGCACCGCCGCATTCACTGATCGGTCAGAGCACCGCCGCATTCAGTGATCGCTCAGAGCACCGCCGCATTCAGTGATCGCTCAGAGCACCGCCGCATTCAGTGATCGGTCAGAGCACCGCGGCATTCAGTGATCGCTCAGAGCACCGCGGCATTCAGTGATCGCTCAGAGCACCGCCGCATTCAGTGATCGCTCAGAGCACCGCCGCATTCAGTGATCGCTCAGACTACCGCTGACCTGCGGGTTATCCCATTTACTGTGGATAGGGAATAACTTGCTTCATGGGAAAACCCCCTTCACCTCATAGTAAACCATTTTGCAAGTGATGTTTTAACATTCAGAAAACCCCTTAAAAGATAAAGGTCTAGGGCTCTGAAGAAGTTAAAGCTGAAGTCCTGAAGGTCCATATTCTGTACCGTCAGGGCCCAATCTCTCAAATTCTCTGTGTTTGTAGTCCCACAAAGACCAAGAAGGCCATTACGTCAAGGCTGGACCTTTCAAGATCAAATGTAGAGCAAAGTGGACGGATTTCGGTCCTTTCTAGTAAACTACAGGAAATGCAAGTTAAGAAACAATTACACGTCATGAATTCCTTGCACTCTGCCTTCCCCTATAAGGAAGTGTTAGTGCGCTCTGATACATTGTATACGTGATCTTAAGGGCATAGCGCTGTCACAGACATCTATAGGGGACATAGGGCGGATTATTAGATACGCCATTCACTCCTCTCCACAGTAAGGTACATGGCCACTAACCGTATGCAGCTTGTCACAAAATATTCTTGACTCGCCCACAGAAGTGTTGGATGACAGATGGAGCTGCGTTCATTTTTTTTTTTTTTGTACTGAACACGAACGGCGACCGTCACGGATGACAAAATCGAAGATGCCTGTGACAACCGTAGGAGTCTGTGCATTGGAT
Organism: Leptodactylus fuscus; assembly: GCF_031893055.1. Lineage (NCBI taxonomy): Eukaryota > Metazoa > Chordata > Amphibia > Anura > Leptodactylidae > Leptodactylus > Leptodactylus fuscus. Next base: position 83,903,015 of record NC_134273.1, read on the forward strand.
TTGTGTCCCAGTATATATAGAGGATGAGTTATGTAATCAGAAACACAGATATAATCATTGTATAGCAGCCTCTACGCTGGATCTGTGGGCATGCTGCGACTTGTAGTTCCACAATAAACATTCCATCCTGTATTTTATGCATACGTTTACATACACACTCTTGTCCTATATATATGGCCCTACAGAAACCTATGGAAAGGTATAGAACCCATTGGTATACGTCAGTACCTTCTATATTCAAGCGGTCACAGAACTACAACTCCTAGCATGCTGCATTCCCATCTATGGGAGCACCATATACAGGTGAACAATCGTGCATGCTGGGAGTTGTAGTGTCAGCACAGCTGGTGTGCAGAAGGTTTCTAGGCCTATATATATATCATACATACAGAGTAAAGATGACGTATATGATATGATCTCGTCTCACCACAAGTCTCAGGATATCCGGTCTGACTAGATACCGCTGGCTATGCTAAGAATAATGGATCTATAATGATATTTCATCTATAATCCTTGTATAGCAGCCTCCACTATAGATCTATGGGCATGCTGTGACTTGTAGTCCCACAATACACATTCAGCTCTGGCTCTATTCCATCCCCTGTCATACACACAGCCCTATAGAAACCTATGGATTCCTCTTGTACAGCTTCGTCATGGTGTCAGCACATTCAGGACTACAATTCCCAGGATGCTCCAGTCACATCTATACAAAGGTGACAGGCAGGTGAGCAGCAGTGCATGCTGGGAGTTGTAGTACCAATCCTGTCTTATCACAGTACAAGTCCCTGTCAGGCTCACTAGCCCTGGGCATGCTGAGACTTATGGTTAGCGGCCTATGGTTAGCCATGCTGCGCCTTGTAGTCCCCCAATAACCTGTCAGTTCATGGCCATTAGGACGACCCCCAAATATAACCCACATCCGGTTAGCGGCCACCTATAGCTCCCCGCCCCCACCCACCGGCCTATAACAGCCGTGACCGGAGCGGCCATCAGCCGTTTATTTTACCTGAGCTTCCCCTCGGTCCCGGCTTCTCAGCGGCTTCCTCTCTTTTGTCTCAGCGGAATGAAAATGGCGGCGTTAGCATCTGGGCCTCGGCGAAGAGCCGGCTTCCTATTGGTCGGACACAAGAGGCGCTCGCTGATTGGCGGAGAGTCTGAGGCTGGTTACTAGGGTAGAATGTGCCGGGTGATGATGAGGAGGCGGTGGGTGAGGGGCGCGGACAATGGCTCCTCAGGACAAGTGTTTGCTTCTTGTCACCTCCTCAGGATTGGGGAAGATTTACAGACTGTCAAGTAAGGAGGAAGGAAACAGATAAGGGTGATAAGACACCTCAGTATAATGCCACCAGTCTGACAGAGCCGCACAATATGGCTGAACCTGACTTTGGTTTGACCACCATTATGGCGCATCAATTGTCAGGCCTGTTCACACATTGCGTATGACAGACCCAATTATTGTACATTGAAATGAATGGACCGAGTCACAAATACGGCCAAGATTGTGCAGCTCTTCATTATAGTCCGGGCCCACGGCCACAAAAACAGGGACCCCTTCATTTCTAGGGCCCCGTACACACCTCCGCAGTTTATACAGCCATGTTTCCAGACCACAGAAAAGGACCACCAATAAGGAAGCATTCCCATCTGTATAAAGAAGCCGTTGTCTTAGGAAACCTATGGACCCCCTTACACTATAATGGCGTCTGTGTAGTTTCCACACGGAGAGGGGAACGGTATCGGCGAACGCAGACGCAAACTAAAGGCTTATTTGGCACTGACTAGTGTACGGGATCATACAAGTCTTTTTGCAGATCCGTGATCGCGGTTTACATACTTGACGTGTTTTTACGGACCGTCCTGTGTATTTAGCCTAAGGGTTTGGGTTGTATGGCGTCCACAGTCTGCCCTGAGACCTCGCTGTGCCTCTGTGGGGTTTATAGCAAACCTTTTTGGGGAAAACAAAATTGTATTACCGTATATACTCGCGTATAAGCCAACCCGAATATAAGCCGAGGCCCCTAATTTTACCACAAAAAACTGGGAAAACTTATTGACTCGAGTATAAGCCGAGGGGGGGAAATGCAGCGGCTACTGGAAAATGTCAAAAATTAAAATGGTTTTTGGGTGCAGTAGGTGCTGGGGAAGGGGAGGAGGTATTTTGGTTGTCTGTCTGCCCCTTCCCTGAGCTTGAGGACTGGGGTTTTTTCCCCCCAGTTGGACTTCAGTCTGGCTGAATATAGGGGATCTGCGGTGCTCCTATTAACCCCTTCCTAACCCCTGCAGATCCCCTATATTCAGTAGACCGGGCACTCTCAGACACAGGGATACCTAATGTGTTTGTGTTTCACAGTCATTTTCTACTTTTATATGGAAAATTCTATACATTACTATTGCGGCTGGTCATAGACCCCCCTCCCAAAAAAAAAAAAAAAATTTTTTATTTTTTTGCTTGACTCGAGTATAAGCTGATGGGGACTTTTTCAGCACAAAATCTGTGCTGAAAAATTCGGCTTATACTCGAGTATATACGGTATGTTCCTCCATGTCGTATTGTGATGATATATGTACATATGTATATAGGAGATAGTCCTGTAGACGTATTGCTGCAGTGGAGGATACGGTTCTTCATGGCGGCGCGTGTAATATCGCTCAGTTCACACGCTCATAAAAGTCTGACATGTTTACTACCCGGACTCTCCCATCTCTGATGCTGATCAGATTTTGTGATGGATTGGTTATGTTTTTTTGCTAAGGATTCTCAAGCAAAATCCATGATTAAAAATTACATTTTGTGTGGATTTACCTTAAAGCTCAGGGTGCTCAGTGACTTTGGTTCTAACTAAAGTTAGTGAATGAAGTTGCCTTGCGACTCCTAGTGAACTGCGAATTCTAGGTGCAAAAAAGTCGAGCAGTGTTTGACTGGAAGTCGCTACACACTAGGGGTTGCAACAAGACTCCATTCACTAACTTTAGCGGAAGTGGCGGCTAAAGCCATAGCCTTGACTACTGTAATTTTGGAAATAGGCAAATTGCATGTATGGTCAACAAAAGGGTTAATAATTGTCTTAAGGATTGGTCTTTGCTCACGTATAATCATGTGTTCATTGGTGGCTTCATGTGGGCAGGATTGTGGCCACCAAACAACGTGCCATTATAGTCATGCATTCATCGGCAGCCACTTGTGGGTTGGTTTTGGTGATCTGCAGCTATATCTCCGAGTGCATACACCCTAAGGGTCCATTCACACGGAAGAATTTGGTGTGGAATTTTCCACGCTGAAAAAAAAGCCTCCCATTGACTTTAATGGGTGATGCTAGCTTTTTTTTTCCACTAGTGGAAAAATTCCGCTAGTGGGAAAAAAAAGCTAGCAGCACCCATTGAAGTCAATGGGAGGCTTTTTTTTTAAGGGTCCGTTCACACTTAGTTTTTTGGCGAGTAAAAAATCTGCTTCAGGAATTAGAAAATGTTTTTTTCCTCCAGCCCAGTGTATGGACCTTGAAAAAAACACTGGCTAGTAAAATTTTCGTGCACAATTAGGAGATTTATTGAAGTTGATGTCCTGTGTGGGGCCTGTGGATGCAGTAAATAAATACTTGCCCCAGCTTCTACTTGGACTGTACTTTGGGTTTCGGGGCTGGTTCCAATCCTGGGTCACGTGATGGAAATATGCACCCCTGTCACTGCGCTTCCTCTCCCCTCTCCCATGTGCATAGGTAGTTACCTATACGTATGTGGACCGGCAGAACACATCATTGTAATAGTCAGGCCAAGCACCATAGTACATAGAACTACTTGCAACGACGGCAGAGGAGATAGAGAGACTTGGCTGCAGATTCTTATCACGTAATCCGGGGTCAGTATCAGCTCAGAAACCTGAGGCACTGGGGAAAGTAAGTGGTGAAAGTTTCCATGGAGAGGCATGGAGGCTCCTTATGTTTCTCACTAGGATATCCTTTTAAAGGGATATTGCATTAAAGGCAGTTTGTCACAAGGGTGAAGTGCATTAAACCATCAATACAGTTATATAGGTCAGGCTCATCTGAAGAGGAAACACCTTTGTCCCCGTGAAAACTTGTTTCTCTGTTACTGAGATATTAATTTATTTCACAATATGCAAATCAGCAGTCTGGAGCACTGAGGCGGTTCCGTCCTACAACCCATAAAGAACACAGGGCCAGGTGAGATTTCAGCATCGCTCCCTGGCCCTGTGTAGCAGGTTGGAGTGACGGAGCCGCCCTCAGTGCTCAGGATTTCTCATTTGCATCTTGTGAAATTAATATCTCATCATTTTCATGGGGATAAATGATTCAACCTGGCGACAGACTCCCTTTAGAGCATTATGTACTAGATTGGTGGACTGCTGGGGCCCTGCTGATTACCAATTTGGGGGACAGAGGAGTGAATCGGCCATCAAACGTGCGCCCTGCCAGTCCACTCAAACTCTCCGGCACTGATAGAAGTAGCTAGGTGCTATGTCCATCTATCTGTCAGTGCTGTAGACCGGTAATTGGCGGGGTCCCAACAGTCAGACCCCCCACCAGTCACCTAGGCTTTGCTTTGGACTAGAGTACCCATATAGGCTTGTTGAATAATTTTGCATCCAGTAGAACAGTCTTGTAGATGACGCCATGGAGGATAATGACTTCCAGTCCTTCTACTGTTTCAATGAACATAATGCAGGAGATGTTAGCACAGCCTATATTTGGTACAATTAGAGCCTCTCCCACCCCCCAGGATAGTAGTATATTAGGATCCAGGGTGCAGCATTGCAAAATAGACATCAACATTGGATGTAAGCAGTCATCATCTGCTCTCTAGTGGAAGGACCAAGACCAGCGGCAGTGCCAGAGGGTAGGGGTCTGATGGTATCACCTACCAGTCCTGTCCTATGTTGCTAAGTGATGGTCAAAACAAACCTGCCCTTGTACTTATGGCTGGATGAAGCAAGAGGAAGATATTTGGTTGGTCAATAGGGCTTGGTCGAAATGTCACATTCATACAACATGTAAAATGAGCAACCTTATTCCCTATTGCAGGATGTGTTTGTTTGGTGGAAGGGTTTGGATTTTGTAGAGGGGTTTTCTAGATAAGATCTCTATGTGTTTGGTAGGGAACCAACACCTGGCACCCTGCAGATCAGCTGGATGACAGCTTCACTAACTGCCAGGCAGAGCTCTGTACATTGCATAGTGACTGTGCCTGGTATTTCAGTTCGGCTCCATTCACTTAAATAGGACTGAGCTGTTGCTGTACGTTATGACCGATGAATGTCATTTGAGGCCAAGTGAAAGGATGTGGCGCTTGTGAGGAATGCGGCCTCTTCTAACACTACATTGGTGCCTGTCTCAGTTGTCACCTACTGATTTACGCTAAGGATAGGCCATCGATATGTAAGTCTTGGATTGTTCAGGATCTGATCAGTGGGGGGCTATCAGGCGGCCGCTGCATTGATCAGCTGTGCAGGGCAACTTCTGACACTCATACTGTATACAACCCGGGGCTGGGAACAGTCGACTCTGCGCCCTGTAACTTCAACGGGAACTGAGCTACAGTTCTAGTGCTCGGTACCCTAAGGCCATAATAACCAAAGTCCTGAACAACCCCTTCTCCCTGACATTCATTCTAGACTCCCCCTTACATATCAGATTGTCGGAAAGCCCCCCCCCCCCCCAAATTCATGGCTATGGCTGTTGATAATATACAATGTACGGCCACCTTTACATAACTCACCTCAAGACCGATGCCAATTTTTCATTCTATTCCTTGAAATGACATGACACAAAGCGGCAGACCGTAATTAACCTTATAATCATTTCCTTGTAAACCAATTTGTAACCTGTTTCTAAGACGTATATCTTCGAGGGCGTGTAGAAAACACGTCTGTCACCCATGAGCTATGTAACAAGTCAGATCCACTACCCTAACTAACAAAGTCATTTATCATTGTGAATGCAGAAGTCGTAACCCGTATACACAACTTTACGTGGTGATTGCTGTTTTTCGTTGTAGTATTTTTCATCCCCACCCAGGCCGTACTATTATTAATGATGAAAAACAACGCTTGGGTTTAATCTTCCTTGTCTTAAGTTTATGCCAACACGCAAGTTCTTCATTGTTTACACTGGAAAGTTTGACAATCGGACGCTTGTCCTTAGTCTCAAGTACGTATGTAATGACAAAGCGGTGAGTGATAGACGGCAAATGAACTGTAGAGAAATTGGCGAGAGAGGCCGCTCGTAGGACAGAACAATCAGATCCTCAGATTTATCGCAGCGGGATCAAAGTTCACTACAGGAGCTCGGTGTCTTTCCTGGAAACGCATCATAATCCTGTCTTTTGTATGATAACTTGAGGACATGGCGTCCTTCTTGATGTAAACAAAAAATGTTCTTGTTGATATGTCGTCAATTTTACAATTTCAGTCAATGATGGTGAATGCAACATGGATTTCACGCTAGGGATACGGCGATATTCAGAGGGAGACAGTAGATTCTCTGAAGGAATTAAATCAATCTCAACACAAGGATAGAAGCCGTAGTGTTATCCTGAGAAAGCATCTTCTGGGGAATGTACGGTACACGATGTACACGAGGACTGCCATGGACAGATAAGGAGCCACAATTACACTTACATAGGGTTCTAAAGTCATTGTTGTGTTAAAGGGGTTGGTATTGATGGCTTATCCATAGGATAGGTCCTGAATATCACATTAGTGGGCCCTTGTACACGGTAGTAGCTGTGCCTTTGGTACTTCCCAAAAGGAGGGAGTGCTGTATGGTAACCCTTTTAGAAACTGTACTATTGGTAGATCAGATTCCCCATCACCCATCCTTCGTGTATGGCTTTTTTAAAGGTGCCCAAGCACTTTAGGCCTAAAGGAAAGTTGACTTAATCTGCTGATATCTGACAGATGATGTGCAGTCAGGAGACGGAAAAATTGAAATAATGATTCCTATCATGCTCGACCTTTGTTCCCCCAGGAGATAAGCCACCAGTAGAGGCATCCCTACAGTCCCCATTGAAAACCATGGGCTGAACCATCTTTGTATGTGCATGGGGGACTGGGCTGGAGGAGTAGTTGACAACTATGGCAGGTGTATGGACAGCTTACGCTAGGTTCACACTTGCATTCAGGTTTCTGTCCTTCGGGTCCACTTGGGGACCTGAAAGACGGAAACCCTGCCCACTTTAAAAGTGGTTACATCCCATAGACTATAATGGGGTCTGCCTGGTTTCTGTCAAAAGCAGCAGAGAGAAAAGTCCTCCTTGTAGGACTTTCCTCTCTGCCAATTTTAAGTGGAATGGTGACAGCTTCGTAAGGAGTCTCAAATATTTTTATTATTATTATTGTTTATTTATATAGCACCATTAATTCCATGGTGCTTTACATTTGGGGGTTACATACAATACACAGAATATACAGGTAGATATAATACTAACAGTGTTCGATTGGCACAGTGGGGTAGAGGGCCCTGCCCACGAGGGCTTACAATCTATGGGGGTCCTAGCATTAAAGGGGAGGGGTATTCCAGGACTTTGATCATATCATACAGCAGCTAAGTCCCATTCAAGTCAATACCAAACCAATACAGCTGCTACAATCTGGACGATGCTGTGCTTGGGATTCAGTAACTTCAATTGATCACTGCGGCCTTTAGCTGATCGGTGATGGTCCTGGGTGTTGTGCCCCCACCAATCATCCTATGGATAGATCATCAGTATATAAGAAAACCCCTTTAATGGATCACCTCAACCATTCTCAGGACATTTCTAGAATGATTGTTCATCCTTTGTCTTATAACACATTTCACTGTATCAACTGCATGACCCTATGGAATGTGTACAGTGTCCTAGACATGAGGTTTATCTCTACGTATTGGAGCCAGTACTGTGTGGATACGATTGTTCTTTTCTTGCCTCCCAATCCTTTATAAGCTATTATGCCTCTTTATAGGGATTACATTGCTGTTGCTTTGAGCATATGTTACCTTTTGGATTGACTTTTGTATTCTGTCACTGAAGCACAAAGTATCTGATGTTTTTGTGGCAGAGAACTGGTTCTCATACCAGGATCCACTAATCCGCAGACAATACGAGACCTTGTTTAATAATTGCCATCTCCTGTTACAGGCTGTGCCGTCTCCCTCGGTCCGGCTTTTTTCAGTCTTGTTTGTTTCCTCGTGATTAACCATTATATACCTATTAATGACATATCGATACCTGATGACAGGCAGTTAATGAAGCCATTGAAGGTCATGTCAGTAGCTCGATGATTTAGGAGCTAAAGTACTTTTTAATAGGGCCGGACAAGTCTATAAACAAAAGCTGAATTGAGTTGGCGGAGATACGGTTATGCAAGACTAGTATTCATTCCAAAGCTAATATTATGACACCCTTGAAATCGTTTCACTGCCTTATTATCATTGCCTTTAAATCATTACTATGTGTCGATGAAAACAATCATGGGTAACGCCTGCATTGATGTTGCCTAATCCTCCGTGGATTCGCCTTGGGGCTTTAAATGTACAAATGCAAACTGAAAGTGGTGATCAAAACAACAGGCTGAATAATAGATATTAAAGGGATATTCCCATCTCGAGAACAGGACTTGTCTGACCCTTGTTTCACAGCCACGGTGAGTGCAGAGGTGGCCGCAGAGGCGTCACTATATGCATTGTATACCAGGCCCTAGAGCCTGAGGAGGGCCATAATCTATATCACTATGAATGTGTATCCGGTGCAGTGAATGTATACATAACCCACAAGGAGGAAGTTTCTCTCCACCAGTTTCAGTATAAAACCGACAATCCCCTTTATAGTCTATGGGGTCTGTGGGCTTCCACCTGTAACCGCTTTTTAAGCGACAGGGTCTTTTGGGCTTCCGTCCTTCGAGTCTGAAGGACAGAAGCCCAAACACTGGTGTTAACCTAGCACCCGTCTGATAGATGTTCCCCCTGACTCCAACATAGACATAAACATACAGCTCAAACGGGCCTTTATGTGTACATACAGAGTAAATGGGAATAAGAACTTACCTGAATGTCCCCCTGTCTCATGAGCAGGACCCTCAATCCTACAGTTTGCTATGTTAAAGGAATCCTATCATTAAAATTAAATTTTTTGTCCCTAACACGTAGGAATAGCCTTAAGAAAGGCTATTCTTCTCCTACCTTTAGATGTCTTCTCCGCGCCACCGTTCTGTAGAAATCACGGTTTTTGACGGTATGCAAATGAGTTCTCTCGCAGCACTGGGGGCGTCCCCAATGCTACGAGAGAACGCTCCAGTGCCGCCTCCATCTTCTTCAGGAACGGCCTCTCTTTGCGTCTTCTTCCGGCGCTGGCTTCAAACTTCTAGGCCTCGGGCAGAGCCGACTGCGCATGCTTGCCGGCTACAAGAAAATAGCCACTTACAATACTGTGTAAGCATCATTTTCTTGTGGCCAGTGGACATGCACAGTCAGCTTTGCCTGAGGCCTAGAAGTTTGATGCCAGCACTGGAAGAATACATTGTAATGTCTCATATTGTCTGTTCATATCCCCTCTGATTTGTATAGTGCTACGGAATATGTTGGCGCTATATAAATTCAATTATTATTCTTCTAAGTTGCTACCAGGTACTTCTGGCAGGAGCTTATCTCCCATGGGAGCAAAGGCACATCTGAAATCTAACATGGCTATGAGCCCTCCCAGCAAACAATCCTGTCCACGAAGCCTTCCCCTGTCCTCACTTGTCCTCTGTGCTGTGGTTATTGAATACAGGTGCAATATTTACAGGGCATGTTTTTTTTTTCTTATTTTTGACAGCTGGGTGATTTTTATGCTTGGATAGCAAGTACCAACCGGTTCGGCATCTGAGCGTCTCCAGACTCCCATTATAATAGAGGCCGTCTAATCACATGACTCGTCTAAATTTGGCAGAATCGGTAGGTTTCACCTTAATCATCTTGTTTTGCTCTCTGAAATGTGACCCTTGACCTCCTTCCTTAATCGGCTGTACTGTAAACAGAAATGAATGCAGGGGCCGCTTTAAGAAGTAAATGGGGCAACTCACTAGTGTAATATATAACTACATTAGCAAGGTGAAAGAACGGCAAGGTCTGCTAAGGGGAGATAACTAGGGTACGGATTTCGGATATTACATAAGTCCCTGTACTCCTTTGCCCACGTCTAATAACAGGGTAAGGCTGGCAGAGAAGTGTTTGCTATGGAATAATGCATCATTATTATAGGAGTGGATAACTATGGACGGTATACAGAGACAGGAACGGCAAACAACTAAAACACAACTTTTTCCCCAAAATGAATGACTCCACCTGGGCAACAATGGCAGGTCATCAGCCAGGTCATCAATGATAGCTAGTGTTGAGCATACAGGACTACTGTAGTGAGGTTAGAGGGGTTTTCCAGGATTTATATATTGCTCTTTTATTAGGATAGGTCATCAATATTTATTATGTGGGGTGTTGACACCTCGGACCCCCGCAGATCAGTTGGTTGAGGAGGTGTTAGCTGCGGCCTCTTCACGGTACGTATCATAGGGGCTGTGATTGCTTTTGTAGCTCAGCCCATTTCACTTAAAGGGAACTGAGCTTATGCTGTATCATGTGACCTATGAATGTGACATCATCAGACCACAGCACTTCAAGCAGCTGATCGGTGAGGGTCCGGGGTTTCGAACCGCAGGGCTCACATATCTGTATCCTATCCTAAGGAGAGATCGTCACTATGTAAGTCCTGTTGTGATTGAAGTGTACACCACTGGATGACAAAATGGACCTGAAGTGAAGGGCCTGAAGCAATTTTGGCAGGATTGACTGACCGTCTACTGTGTAGGAATGTCCTGACCTTCCTCTGATGGTAGGTGTTAGGGGAAAGATGGGGCAGCTGGATTTGATGATGCCCAATCCTTTTTTCTCAGGGTCAATACGTTACTCCTTGAGATGGTCACCAGGGTCAGACTCTGTTAGGTCAGAAAAGGTTAAACACTATGGCAGGGGGGACAAATATACCACTGGGTCACTGGTGGCCAGGTACTGTATGTACCATTGAGTCACCAATGGTTATGCATTCTACTGTTATGTCATCAGGGCACAGGCCATACCTTTTGGTCACCAGGGGTTGGGTACATTATGTATTACTGATTCACCAAAGACTTGGTACAAAATGTACTACTGGGTCATCAGAGACTGGACATGGACTAGACCACTGATCCATGTGGACTAGACCCTTATACTCACTGACCAGTCGGCAAACACTGTTCTATTGGCTCATAGGGCCTGGGATTTTTATATATCTGGGATATTTATATGGTGTCACCATTATGGGACATGAGTAGTTTGATTGTGTTTTATAACTCGTATAGATTATGTATGTGCTTTGCACACTTGTTTAGACGTAGATATAGTTGAGTGTTTGTGTCTCTGGCCATGTGCTAGCAATCCTGAATAACCGGTTTACCCTCTGGATGTGTACTGTACCTGTCTAGCTTGACACTTATTGCATAAATCTCCCTAGGCTGAATTTTTATTAATGCACCTCTAGGCCTTACCCTGCGTCACAGCTGTATATGTTTAGGGGTCAATGAGCCGTATCGGTGCAACCATTTACTGAAACCTGTCATGTGCTGTCAACATCAGTTTCCAAAATGTTCATTTAAAGGACGATTCCATGCAAGAAGATTTTTTATCAGAAAGATATTGTATTCACACGCATTGTGTTGGCTGTGTATGCCTTAAAATCACGCCCACATCGGGGTAAGGCTGTGGTATTAATGTAAAAATCATGTGGCCATTAACTAACAGTTTAGAAGCCACAATGGGTTTCAGTCCAATGCAACGACTGCAATATGTGTTGCTACCCTCCATTTCTTAGAACATCACTCTGATTGGGTAGGTTGGTGGGGGATCTGATACCCGTGACCCCTACTGATCAGCAGTTAATACACAGAGAATGGAGCAGGAAGCAGACAGCTCTTATGTTACCAGGAGCTGTCTCATCCCGTTGGGTGAATGTTATAGACTTTACCAGTGCTATTACCTGATGTGAGTCCCTTATTGTCCCTGATGACTAATGGTGGACATACACATTATCTGAATGTCTGTCAAAGTGGACGATTATGTATGGGGGTGTCTTAATTTTCCTCTGATGTCTGAAGGAAGACGGGTTAGGCAGTCGGATTTTATCATTCCCAATGTTTTTATTCTCAGAAGAGGTAAACCACTACCAAAGGTGTCTGGCAGCAGCTTACACCCCTATCACTATTCGGAACATATGCATGCTTGGCTGAACGGAGTTTGTAGGTGCCTGGCGATTCAAAGGAATAGTTGTCTCCACCAAAAGAGTATTAGGCTGACAACTATCTGTAGGCCTTTACATAGCCCACAATGTTACTGTGGGTCCTGGAAGCTGCACAAACAGCTGCTGATAATACTGGGGAAGCCATTGGGGGGCAAGGGACCTGGCTGTGACAGATGGAAGAACTATGGACACGTGCACCCCTTATTGGGCACTCATTGAGTCCTGGTCCCTCGTGATCACTGGAAATCCCTGTTGTCAGACATTGTGGACGGGGAGTATATTATTGATCCCTTTATATTCTCCTGGCCTACATGATCTACCCTCTGACCGTGTGGACGGTAGGTGACCCGGCTACAGATTTAGCATCGTGCCCGAGGATGTTCTGGATCCTTCTCTGCCTCCAGTTTTGCAGACGGCCTTGTTATACGTTTTTGCCATGTCCGCCTTCCTTAGTATATTACCCTCGGTTCTCCTAATGTGAACCCGCACCTCTAAACAAACTATAACCGTATACTCCATCTATTCACATGCGTTCCATGAAATTTTTACGACTTCTGTGTTACCTTTTGCTTGTTGTTTTTGGCGCCGGCCTCTCATACTTTACCAGCTCTATATTTTGGAGCACAGTTTGTTTTTCTCTCTTTGGCTCTAGGATGACATTTAGTTTTCAGGATTTCTGAGAACATTGCACAATAAATAACTTACAGAAATGGTCTCAAAATTCATGAAAAACCCAGATGGCTCTTTTAGCTGCTTCTTCTTTGCAAAATCCTTTTTATGATGTAGAGGCAGCCGAGGGTTTCCACGCAGTATAGGATGGCTGCCAGGATGTCACACAGCTCAGGAGAAGTGCACAGTCGCCGGCGGGGATGTGGTTGACAAAAGCAAATATTGTCATTTCATACTCAGCTGGTCCCGAGTGCACATTTACAATGCGGAACATTTGTCGGTTTTCTGATAGATATCGACGGGTGGATAACTGTACCGTCACCAGTCCACACATTCACACATCTCTATGTACTTCTCCTGTACTCTGGATGTGTCCTCGCAGCACTCCGTGTCCTTATCTTACCCCATGTCAGTGCTGCTGCAGCTGAAATACGCCGAGGACTGCAGAACACAGTTGTTTTGTTTTTCGGCTGAAGGTTGGATCGGTGAACGCTTTCGATTCTGGATTCAATTAAGGGTTTCCCCTGTAGGAGCAAATAGGACAAGGAATATCTGGAGTAAGGGTTAATAGCTTTTTGTACTGGACAAATGCATAACTAGCAATTCCCTTATATAGTTTTCAGGCATTAGACGAGCAGGGGTGATATGGCGATACAGATATACAATGCCTGGAGGATTTGCTGATGTTTACATCTGACGGATGCCACTGTATAGGCAGTATTATCCTATAGACCCCCATGTTGGGCTACGTTACAGGGATTCTACTATTAAAATCACATTTTTTTTCCGTTCACATGTAGGAATAGCTTTAAGAAAAGCTATTCTTCTCCTACTTTTAGATGCCTTCTCCACGCCGCCGTTCGGTAGAAATCCCGGTTTTCATCTGTATGCAGATGAGTTTTCTTGCAGCACTGGGGGCGTCCCCAAAGCTGCGAGAGAACTCTCCAGCACCGCCTCCATCTTCTTCAGGAACAACTTCTAGGCCTCGGGCAGAGCAGACTGTGCATGCCCACAGGCCACAAGAAAAATGGCTGCTTACACAGTAAGTAAGTGGCCATTCTCTTGTGGCCTTCATTCAGCTGATGGAGGACAAAAAATGGTGGGTTTGGCCTTCACGGGGGTCAGTATGGTTTTTGGTCAGCATACTATTCCAATAACAGAATAAACACAAGGTATGTGTCCCAATACACAATCTGCAAAGGGGTCCCCCACTTACCATGTGTTACATAGTGTCTTCTTATGTCTTCTCTGCGCCCCTATATCTTTCCCAGTAGAGGGTGTATCATCCATAAGGACCCATTACATTATTTGTGGATCAACTCACAAAGGATAGACCGTAATGTCAAGTGAATGGCTTCAATGTCCCCCCCCATGTTTGTCTTCTGCTGGATCTTAGGGGCCCATGATTGTGACAGTGTGGACCTACTAGGTTGCCTTCTTGTACTCTGCTGGGCCGATCCGACTTCATGTACCAAAACAGAATACAAGCCCCTTTATTGTGAATGTATTACAAGGTCCATTAGTGCACTAGGTCTGTCTGACTAATCCATTCACACAATATTTGCTGCGTTGCAACTTGACTTTAAGGTGGAGGAAACTTGCTCAGTTTGCAGAGCTGACCACTGGACGTTTCCTGTTGACCTTTATGGATTACATTTGAGAAGCTGATCATATTTCCGGTGTTACAGGAAAACCTTCATTGTCCTTCATGCAGCTTTCCACCTCTGATTAGGCCCAAATGAACGGGCTTAGTCAGTAGGGAGTTTTAGGAATCCACGGCAAGAATGAGCCGGACCCTTATTTTTTTGCATCGTGCTCCAATCTCTGCAACGGAGGCCAGGATCGGGACAGAACCCACCGCAAAATCAGCAGCAGATTCCTATGAGAGAAAGAAGCCTAAGAGATGGTGTTAATAAGCGACCCATATACCTTTAGCAGTGTTTTGAGTGATTTCTGGGTTTCTTTGTGAGCTCCCTGCACCTTCTGCATTTGTTTCCATGGGCAGCTTCCTATTCTGTGTTTTCCTACAACTACCATGATGCCTTGGGCTCCACTCAGAGGTGCCAGCTACACAGAAGAAGTGATGTCCCGTGCCCAGAAGGTCCAGACCGGAAGACGGGTAAGTATGGTGGCGTGGGTTAGTATAGATGATGCTCTGTTTCCGGAACGGGAAACGGAATGTCAGCCAAAAATGTTCCTGGGACGGTCATATAGTTTTTTTGCACACTAAGTAATTTAGAAGGTGGGGGGGAGGCTAGCTTAGAATAGAAAGATCAATTTATCCTGGACAACCCCTTTAAAGTTACAATTATCTAACAATTCAAACTTCTTCATGCCGTAACGATGATCAATGCCAGTTCTGTACAAGTGAATGCAGTGCTGATCCATCGCTGTATTCACACTGGGCACTTGTGGATCCATGTTGCCGTGATCGATGGTGGTTCAGCAGTCAAACACTTGTTCCCTATCAGTGATCAGTCACTTTTTTCCTATCCTGTGGCCAGGAGATAAGAGTTAAGTTGAGGATGGCTCCTTTCAGGAGGTAATCTGGTCAGAAGCAATTACTGCCCTCTGGATAGGAGATATCTGCTAGTAGAGGCTGCCTAATATAAGAATGGGGTATCCTCCCACCCATCACTAGGTAGATTCTGACCAGAGCAGCCACTTTCCTGATCCTGTAATATCAGGATGTAAAACCTCACTCAGCCTTTTGTTGGCTACCTGATCACCACACTCGCCCGAGGGTCTGTTTGACTTTCAGATCACTTCAGGCTTCAATCTGATGAAGTCTTGTTTACTGAAAGCTGCTTTGTTTGGCGTCTCGGGCCGTTCCTCATTATACAAGTCTTCTCGCTCACTTGTCTTAGGCGTTTACCTCCCGGCCAAACACTTGTCTTGTTTTTGAGCTTCTGCTAAAGCAAAAACAACTGTCAAGTACAATAGAGGTCAATAGCGGAGCGCGAGATTATCATGGCTGATGAATAAGTGGCCTCCATGTCAATGACACGGCTTCAAAATCATCAGACATTCCTCTATTGATATTACATAATAGAACACTAGAAAGTTATTGTTACAGAACACTTATAACTTTAACAATGTTATCCTTAAGGCCGGGTTCACGTCTCCGTCTCGGTGACTGCCGAAAATCGCCCAAATGAAAAGGCCGAAGTTGATAAATGTTTTTGAGATTTGTGGTTTGCAGGGCCCGGCCGAATCCAAAGGTTACCCCAAGGCAGTGGCTATAAATGTTGTGAAAGACAGGAAAAAAATGCTATAAAATAAAACCCTCGAAACTCTAAAAAACACGTTTCCAAAATGCAAAAAGCGATTGCAAAAAATGGCAGGAAAAAAATACCAAATTGTGCCTGGATTTTGCTCTTTCAGTCCTCAATGGACCAAAGAATAATGGGTTATCTATAGTGTCGATGAAAATCTTTATCTTTTTACAGTCTTCCTGGTGTATATACAGAAGAGCGAAAGTTTGTGCCCCCCCTCCCATTTATAGGACTGAAAGGCAAAACAGATGGAGTAAGCAGCGTCTGTTTTCTATGTAAATGTTCAGCTGGTGTGAGGATGATGTGACTTCCCGCATGTCTGCACCCACCACCCACCTGGAAAGTTCTTATATGCCGCAAGTTTCCAATTAAAGACTCATTTGCATACTAGCTTATACATGTAATACCAACCGCACGGTGAATGTATACAAGTACCTATCAAGTATACAAGGTAAGGGGTAACCATTGACATGAGACACTGTATTGGAGAAATATTAGTGCACCGTGGCAGGATTACATTGCATGTGTTTGTATTGAGTTTGCATTTCCTCCCTGGGGTTCTTCTGAATAGAGTGGTCACCTCAAAGTAGGGCTGGGCACTTAATCGAAAAATAACCAAAACCGACTATCAATTTGGATCAATTTTTACACGTCGATTATGTTATGTTAAGTTATTACATTATTTGTGCAGTTTTATTTGAGCCAAACATGTCTGAAGCAGAACTGCTATTATTATACTGTGGGGTCTCTTCAGACCCCAGAGTATAATGGACGTCATATTACAGGATCCTGAACAAGGTCAGACCACGTGGCATTGTGACACATTAAAAACGCAAGAGTGAAGATGTTGGTCACAATGCCACATACCAGTGATAGGCCTCATCAGTCCCTGAGGTCTTTTGCAGGCCTAAAGAGGACCAGGAGCAACGTCGGAGCCCAGAGAAGGTGAGTAAGGTCCCATTCATATCTGCGTTCAGGTTTCTGTTTGGGGAGTTTGCTTGGGACACCCCCCCCCCCCAACAGAAACCTATACACATTAAAAAGCAGTTACTTTAGGATAGACTATAATGAGGTCTGTGTGGTTTCCGCACGAAACATGCGGAGAGAAAAGTGCTGCTTGCTCTCTACATGTTTCGTACAGAAACTGAGCGGAAACCACACGGACCACATTATAGTTTATGGCAGTGATGGCGAACCTTTAGAGACTGAGTGCCCAAATTGCAACCCAAAACCCACTAATTTATCACAAAGTGCCAACACAATTTAGCCTTAATACTGATCGGATCCACAATTGCATACAATTACGGATTTGCGAAATATGGTCATGTGAATGGGGCTTTATAGAGCTTTCTGCTCCACTGTGACCCCCACACAGTCCAAACTGCTTCACAGTGACCCACACACAGTATAATCTGCTGCACTGTGGTCCCCACACAGTATAATCTGCTGCACTGTGGTCCCCACACAGTATAATCTGCTGCACAGTGGCCTCCACACAGTATAATCTGCTGCACAGTGGCCCCCACACATTATAATATGCTGCACAGTGGCCTCCACACAGTATAATCTGCTGCACAGTGGCCTCCACACAGTATAATCTGCTGCACAGTGGCCTCCACACAGTATAATCTGCTGCACAGTGGCCTCCACACAGTATAATCTACTGCACAGTGGCCACCACACAGTATAATCTGCTGCACAGTGGCCCCCACATAGTATAATCTGCTGCACAGTGGTCCCCACAAAGAACAATCTACTGCACAGTGGTCCCCACACAGTATAATTTGCTGCACAGTAGCCTCCACCCAGTATAATCTGCTGCACAGTGGTCCCCACACAGTATAATCTGCTGCACAGTGGTCCCCACACAGTATAATCTGCTGCACAGTGGTCCCCACACAGTATAATCTGCTGCACAGTGGTCCCCACACAGTATAATCTGCTGCACAGTGGTCCTCACACAGTATAGTCTGCTGCACAGTGGCCTCCACCCAGTACAATCTGCTGCACAGTGGCCTCCACACAGTATAATCTGCTGCACAGTGGCCTCCACCCAGTATAATCTGCTGCACAGTGGTCCCCACACAGTATAATCTGCTGCACAGTGGCCTCCGCACAGTATAATCTGCTGCACAGTGGCCCCCGCACAGTATAATCTGCTGCACAGTGGTCCCCACACAGTATAATCTGCTGCACAGTGGTCCTCACACAGTATAATCTGCTGCACAGTGGCCTCCACCCAGTACAATCTGCTGCACAGTGGCCTCCACACAGTATAATCTGCTGCACAGTGACCCCCACACAGTATAATCTGCTGCACAGTGACCCCCACACAGTATAATCTGCTGCACAGTGGCCTCCACCCAGTATAATCTGCTGCACAGTGGCCCCCACACAGTATAATCTGCTGCACAGTGGTCCCCACACAGTATAATCTGTTCCACAGATGGGTGCCTAAAGAGAAGGCTTTAAGTGCCACCTCTGGCACCCGTGCCATAGGTTCGCCATCACGGGTCTATGAGGTCTATGGGTTTCCCAGGTAACTGTTTTTTAATTCGTTAAGGAAACCCGAACACTGATGTGAATGGGGCCTAATACTGTTTTTTTAAATTCCCCCCCCCCCTCCCCTGGGCCTCTGATCATTATCCTCTGGGATTTGAAGAGATCGGCAGGCATATCTAATCATACTCCTACTTGAAAGTGGGCTGTTGTAAGGGGCGTGGCCTAAATAATCGCCATTAATCGTATTCAAGGTAAAATGCCCAATTAATTATATAATCACCCATTCTCACCATATATAACTGTTATCTCTCATGGTCATCCTGACTGTGATAATAATGAGACAAAACCTGATCTCTACAGAACAGGAAGTGTCAGAATAATCTTATAGCCAAAGAGAAAACGGAAGGATTTTATAAAATATACTTTGTTAATGATATGCTCATAATTCTTCAAAAAATAAGTTTAATCTAGAAACCTGATTTTAGACCCAAAGTCATTTTCTGGTGACACATTCCCTTTAAAGGAATTCTAAGTTGTGTTAAGGACTTGTAATGGCTCAGAACTTTTTCTTTCTCCTCCGCGTACTTATTACGAGGGATATATTTACAGATCATTTGTTGCAGACAATATAATGGACGGTTATAAAAGGATCACACGCTGAGTAATAAAACATTTAGGGACACTAATCCATCATTACATGAGCCTGATAGACAGCATGCTCCCTGCCTTGTACCTGCCCCCGCTGTTGCTACCTGCATGGATGTGATTTTACTGAACGCGGTGACTCAGCAAACAGAAAACGGCAATCTTTTTGTACAGAAAAGAAGAGATGACGTCACAGTCTGCAGAGCAGAATTTCCATTTTAGTCGCGGCCGCCGGTGCAGAGTACGCTGGGCATGCTCAGTCCGTCTCCATCGGAATGAATGGATGCTTGTAGGTACTTGAAAGTGTCAACTTGGAGAGTCTAGAATCAGCTATCGTGACTGTCAGATACTTGACAGGTTGGAATTTTACCTTTCTGTTTCTTTGTTTGCCAAGATAAGCAGCACCTGAGGTGTATTGTAGCTGCTTACTAGATTTCAGACTGAAGATTTACTCGTCACACAAGTGGTCAGGTTTTAATGCAAAGTAATGTCTCCAGACGTGAATGTGGATCGCTGTGGCCTCAACTGGAAGAACCAAGGTGGAGTCTAAGGGATTGCCTGATATTCATCAACTCCTATACAAGGATCTGGACTTTGCCCCAGGTCATGATCAGTCAGCCCTTGTAAGCCATATGCAAGACCAGACATCAAGAAGGGATCATATGCTCAGAAACTGACTTATTTGTATGGCTAGACCAGTGTGGGCTAAGAACTGGTACTAGTATCATTGACACTAATGGACCATAAACTGGAATCTGGAGGACAGAAACAGATCGCGAAGAGTCCTTGCATGGAACTAGGAGATTCCTGGAGCAGCACCAAGGAACAAACTAGGCTCGGAATCAGGAGATGCTTGGAATAGGGCTCAGAAACAAGTCTTGGTCAGAACCAGGAGCAACATCCAGGAATGGGGACATGGTCACAACATAGGAATTTAGTCTACGGCAGGGGTCCTCAAACTGCGGCCCGCGGGCCACATGCGGCCCGCCAAGCACTTCTGTCTGGCCCCACCGACAATGCCGGCAGGCGTGCATTTATAATGAAACTCCTGGGGAGCTCGGGCCAGGCCATGGAGCGCACTTCACTTTACCTATTGGAGGGCACGGCTCCTGATGTCTGTGCGACCTGCTCTGCCTCCAGCCCACTGTTTAAAAAGTTTGAGGACCCCTGGTCTACGGCATAGACAATGGTTGGCACCAAGACAGCGGATCAGGAACCAAGGATAAAGAGAAGAGTGAAGTCAAGGCTAGCAAGGAGAGTGGATGAAGACAGGGGTGTGGTCAGGGATAGCCAGGAGAGTGGATGAAGACAGGAGTGTATTTGGGGATAGCCAGTATAGTGGTCACTCAAGTCATGATATCAGTCGGTTCCAGGACAACTATTGTAAGTTACAACCATTGTAACCTGAGACCATAACTCTATGGAAGACAAGTAACAAGTTCCAAAGACCCAAAAATGTCACCAACAATATGAAAGAAAAATCATCGGATAACTAAATAGATAAAGCAAATCCTTACACATAAATGTCAGACACAGATGCTGGAAGCTGCAAATCACTTTCTGAGTTGGTGGCAGGAGCTTTGTCAGGGTCCTGAGAGGTATAATCCACCCAAAAATAACACTGAGCCGCTCTCACCTGGCGCTACTTGTCAGACACCAGTTCACGCACTCATACAGGGGTTGTACTAGTGAAATGACCGTGCTGGGATGTTGGAATCTCCAGCCATAATGACCATTGTATGTTGAAAATATTTAGGACTTTGTAACTTGAGGGACCCCTGTAGTGAGATGGTTCTGCAAATGCCAGAAATGACAAGCAGACCTGAATAATCCACCAGGATCAAATGGTATTCTGCCATCAAGGAAGAACTGAGTAACACGCGACCTGTACTGTGTGACAGCGAAGAACACCAAGAATGGAATATAACAAGTCCTTCGCCATTACAAACCAATATTTGTATTCTTCTCTGTTACATCCCCCCTTGCTGACTGCGTTTGTCTTTGGCTGTCTTTGCTCAGGCTCTGGTTTAGACATTTGTAGATACATCCCTGGCCCCCTCTAAGTCTGATGCACACAACACTATCTGGGTCCTTCTCTAGGAACCATCTTTGGGGCCTCCAGGCAGCCAGTCCATACTATACGATGGCCCCACTATCTGGGTCCTTCTCAGGAAACCATCTTTGGGGCCTCCAGGCAGCCAGTCCCTACTATACGATGGCCCCACTATTTGGGTCCTTCTATAGAAGCCATCTTTGGGGCCTCCAGGCAGCCAGTCCCTACTATACGATGGCCCCACTATTTGGGTCCTTCTATAGAAGCCATCTTTGGGGCCTCCAGGCAGCCAGTCCATACTATACGATGGCCACACAATCTAGGTCCTTCTCTAGGAACCATCTTTGGGGCCTCCAGGCAGCCAGTCCCTACTATACGATGGCCCCACTATTTGGGTCCTTCTATAGAAGCCATCTTTGGGGCCTCCAGGCAGCCAGTCCCTACTATACGATGGCCCCACTGTCTAGGTCCTTCTCAGGGAACCATCTTTGGGGCCTCCAGGCAGCCAGTCCATACTATACGATGGCCCCACTATCTAGGTCCTTCTCTAGGAACCATCTTTGGGGCCTCCAGGCAGCCAGTCTGCATTATACGCTGTCCCCATCTCAGGGCTGATATGGTTGTCGGCCCACAGTAACTCGGCTTTGGCTCTGTTCTATTTGAGCGCTCCAGTTTCTCTCAGTGACACTTCCAAGGTCTTACTGTACACGGTCACTGTCTCTCTGTTGCCACACATCTCTATACTAGCATATAGTGGCTTCCTCATGGCCGCCGCTCACAGCTTTTCTCATGCTGTCGCTTCCAGTTATCTCTCAGCCCTACAGCTCATTCCTTGGTGGCCGGGCTCAAGCCTATCCTCTGTTCACCCTCAAGCAGGTCTTTTTGGCATGCCATGACCTCACCATGATTCACTCTCTCTGGATATCAAACTCTGTTTACCCCGAATACCATCATTGTGACACAACGTCTCAGCATCACAACGCTCTGTCACATCAGCGTAGGGCACTTAGTACAACAGCCCTGACACCGCGTCCTCCTGCCAGTTGGCTTCCAGAAAACCTTAATCCTCTTGCCAATGACTCTAACTGTATGGGGCACAGCTGCCCGCACTGCTACCTCCTTTACAGACAGGTGCAAGGACTCTGGGCAGACATGGCAATACAAGAGCATGTGTGTGTGTGTGTGTGTGTGTATATATATATATATATATATATATATACAACACGAAGTAAGAGGGGTCACAGGGTTACCTGTGGTCTGAGCCCCCTTCAAATCTACTAGTTAAAGGGATATTCCCAGAAGCTTAAACAATTCAATTCAATTAAAAGTTACATTTTTTTCAGACTTAAGTAATTGAAAACTTTCCAGAGGGTTAAAGCTTTCCTCTGAACATCTTGGTGGTGAAATCTGTTGTTTTGATCGGCTACCAATGAATATGACCATAAATGCAGGAACTTGCTGAGGTCTAGTGATAAATATTTTACTTCTATTTTATATTTTTTAATCCCCCATATGTTGCATCCAAGGCTCTTCAGACGAGACGCCTGCTGTATAAATGGCCGCTCTCTCATGATTTGCATTCAAACAAGATCTCTTATCCTTCAATCCAACGCCAGAGTCTTATTAATAGAAAAGAATCCGTCAGTAAATCGGTGAGACTTGAGCTCCCGACTCCTGATGAGGTTGTAACCTGTCATGTCAGATTGTCCGTGCAGCAGCGGCAGCAGATTCTCTGCGTGTCAGTGTGAAGGCGGCCTGACTGACAGCGATACAGCGGCAGCCTGTCACTGCACCCTGGCACGTTACATAAGGAACGCAGCTAACCTAATGTCACTTAATGAGAGCACTGACAGGCATCCTTATTATGCATCATTATGTAACCGCGCTCTCCAGGCCTGCACAGGATTCTATTACTCTTCATCTCTGCAGGCGTCTACTAGAACAACCCCGGATTTTACATATATACATATACTGGATGGAAATTAGGCTTCAATTCAAACCAAACATATCAGTTTAGATTACAAATAAGATTTTGCAACAGTGTTGTAAAGCAGACTGTAACTATCAATACAATGATGTTTAGAAGGGGTTTTCCAGGATCAGCATATAGATGGCCTATCTGTAGGATGGGCTTTCAATATGTGATTTTGACTCTTGGCATCCCTGCGTTTGCTGTTTACAGGGGCAGTGGCACATTTGCAATGTTTAGATTGCTCTGACCACATGTACGGCACCTACAGTGGCGGTGCATGGTATTGCAGTTTTGTCCCGCTCAGTAAGGACTGCAGCCCCCTCAAACAGCTGATTGGCAGGGGGGGGCCAGAGTTAGACTCCACCAATCTGATATTCATGGCCTATCCTAAAGCTGGTTATACACGTTACATGTCAGGGGAGAGAAGCGTTGGGCATGTTGGGTTTCTGCTGCCTGATCCTTTAGTTCTCCTGAGATCGGCCTCCTCCTGGGGTGTCTGGCAGCCGCTCCCCCTTCCTATTAAAAACATATGCATGCTGAGCCGAGCCAAGTGTGCACACGAATGGGGACGTCTTGTGAGATAGCGCTGGATTTGGCTGACAGCTGTCTAAAATGTATGGCAAGCTTGTGGCCACCTGCTGTAGGAAGGGGTCCCGCTCCGATTCCCTGCACAGCAGGTGGCCATGCAAGTGTCACAGGGCAAGGGAAACACCATGGCCCATTCATTCTCAGGATTAGTAGCAGCCCCCTATGTCAGGGGTTATGGTGATATGCCATAACTTTGTCAGATGGGAATATCCTTTACATCTACATAGACCTAGACATACTCTACTTCCTAATATATCTTTACATCAGTCAGAGCTCTGGTTTTCTGATACAAAGTTCCAAATATAGACATAGCATTAAAGGGATTTTGCAGCATCTGATAACATGAAAGGAGTCTTTAACAAGAGGCCAAGCGTGTGCAATAACAGGCAGACCACAACCCAATGCATGCCGGCATCAGTAAAGACTGGTTGTGACCACTGGAGGGGTACAGGTAAATAAATCTACAGATAAATAATAGTTAAGGCATTTCCTCCCTTTAGCACTTTTTTTTTTATTCCTGGAAGACCCCTTTAAATAATAAAATTCTGACTACCTGTAGTCACCAGTAGGGGGTCTGGGGAGTTAGTAGACTACTGGTCTATCATAGACTTCATGTATCATGTAATCACTTGAGCGCCCCCTATTGGTAGTGAAGCAAACACTAAGGTGTGCATTAAAGGGTCTTCTATAAAACACTGCTCTTCTTTATAGAGAGGCGGTCACCCGAATTCTCAATGTTATTACACACATCGCCCATTAGGGGCGCCCTTTTTGCTGGCACAGGGCAATAACTATACAAACCTCCTTGATAATGGCTCATGAAAAAACAATGAAATGAAACCGCTGAGATACTCGGAAAATCCTGGCTCCATCCTGTAGAAGTTACCTAGAGACCTGAACTTTCATTTCAGGGAAAGCCACTAATTGGCAGCCAGGTACGCCATCTCCGCACCCTGTCATTTATCAGTGCCATAAATACTGCAGGGCTGGCACAAGATGCCTCGGCTTCAGATTATAGGGCACTTTGTTTTCAAAAACACATTATATCGGTCCAGAAGGTGAAAAACAGAGCGATTAAGTTATTTCAGGCTCTAATACCCTGTAGATTTGGGTAGCTGTGTTGTGGCACGTATTAGGCCGGGGTCATACAGGGTGGAGGGTGCGGTGGTCTCAAGTCACTTAATATACAGGAATGCGTCATATGCAGAGGTGCAATAAGGTATCGGGCTCATAATATGGAGAACTATCACTATACATATGAATGGTATAGGGCAGTGGTTCGTAACCTTGTTGGAGGTACCAAACCCACCGGTTTCATCTGCACATTCACCGAACCCTTCTTTAGTGATAAATCAAATATGATTTTTTTCCAAATTCAAGACATAGGTATATGGTTTTTTACTGGTACACAAAATGAACCGTGCATAGGGCCTAGGGTCCAGTTAAGAACCACTGGTATATACTGGTGTCATACAACCATGTATGATGGCAGAGAGTAACACAGAACTGTAAGATCTGACTACACACATAATTGGCTTGTAGTCTATAACCATGTAGACACATACAGAATAAGAGCTGTATACACAAACTGTGCAATATTGCAATGGGTGCAGTGCCACACTTACTTATTGTGTGACTTTCCCCTCTTTTCGCTTTTGCCCCTACTCCCAGTCCTCCGCCCGGCCATGTCACTGCATTGTCTCAAGTGAGCGCTGAAACCTCTGAAAGGGACCAGTTCACCTTGCACCTTGCCAGTCGCCAATGGTTCCAAATTTCTTTGTATCCGTTGCCTAATGTCTAAGGCCTGAGCAGTAAGGTCCGTCAGTGTCTTATACTTTGCAAAAGTTTACTTCTTACCATATCTGCCACCTGCCCTAAACTTTTGCCTATATAATTTGGGATAGTGCTCCGACCCCCCTAACCTTCGGCAGCATGACCATGACTCTCGCCTGCTGCCTTGATATAACACAGTTGTATCTTCTATCCCTATACACATCCATCATTGCTAGTGGAGGCTACGCCATGGGAAACCAATAAGGAATTATGCTTCAGCTGACGTGAATGTGTAATCATTTTTGGTTCTCTGTAGGTCGTGTATTTGTGAGTCAAGGTCCCCAAATCCTTGTACTTTTGTGCCCTCTTTACTCCAGTCTCAGTAAATCAGTTTAGTGTCAGGAGATAATTTTACCTAAGGTCAAACACAACGTAATAGCTGTAGAACATATCAGGCCCTATCTATCTATCTATCTATCTATGTATCCATCTATCTATCTCCTATCTATCTATCTATCTATCTATCTATCTATCTATCTATCTATCTCCTATCTATCTCCTATCTATCTCCTATCTATCTATCTATCTATCTATCTATCTATCTATCTATCTATCTATCTATCTCCTATCTATCTATCTATCTCCTATCTATCTATCTATCTATCTATCTATGTATCCATCTATCTCCTATCTATCTATCTATCTATCTATCTATCTATCTATCTATCTATCTATCTCCTATCTATCTATCTATCTATCTATCTATCTATCTATCTATCTCCTATCTATCTATCTATCTATCTATCTCCTATCTATCTATCTATCTATCTATCTATCTATCTATCTTCTATCTATCTATCTATCTATCTATCTATGTATCCATCTATCTCCTATCTATCTATCTATCTATCTATCTATCTATCTATCTATCTATCTCCTATCTATCTATCTCCTATCTATCTATCTATCTATCTATCTATCTATCTATCTCCTATCTATCTATCTATCTATCTATCTATCTATCTATCTATCTATGTATCCATCTATCTCCTATCTATCTATCTCCTATCTATCTATCTATCTATCTATCTATCTATCTATCTATCTCCTATCTATCTCCTATCTATCTATCTATCTATCTTTCTATCTATCTATCTATCTATCTATCTATCTATGTATCCATCTATCTCCTATCTATCTATCTATCTATCTATCTATCTATCTCTCTCCTATCTATCTCCTATCTATCTATCTATCTATCTATCTATCTATCTATCTCCTATCTCTCTCTCTCTCTCTATCTATCTGCCCATACCTGTAGTATCCCAGGATTCTACCATTTAAAACCACATTTTTTTGTAGATCACACGTAGCTGGGTTCAAACTTCTAGGCCTTGGACAGAGTCGACTGCGCATGCCCACAGGCCACAAGAAAATGGCCGCTTACTTACTATGTAAGCAGCCATTTTTCTTGTGGCTGCGGGCATGGGCAGTCTGCTCTGCCCAAGGCCTAGAAGTTTGAACCCAGCTCCGGAAGAAGATACACAGAGAGGGCGTTCCTGAAGAAGATGGAGGCGGCGCTGGAGAGTTCTCTCACAGCATTGGGGACGCCCCCAGTGCTGCGAGAGAACTCATTTGCATACAGATGAAAACCGGGATTTCTACTGAATAGCGTCGTGGAGAAGACATCTAAAGGTAGGAGAAGAATAGTCTTTCTTAAGGCTATTACAACATGTGATGTACAAAAAAAAGTGACTTTAATGGTAGAATCCCTTTAAGCTCCTCATAGTGGGGCCTTCAGGTAGACCAACCCCCAGTCACACCCCCAGTGATCAGACACTTCTCCCCTTTCCTTTAGATACGTGCGGGTTATCCACTGTGACTCCATGTCTATGTAAAGGATTTGCAGCTCTGCATCAGAGCTACAACCATTCTGAATATATAGGATGAAATTATTCAGCGCCAAAGGTCGGAGCTCACAGTGACACGGTAATGTACAGCGAATAATCCACTGCATTGTATCCCATGATATAGGTGACGCCAGAAGAAACCAATCAGCATGGGCCTGTTATACAATCTACGTTTCTATCTTTTGCTGCCGGCTCGGTGCACATGACTCTTCAGCACGGGGGCAGCCACCTGCATCAGAAAGCGCTTACGTGATGTAAAACTTATTATTCACCATTTTTATAAATCAGCAGAAGGAGAGAGAGAACGCTGACCTCTATTCTTTGTGTGTAATATATCCTACAAGATCTATTCACAAAGGGAATGAGGGCTATACATAGTCTGTTAGATCTCATTGTAAGGATTATCAGCACCTGGCCAGCTTGTCCTTGATAAACATGTAGCCTAGCGGAAAAAAAACCAAGTCATAATGACTTGTTATTAGAGCTGGATGAGGGCAGGAGCCGGGAGAAGCGGCTTTTACCTTCGCTGGTTAACAATGTGAATGCGTTTTCGAAGAGAAAACTCCTGTATACTATCTAACTACATATATGATACATACGTATACGTCCTAAGCATAACGTTTTGGCCCTCTGGGCCTTTATCAGTTGTTATATATGGAGGGTGAGAAGGAGGTAGTGAGTGTAATGGCTGCGGAGTGACCCACTATAGAGAAGACGTGGGTTGGGCTTGGTGAAAAGGGGTGGGGTTTAATATGCTAAATTGTTAGGTAGAAATTGTGCCAACATTTCAGCCATTGCACCAAATCTTTGCACCAAAATTCCGTCGTAAACTAAGCCAACTAAGAAGTGGTGTATAGTAGGTCTAGACCAGGGGTAGGGAACCTTCGGCTCTCCAGCTGCTGTGTAACTACAACTCCCAGCATGCTCCATTCACTTCCATGGGAGTTCCAAGAACAGTAGAGCAAGTATGCATGCTGGGAGTTGTAGTTTTGCAACAGCTGGAGAGCCGTACGTTCCCTACCCCTGGTCTAGACAGTCTAAAATTATTGTCAGACAAAAAATATAGGGCAATTTTAGGTAGTATTATCAAAACCATCCACATTGGCCTACAGGCCAACTACCACATAAAAGACAACATAATTATAAAAAAGTATAAATTTATTGAAAAATAAATAATAATATGAATTCAGAGGTAATTGATGCAACCAGCAATGGATGCAATGAAATACATACTAATAGGCTTCCATGAGGTAATATGCTTTATAGTTAGTCAATGCAATATTCAATGAAAAAGAATACTCCACGAAAATGGGTATCATTTACTGTGTGTGAATAAATATATGAAAGAACTTTGAATCGCTAGCAATTCTTACTGAAAAACAATGTGTTTACTCTCAATATTGCAGACATAAAGAAAGGCATGTGAGCTGCTTTGAACATTACCTGTATGTATATCATGCATGGGGCGCGTACCGATGCATGATATACATACAGGTAATGTTCAAAGCAGCTCACATGCCTTTCTTTATGTCTGCAATATTGAGAGTAAACACATTGTTTTTCAGTAAGAATTGCTAGCGATTCAAAGTTCTTTCATATATTTATTCACACACAGTAAATGATACCCATTTTCATGGAGTATTCTTTTTCATTGAATATTGCATTGACTAACTATAAAGCATATTACCTCATGGAAGCCTATTAGTATGTATTTCATTGCATCCATTGCTGGTTGCATCAATTACCTCTGAATTCATATTATTATTTATTTATGTATTTTTCAATAAATTTATACTTTTTTATAATTATGTTGTCTTTTATGTGGTAGTTGGCCTGTAGGCCAATGTGGATAGTCTAAAATTATGCCAGGTCATCAAACAACAGTAGACACTTTGGAAAATCTAATACAGTTTTAGACGGTCTAGTCTCACATTGCACTGTCTAAAATTTAGACCATTTTAGTTTATCTGCCCCATTGTGTTTCCATTGGCCATAGCTGGGTTTCTCCCCTGCCCAGTGTCAT
Source organism: Leptodactylus fuscus (assembly GCF_031893055.1). Classification (NCBI taxonomy): domain Eukaryota; kingdom Metazoa; phylum Chordata; class Amphibia; order Anura; family Leptodactylidae; genus Leptodactylus; species Leptodactylus fuscus. The sequence continues at coordinate 83,932,725 of NC_134273.1, forward strand.
CGCCCATAGGACAGTACATTTGTATTAATAGCTGAAAGTAACAGCGCCGATATCTTTAGAACGCGGCGGGTCATGGATAAAATAAGCTTCTTTAGCACCGAGGCACCTGTCTACCAGTTTCTAAAACTCAAGGGGACATGACAGGTCGTCTACAAAGAATTTGTCCTGACAAAGGCCATATAAAAGAAACGACTACCTCTCTTTAGGGCTACAACCAAGCTACTTTAGGGCTTGCATAGGTCTGCATGGTGAAGCCTCACTGCTGATGTACACATTCTTCAGGAACCAATTTCCAAGATGGCTGCTGTGTTCTCTCCTGCACAGAGAGTGAAAGTGTTCAGCTCAAGTGCAACAACAGGAGATACACGGAAGTGACGGAGGACGTAAGTAAGTAAGCGGCCATTTTCTTGTGGCCTGTGTGCATGCGCAGTCGACTCTGCCCGAGACCCGAAGCCTACAAGTTTCACCGCCTGCGCTGGAAGAGGACACTAGAAGAGGACGTCCCTGAAGAAATTGGAGGCAGTGCTGGAGAGTTCTCTCGCAGCATTGGGGACGCCCCCAGTGCTGTTTGAACGCTGGGCCCTGCCCCCAGTGCTGCGAGAGAACTCATTTGCATACCGGTGAAAACTAGGATTTCTACAAAACGGTGGCCCGGAGAAGACATCTAAAGGTAGGAGACGAATAGCCTTTCTTAAGGCTATTACTACGTGTTAGGGACGAAAAATTCCATCTGAGTGATCCCTTTAAAACAAACTCCCTAAAAAGAACACTTTCCCTGCATTTCTCCTGGTAGGTACTGGTAAACCTCTTCGGCATATTAATAGGTGGATATCATTTTTACTGGCTCTTCTTTTAGAGATGCCCTTCGGATCTGATTCACACGTTTCAGGCTACAGGAACACCTTCTGCTAGTTCCAAAAATACTTCATGTTTGAGTTGTAGCCATCAGACTGGATGCTAAACGGGTCTATCATTAAAGACGTATGATAGAATTTCACTGTGAGCGGCGCCTGGCGGAGTGTGTAATATTAACTTCCAGTAGTTCGAAGAAAGAAGAAAGCACACACACTAAGCCAAGGGTGTAAAAATTCTGCTTCGTGTGCACCAAAAGGCTGGCATACATTCTTTGTGACACAGGTAACAGATTTAGCTTTAGACCTTTATACGACAAAGGGGTGTGGCATAGCAGGGAAGGGGTGTGGCCTTTATAGTCTCTGTTGCTTCATGAAAATTTGCATTAAAGAATAGTATGGGAGATTATTAAAAACTGCATCCCCTATTCACTGAAAGTCACCCATTTATCCCTGGAGATAGACTACAGGTCACGTGACTCAGGCGACTTCTCTCTATAGATGTCTATGGAGAGGCGTGCGGGGAGGAATTAGCAGGAAGTGCAGGAGATAAGGGAAGAAACACAGAGTTAGGCTTCACCCACAGCATGTGTTTTACATCGGTTTAGCAGATCTGTGTAAATGTATAGCCGTACGTTTAAATAGAGATCACTGTTTACAATACAAATAAAAGATTAATTTATGGGGGGGGGGGGGGGGGGGGTTGGACGAGACAGTAGTTTGTTACACTAAGCTTTTGTGTCTGTCCAAAAAATGGACAGAAATAAATGTTATTGATCTCCGTGTAAATGTGTGGTCACCTGTGTCAGTGTTTTGTATCCATTAAACAGATACAATAAAAATTGATCAGAATAGAGCTAAATAGAAGCTTTCTATCACAACCAAAGTACATCCCTCACATGTGTGCCTGTCAGTGCTTCTCTATATATATCCTGCATGATCATGTGGCTGTTTATTAGTGAGAGGTAGAAAGATATAGAACAAAGGTTCCACTACCCAGTGTGTCTAGTATATGACGTCTAGTCTGCACCCGCCAGCTCAGAGAGAACTGCAGACTATAGATACAGCATGGCAGAGGTGAAAACTGCTAAACAGTGCAGAATATAAGTCCTATAATAACCAGAAATAATAACACTCCTCATATACACACATTACCTATCCTGAAAAGTCACCTGAAATGAGCCTTTGAGGATCCTCAGTGTGTATAAAGGAATAGTACAGGTGAATATAAGAAACTTAAAATATCTTGATATCCTTTGTCCGTTTCTCAGGCGGCTTTGTTTTTTGTGCTAAGAATGAAGTCTATGGAGAGGTCAGAAGAGGAAGCTGCTGGAAGAAACTGACATCATGCCACCGCTGCTGCTAAATTCGGCTACATCTGGTAAGTGAGAGAGATTTTGTGATACTATTACACTCACTTTGTACAATGATGGGCAAGAAATCACTTAATAAGATGCAGCAGCCTCCTCCTTGTTCCTCCCCTTAAAGGGGTCGTCCCATTCCAAGGATCCTATCTATACTGCTAGTTATGTGGATTTAAGACTTTTCCTAAATACATTGCTTTATTGTTTGGCCTCTATCTTAATTTATTCACTTCATTGTTGACACTGCGTTTCTATGACCACTGCTGAGCTTATCTCCTCAGTCCACAAGTGAGGTAGCTGCCTGTAATCAGGGGGGGGGGGAGGGGGGCTGAGTGCTGGGAGCAGCTCTGAGCTGTGTATGTCTCTGCCACAGACAAGTAACAGAGCTCCTCAGATAGGGGAGGTGAGTCCTGCTGTATTTCTGAGCTGTTTTATCTCCTGCTCTTCAACATATCAGTCAGTTTAATTGAATTTGGCTGATAAGGGCTGAGATAAGGAGTCCATTACCTCTGTATGTATTACAAACAGACTCAAATCCAGCTCTGCTACATCAGCCTCTACACCAGCTTCATACTGTGGTAATACATTTACAACCAATCCCTCATTACTGACTGCAAACATAGCAGATAGCAAAGCAAGTGAAACCCCGCCCACCAATGTGCCGAGAAAACCAGGAAGTGAAGAGTGCACACAGCCTGCAGGCTGCTGAACAAGCATGATGGGAATACTCCTTTAAGTCAATGAAAAGTCAAATCTTGTAATGATAAGGGGCGGGATAGAGCCTGATAAATGGAGAAAGAAGCATTTTTCTTTAATAAGATATATTATAAAGTTTCTAATCTTCTGCTGTCCTATTCAGGTTATAATTGCAGGTACTTTTTAAGGGATACGTTTTGGGCAGTGTTGACCTATACTAATTTCTGTAGACTGACAATATTGAGCAAAACTTTTAGGCAGGCATGGAAAAAAATGCTATAAGGTAAGAATGCTTTCATAAATAAGTAGTTTATTTTTGTGAATGAAGAAAAGAGAAATGTAAATCCCATCAATATTTGGTGTGACCTTTGCCCTTTGCCCTCCATCACTTCTTCTCGGTACTTTCAGACAGTTTTGGGCTGAATTGGGCAGGGAGATTGTTCGCACTGCCATCTTGGAGAACATAGCACAGATCTTCTATGGATGTTGCTCGCTCCAATCCGTCTATCTCTTCATGTCATCCCAGACAGACTGGATGATTGAGATCAGGGCTATATCTGTGGGGGCCACATGTGGGGTTGTGGCCTATGTTATACAACGTGGGTTCTTCTCCTATGATCAACTTCTAGAGCGCCGAACCTGAAATTATTTACAACATTATCTAAAAGCAGAGCCCTCCATAGCCTGACAACTGCAAGGCAACAAAAGCCGAATAACCACAGGAGGCCTCACGTTGCAGGATTTGACTCTCTCCGTTTCCAGCTCAGTTCATGGTTTTCTTTATTCTGATGGTAATTGGATCTGTACAATCTGCAAAAGCAGAAAAAAAAACAGAATAATTATCGAAAGAAAATAACGCCTAAAAATAACAGAAAATGGAGGATTTGCTAGAAGGAAACTCAGTGCACTTTTTAATATCATTAACGCTGAATGGGCACGATTGTTCCTTCTTATGCAAATTTATGAAAATGTTTTACTTTAAATAACCGGCAATACATGACGCCCACGTACAGAGACATACACTGATTTATATAAGAGTGGAGCAGTAGTCTGAGATTAGGTGGAGGGTCGGGAAATGCAGATGTTATTAGGGTGCATTCACACGGTGTAACATGCCGCGTGATGTGGCACGTGTACGCCGCGGGACCCTTTGCGTGCCGTACACGCTCCCATTGATTTCAATGGGAGCGGGGATCGTATGCGCCGCGCTAGTTTGCGGCCGTGCATTTATTCACGGCCGCAAACTAGCGCGGCGCATACGATCCCCGCTCCCATTGAAATCAATGGGAGCGTGTACGGCACGCAAAGGGTCCCGCGGCGTACACGAGCCACATCACGCGGCACGTTACACCGTGTGAATGCACCCTTAGGGTGCATTCACACGGAGTAAAGTGGAGTGTAATTTGGAGCGTTTACGGAGCGTATACGGAGCATTTACGTAAACGCTCCATATACGCTCCGTATATGCTCCGTAAACGCTCCAAATTACACTCCATTTTACTCCGTGTGAATGCACCCTTAGAGCGAGTGACTGGTTATCCAGTATGGGCGGTGGACATGAGAAGATTGTACTACACTGTGCAAAATTTATCTATCTATCTATCTATCTATCTATCTATCTATCTATCTATCTATCTATCTATCTACTTTATAAGAGACACCTATCAAGTACCATGTTGGACCTCCTTTAACCTTCTGCAAATGTATTAGCATCCAAGGACTCGAGGCCCTTCAACCGAACACTATTACTCAATTGGCCTAAACAGGAAGGGTCCATCAATTCCTGCTGCTTGCGTCAACAGAAATCTGGATCCGTCTCACCAGGTGATTTTTCTCCTTTACCCAGAGATACAATATATGATCTTTTGCCCCTTGGAGTCTTGTCTGTTTCTCTTAAAGGGATCCTATCATTGATACCCTTTTTTCTGACTAACACGTAAGTATTCTTCTCTGCGCCGCCGTTCGGTAGAAATACTTGTTTTCTTCAGTATGCAAATGACTTCTCTGGCAGCACTGGGGGCGGTCCTCAGCGCTCAAACAGCACTGGGGGCGTCCTCAATGCTGCGAGAGAACTCTCCAGCGCCTCCTCCATCGTCTTCTTCTGTCCTGGGTTTCAATCTTCTAGGCCAAGGTTGGAGCCGACTGCGCATGCCCGAGTCACAAGAAAATGGCCGCTTACACAGTAACCTGCTATAAGCGGCCATTTTCTTGTGGCCTGGGCATGCGCAGTCGGCTCCGCCCGAGGCCTAGAAGATTGAAACCCAGGACAGAAGAAGACACAGGGAGAGGCCGTTCCAGAAGAAGATGGAGGCGGCGCTGGAGAGTTCTCTCGCAGCATTGGGGACGCCCCCAGTGCTGTGAGAGAACTCATTTGCATACTGAAGAAAACCGGGATTTCTACCGAACGGCGGCGTGGAGAAGACATCTAAAGGTAGAAGGAGGATAGTTTTTCTTAAGGCTATTCCTACATGTTAGGGAGAAAAAAAGGATATCCAATGATAGGATCCCTTTAGACAGTAATGGAGCACCCAACCATCCTAAGGAACTGTAATCTGTCCACGAAGACATGTTTGTTGTCAGGCACCTGCTCGTGCACCAGAATGGGAATCTATACCGGTCAAGAACTAGCATACATGTCCTGTATATCACACGCCCGAGAACTAGCATGAGTTATAATAAACATACCGGGCCACTGTACTTCATGTTCACATTGATGGGAAGTGGCAAACTTGGTGCAAAACGGGGGATGTGGTGTACATTCAGAGCAAGAAAAGCCACGTTATTCCCCCTGTTGTATATTTGTGATTCCATAATACAGCATTTACCTCCTCCTATGGGCCATACTGTCTCTAACCATGAATGCAGACATTGTGGGACGCTCCTTCACTCGTATAACATAGCGAGACATTCCTTGAAAGTATGGCATAGTTTCTATAGGTTTTCTACACACCCATTCCTAGAACTGCTTTGCACGGAAGTAGAAGATCTGTGAATCGAGGTGTTTGTTTTTTTCCCTAGACTGCTAGGAAATAGTAGCGGTGTAATTCTGTGTTACACGAGAGGTGGTGGAGGTATGTCAGCAATGGCTGCTTCCCTGACAGATCATCACTTAACCCTAACAACAAAAAAACCCACTCCTTTCTTTTCTAAGAACCCGATTTCTAAGAAGTGGACGATAACTGAAAGCTGCTAAACTGGCCAGGTGTGGTTAAAGATCAACTTTCCTAGTCCGTGGGGTGTGGAGATTTCTAATAGGTAACGGGGTGACTGCATCTCAAGGGGTTAAATGTTTGTTATCTATAGGTGAGTATAGCACATACATAGCACATAGACGAGGTGTATGGGACCCTTTATAGGCGTCGACGTGAACTACCATGCATGTTGGTTGTGTATAGGTGGTACAAATCACTGTTCCCAGCAGATATTATCTGCAGGAGACCCGCATCTCGTGAACTACATTGTCGGTCGAAGGGAACTTGATGTCTCATCACTAACATAGTAATTTAAGCTAAGCAGAAGGCTAAAGCGAGCAGGAACAGCAGATTCCCAATAATAGGCTGTTACACAGAGCAGAAGTATGCAGGTAGTCATTACACAGACAGAGGATGTACGTACCTTCCTGGAGGATCATGGTGGCCATGAATATTATCAGATTGTGCAGATATAGATCTACTGTACTGGAGGACACAGTCCCCTCCAAATACCACAGTCTGGATCAGCGATTTGTTACCTTTAGAGTATTTCAGAAGACTACAGTGTAGTCCAAAAGATGCAAACCTACAGGAAGATGTTATATATTTATGGGGTATGGAGTTCTGCTTCTTTTCGGATCGGTAGGCCCTGGGCTGTTCCCCAAAGTTTGGCCCGTATTCCTCACCGCCGACCTGCCCCACTGTGTCCACTTCTCTGTCCTACATTTGACCGCTAGCTGTATCAAATCATCTCTGATATGGTCACATTGTGTCGGGATGCATCACACCCCGGATTTCTAAACTAATTTAGAACCCAGATCGGACACCTATGTTAAGGCAGACCCCAGACCAAACCCTTAAAAAAAATTCAGGCCTGGACCAGATCTGCCAAAATAAATATGAACCCCAAAAAATATATAGACCCCAAATATTATCCTACGAACTTAAGATCACACCCATCACATACAGACCGAGGCTCCTAAATAAATTCAGATCCAAGACCAGACCCTCTAAATACAGAACCCAGTTCCTAAACTATTACTCAGCGCAGACACTTGCATAGAGCTTTGCCCTCTAGCTTCGGGTCCTTCACATAGATGGTCATGTGATCATACAAGGCAGGTCCTTCTACAGTAACAGGTCCTCAGGACATTTGTGCTTTTACTGATTTCTGCACAGATTTGTCATTGTTGCCTCTATTAGGGTCGGGGTTTTCTCAGACGCCCCCCCCCATATTATAATACACCATTATTTTGGGTATATGTACCTGTCTATATTGGGAAATTCTCTTGACTTGTGCCCCTGGCATTCACAGCAGCTCTCTTTACGGTAAGTACACAGCGCGCCTTGTCTCCTGCTCCAGATGCCAGGGGGTCAGGTCATTAGACGATTTCACAATGGTTGGCGTTGCATCCAAGGACTCGGGCAGTCAAGCTGAAGATTATAGCCTGCGCGTGCTATGGTTGCTCATTATACTTACGAGAATATCATGTGATTACATGACGGAGCTGCTGGGATTCCGACTCCACATCACTTCTCATCTCATCAAAACAATGTTCAGGACTCTTTATTGTTTTGCGAGGGAACATTCAGGGGTTTTATGCTCTAAATTCTCTTTGGAGCTGTAAATGGAAGTTGACAGATCGTGCAGCAAACTCTGCCAAATATGTTACACTTTTTGACCGGTAATTTAGATTTTTTATTCACTCCTAATTTGTGCAAGGAGTCGAAGTGACTGCACGTAAAAATGAGTGTTCAGGCCAAAAATACACTATAAATCAGTACAGTAAGTGGAAATCTGGATCCAATACTAATGTGAACTTGGCACAAATATCTTCCAACCTTTTAGTCGCAAGTCTAAAGGCATGGCCAAAACCGTTCACCCCACCAGGGGCACAATGGCCTAGCATTGTATTATATGATCCTCCACTGGGCCCTGATTGTGAAAGCATTAAGGGTTCAGCCAAGGATAACCCCATTGGATGGGGACTTTGGAGTAGTCACTCTCCTTTAGGGTGGTGGACCAAAGGAATCTACAATCCTCCCTCTCCCCGACTTTGAATTACCAAACTTAAAGGGGTATTCCCACCTCACATACTCATCAGTCTTTACTGCTGTAAAATCTTCTTTCTTCCTGGTTTCTTGCATCATTTGGTGGGCGGGGTTTCACATGCAACCTGCCATTTAGCTCCGCCCCAAATCCGCATGTTGCTCCGCCCACCCACATTGGACTATGAAGTATAGGCAGCAGCAACTCCATTCTGTGTTACATACAGAGACTGCCTGTCTCTGCCATAATGAACACAACTGAATTAGCTAGCCTGATAACTGGGACAACAGAAGAAATGCAAGCAGCTGCTCTCCTCTATCTGATAGCAGGAAGCTAGGTCACGTGGTGTAGACACAGGAATAGCTAGATACACAGGCTCGCTCCCCTGCACTTAGCCCCTCCTCCCTCCCCCTGAGAGCAGCAGATACATCACTTGACTCATGGGCAGCTAAGTCAGGGCTGTGGCCACAAAGAATTGAATAACGTAAGATAGTGGACAAACAAAGCAGTTTTACTGAAGCAATGTATCTAGGAAAAGTCTTACATCCACATTAACAAGTAGTATAGATAGGATCCTTGTGATGGGACAACCCCTTTAAACTTGTTTTTCCCCTTGTTGCTGAGATATCACAGTTTTTGTCAGCACTCAAATGAGCTCTTTGGAGCAATGAGGGTGTTGCCATTGATCCAAAGATGTCAGCGGCAATGCTTTCATTGCTCCAAAGAGCTCATTTGCATATTTACAAAAATGGTGATATCTCAGCAATGGAGGCAGCAAATGATGTGGGGAAAACACAGTTCAATCCAGATGACCCTAACCTATCTATCTGCAGGACTGGGGTGATATGCTGGTCCTGGTGACAGTAACCTATCTATCTGCAGGACTGGGGTGATATACTGGGGTCTGGTGACAGTAACCTATCTATCTGCAGGGCTGGGGTGATATACTGGGTCTGGTGACACTAACCTATCTATCTGCAGGACTGGGGTGATATGCTGGGTCTGGTGACAGTAACCTATCTATCTGCAGGGCTGGGGTGATATGCTGGCTCTGGTGACACTAACCTATCTATCTGCAGGGCTGGGGTGATATGCTGGTCCTGGTGACAGTAACCTATCTATCTGCAGGACTGGGGTGATATGCTGGGTCTGGTGACAGTAACCTATCTATCTGCAGGGCTGGGGTGATATGCTGGTCCTGGTGACAGTAACCTATCTATCTGCAGGACTGGGGTGATATGCTGGGTCTGGTGACAGTAACCTATCTATCTGCAGGACTGGGGTGATATGCTGGGTCTGGTGACAGTAACCTATCTATCTGCAGGGCTGGGGTGATATGCTGGGTCTGGTGACAGTAACCTATCCATCTGCAGGACTGGGGTGATATGCTGGATTCTAATGAACCACAATCACCATTTAACATGTAAACACCGGATAGGTAGGTGTCTGATTGTTGTAGTCCAATCACAGAGACCCCTCTGATCATGACAATGGGCCTCCCCTATGCCCTCACACATTTACATTGCCACCCTATTCCATGTCTATGGGACTGATGGCAATAGCTGAGCACTGTACTTGGCTTTCTTCATCAGACTCCTAGAAATTGAACGGACTGGCTGCCCCATTCCAAAGGAGGACACAGGATCTCCATTCTTGTGATCAGTGGGCTCCCTACCCATCACATATTTATCGCCTACCTTGTTCATCATGGAAAACCCCTTTAAGCTCTATTACAACTCATTGTTTTTTTCTATTCTTTATCCAACACGCAGTTACAGAATTTTACATACATAAGCAGCTCTGTGACTACTATTATGTTCTCTCTGTTACTTTTCTTGCTACTTGTGTTCATCTCTCAGACGTCATTGAGTTCCAGCACAAGCGAAAAACTGAGAAAAAGATAATTATTAACTAGTAGAAAGAACACCCTGTCTGTCCTCGGCCGCTGTTTACTACGGTGGCGCTTATAAATAATGGCGAATAGTGTCACTTCTAGATTCAGACGAATGACCGGTGGATGCGAAGAAAGCTGCGCTACTCTCTTGGGATAAACAACACACGCACTTTATTCTGCTTTCCATAAAAACACGACGCTACGCACAGCGTTTCGGGGATTCCCCTTTTTCAAGTGTAACAGAAACACAATGTATCCAAACAGGGAGCAGGAGTCAAGGGCAGAAGCTTCCTTGCAGGAATCAAGTGTGAAGCACAGCGTGGAGTGGCCACTCCATGCTGTGCTTCACACTTGATTCCTGCAAGGAAGCTTCTGCCCTTGACTCCTGCTCCCTGTTTGGATACATTGTGTTTCTGTTACACTTGAAAAAGGGGAATCCCCGAAACGCTGTGCGTAGCGTCGTGTTTTTATGGAAAGCAGAATAAAGTGCGTGTGTTGTTTATCCCAAGAGAGTAGCGCAGCTTTCTTCGCATCCACCGGTCATTCGTCTGAATCTTTTGTCCCCCAAGGGGTCTCTGGATGAAACTGCTGCTGCTGGAAATCTCCCTTGTACCTGTATACACGTTCAATTTGTGTGTATTTCCTGTGGTTGCTCGGTATTACTTTTTTCATAGTGTCACTTCTAGTCTCGGACAAAGAACAGCCAGTGGAGGAAGGTTTTACGAGTCACATATAATGGCTGAAAGTCACTGGCGTGGTATGAGGAAGGCAATGTACAGACAGTATATAGAGGCAAACATTGGCCAGCAAATAGTGGACTAGATGTCCCAAAGAGCCTTTGTCTATTGGTTTCCTTTAGTTTACCCTGCACAGACTCCATAGGGGTTCTTCTATAGTGTCTGGTTAACCCTTTGGATCGTGATCAAGAATTGGAAACAGTCAGAAATATATAGAAGTGACATTATCTCATGTGTATGGCCAGTTCAGTATTGTGGACGACCATGAGATGTCCCGGCATCGCAGCAGCGCCGTCCTCTAAAATGTCAACACTACATCAATGATTAACCCCTATGAACTCACCAACCCGCAGGAAATATTGATTTGTCTGTGTTTTATTAATAGTTTTCAAGGTCCGGACTATTCATAACCCAGAATATGGAAATCCCGGCCGTAAGAAAATAGTTAGGGAATCCTCATTTAATCAGCCAAAACATTAACTCAGAATTCTGATTTACCGTCTGACTCCAAGGCCAGTTCCGGCGCTTCATCTATGGAGAGACTGACTGGTTGTCACAAGACCCTGACACTTAGGACAGTGATACGCTGACACTCGGGGTACAGGACAGTGATACGCTGACGCATGGGGTACAGGACAGTGAGGCTGATACTCGGGGTACAGGACAATGACAGGCTGATACTTGGGGTACAGGACAATGACAGGCTGATACTTGGGGTACAGGACAATGACAGGCTGATACTTGGGGTTCAGGATAATGACAGGCTGACACTTGGGGTACAGGATAATGACAGACTGACACTTGGGGTACAGGATAATGACAGGCTGATACTCGGGGTACAGGATAATGACAGGCTGATACTTGGGGTACAGGATAATGACAGGCTGATACTCGGGGTACAGGATAATGACAGGCTGATACTTGGGGTACAGGATAATGACAGGCTGATACTTGGGGTACAGGATAATGACAGGCTGATACTTGGGGTACAGGATAATGACAGGCTGATACTTGGGGTACGGGATAATGACAGACTGACACTTGGGGTACAGGATAATGACAGGCTGATACTTGGGGTACGGGATAATGACAGGCTGATACTCGGGGTACAGGATAATGACAGGCTGATACTCGGGGTACAGGATAATGACAGGCTGATACTCGGGGTACAGGATAATGACAGGCTGATACTTGGGGTACAGGATAATGACAGGCTGACACTTGGGGTACAGGATAATGACAGGCTGACACTTGGGGTACAGGGTAATGACAGGCTGATACTTGGGGTACAGGATAATGACAGGCTGATACTTGGGGTACAGGATAATGACAGACTGACACTTGGGGTACAGGATAATGACAGGCTGATACTTGGGGTACGGGATAATGACAGGCTGATACTCGGGGTACAGGATAATGACAGGCTGATACTCGGGGTACAGGATAATGACAGGCTGATACTCGGGGTACAGGATAATGACAGGCTGATACTTGGGGTACAGGATAATGACAGGCTGACACTTGGGGTACAGGATAATGACAGGCTGACACTTGGGGTACAGGGTAATGACAGGCTGATACTTGGGGTACAGGATAATGACAGGCTGATACTTGGGGTACAGGATAATGACAGGCTGATACTTGGGGTACAGGATAGTGACACGCTGATACTTGGGGTACAGGATAATGACAGGCTGATACTTGGGGTACAGGATAATGACAGGCTGATACTCGGGGTACAGGATAATGACAGGCTGATACTCGGGGTACGGGATAATGACAGGCTGATACTTGGGGTACAGGACAATGACAGGCTGATACTTGGGGTACGGGATAATGACAGGCTGATACTCGGGGTACGGGATAATGACAGGCTGATACTTGGGGTACAGGATAATGACAGGCTGATACTTGGGGTACAGGATAATGACAGGCTGATACTTGGGGTACAGGATAATGACAGGCTGATACTTGGGGTACAGGATAATGACAGGCTGATACTTGGGGTACTGAGTATTAACCCATTAAAAGTAAACTTAATCAGAAACTTGGGGTGTCAGTTCGGTGTAGGATTCTTCCCTGCAGGTGAATACTTTTCCTTCTTCCCTGGCTCTTGCACGTGATCTCAGGCTCGGCTGCCAATCTTCTGCTGACAGAGTGGGAGATCTAGAAGAACAGAGATCCGTGGGCACATTTGCCAGGCAGGAAACACAGCTGACTAATGACTGCTGACTAGGAGCGGGGGGCAGCCAGATAAAAATTTAGAGAAAAGTCATCTTGTTGCCATGGTACACAGATGATACTGAGTGGACGGAGACATTCACTGTGCAGGTGCCATATACTGAGCCGCAGGACGCACTCATAGACCGAGAGGAAATCTGCGGATGATACATGGACTGCGGGGAGACATGAAGCACAGAACAATTGTCAGCCATGTGCCAGTATACAGACTAGGAGGCCATCTTCAATCAAACCTACTGAAGGCCGCGGTCTCCAGATATCACATCATATTATAGGCGCTCTCCCCAAGATACACCATTATTGTCCAAATTAGTTTGGGCTTCAGTCACTGAGAACCCCATGATCCTTGAACAAATAGATCACAATGTACCGCAGTCCATTTAACCCTTTACCAACTGTTGCAGAACATAATAGGAGAACTAAGATGGCTATCAGCCAAGTACAATTCAATATACACAATTTTTTGGGTCATGGAGGTAGCACGACCATCCCCTGGGGTAGGTATATACTGCCTGACTCTTCACCTATCTATCTGTTGAGTGTGCAGAACTGCTGTCACACTCCCTCTAAATGTCAGTCTTAACTGTCACGCTAGTATTCTGTTTGTGAGCCAGAGTGCTTGATAAACAACTACTGCAAGGGATTGTGGGAAAATGTCTAAACACAAGCCAGTAAGCGATGGGGGCCTCTGTGGCTGCAATCCAATGGGTCTCCGGGTACAGAAATAGTAGGAGGGTGAGTAGTTTGGATCTGTTCATGTTGTCTCGTGGCCAAACTGCGTCACGTCCCCTTTACGAGGCTTCAGCGCCAATTACTGAAATCATCAAAACATCACAGCCCTGTGTACAATTCACTGCTGCGTCCAACCAGACAGATGTGTCCCATATCAGGGGAGATGGTCCTTTGTATCCCACCATTGTTTTCTATTACATTCTAATTAACCGGCCATTGTCCATCCGTGATGAGCGTGCGGCCGCCATTGTCGCTGTACGCACTTACTGGAGGGTCTGTTCTAGGAAATCCATCTACATTACAGCTATAGATGTGACCGATGGATACAGATGTGGCTTCTATTGGCCTTATGTAATTGCTGGTATTGTGATGGGCCTCTCGCTTTGATTCTCTCATCCCATAGACCCCGCGCCGATTGATCCTCCACGTCCTTTTATGTTGCGATATCGACCGTCATTTACATCCCTTCTCGTGTAATCCCATTATCAGTCATTAGAAAGACAATACTGATACATTATATTTAGGCCGAGGGTCAAAATCACATCCTGGGGGTCATTTACATCTAGTAAAATCTTTTTTTGTGAAATTTCAAAATAAAATTTAAAGGTTTTTTTTTGTTTTGCAGATTTTAATAGAATGCCACACGAGACTCCCTAAAAACCCCAAGGGTGGAGGTGCCCGTCTGCCATTCCCACTGAAATTGAACCAGCAGTATGTAGGCACTTTATTGGAAAGCGACTGTGCATACAGCTGGGAATGGGGTCTGGGCACCCCATTGTTGGAATCAGTGGGTGTCCCCATAATATTTTACGACACCCTGAAATGGTTAAACTGCAACCGGAATAGAGGGAAGTCAGTGACGTCAGTGATAGAATGGCTGCAGGGTAGGCAGAGGAATGTGAATACTGGCCTCCCCGACAGCCCTCCACACAGCTAACGTCAGGGCCCCCTAGAGGACTGGGGTATGTATTAGTAATAAAGCTTATCCAGTGCAGGGAATGTACCCGTAAACTTTATTATTCCCCAGATAACCTCTCTAATGAATATCCAATTAGGCCATGCACAATTTTTGATTCGAGTACACCCGATCCATTTGTATAAAGAAAGACCAATGAATTGTTTTGATTCTGTGCAATGCTCGATATCTCCTGTGGTGGTGCTGCAGGGAAACTGAACACTCGCTGCAGAGTTCTTGACCAGATCAGTGCTGATCGCTGGGTGATCACCGCATCGGGACATCCTCTGATCAGCTTATCATTAGGGAAACCTTCTTACGGATAAATTTGAGCCCTTTCTCTGTATCTATATTAGGAAATCATACCTTACATATCAATGACCAGCGGTATGAAGAGAGGCCAACAAGGTCAGTCAGAATGACAGCTCATTTATCTTGTATTCCATCTGACTCCATAAATGCCGCATTATGGTCATGCCGTGACAAGATTGACAAGTTTTCTAAATGTCAGCCGTATAACCCATTACTAGATTTCAGTGCATATTTAGGACAAGGCAGGTGTTGTGTAAAGATACCAGAGCAGGTCAGTGAGTGCAGGGGATGTGTTATATCAGTGTAAACAGTCTGTACTCAGCAGATAGGTGTGTGAGTGAAAAACACAGGTGTTACACAATCCTATCTAATCTGCAAAACTGACTATTTGTTACTATTATCTGTTGTTTATATAGAGTTCTACATAGGAGGCAGTATAGTAGTATATAGTATATCCAATATATAGTAGTATAGTAGTTATATTCTTGTACATAGGAGCAGTATTATAGTAGTTATATTCTTGTACATAGGAGGTAGTATTATAGTAGTTATATTCTTGTACATAGGAGTAGTATTATAGTAGTTATATTCTTGTACATAGGAGTAGTATTATAGTAGTTATATTCTTGTACATAGGAGCAGTATTATAGTAGTTATATTCTTGTATATAGGGGCAGTATTATAGTAGTTATATTCTTGTATATAGGGGGCAGTATTATAGTAGTTATATTCTTGTACATAGGAGTAGTATTATAGTAGTTATAGTCTTGTACATAGGAGTAGTATTATAGTAGTTATATTATTGTACATAGGAGCAGTATTATAGTAGTTATATTCTTGTATATAGGGGGCAGTATTATAGTAGTTATATTCTTGTATATAGGGGGCAGTATTATAGTAGTTATATTCTTGTACATAGGAGTAGTATTATAGTAGTTATATTCTTATACATAGGAGGTAGTATTATAGTAGTTATATTCTTGTACATAGGAGCAGTATTATAGTAGTTATATTCTTGTACATAGGAGCAGTATTATAGTAGTTATATTCTTGTACATAGGGTGCAGTATTATAGTAGTTATATTCTTGTATATAGGGGGCAGTATTATAGTAGTTATATTCTTGTACATAGGAGTAGTATTATAGTAGTTATAGTCTTGTACATAGGAGTAGTATTATAGTAGTTATATTATTGTACATAGGAGCAGTATTATAGTAGTTATATTCTTGTATATAGGGGGCAGTATTATAGTAGTTATATTCTTGTATATAGGGGGCAGTATTATAGTAGTTATATTCTTGTACATAGGAGTAGTATTATAGTAGTTATATTCTTATACATAGGAGGTAGTATTATAGTAGTTATATTCTTGTACATAGGAGCAGTATTATAGTTGTTATATTCTTCTACATAGGAGCAGTATTATAGTTGTTATATTCTTCTACATAGGAGCAGTATTATAGTAGTTATATTCTTGTACATAGGAGTAGTATTATAGTAGTTATATTCTTGTACATAGGAACAGTATTATAGTAGTTATATTGTTGTACATAGAAGCAGTATTATAGTAGTTATATTCTTGTACATAGGAGTAGTATTATAGTAGTTATATTCTTGTACATAGGAGCAGTATTATAGTAGTTATATTGTTGTACATAGGGACAGTATTATAGTAGTTATATTCTTGTACATAGGAGTAGTATTATAGTAGTTATAGTCTTGTACATAGGAGTAGTATTATAGTAGTTATATTCTTGTATATAGGAGCAGTATTATAGTAGTTATATTCTTGTACATAGGAGTAGTATTATAGTAGTTATAGTCTTGTACATAGGAGTAGTATTATAGTAGTTATATTCTTGTACATAGGAGTAGTATTATAGTAGTTATATTCTTGTACATAGGAACAGTATTATAGTAGTTATATTGTTGTACATAGAAGTAGTATTATAGTAGTTATATTCTTGTACATAGGAGAAGTATTATAGTAGTTATACTCTTGCACATAGGAGGTAGTATTATAGTAGTTATATTCTTGTACATAGGAGGTAGTATTATAGTAGTTATATTACTGTACATAGGAGCAGTATTATAGTAGTTATATTCTTGTACATAGGAGTAGTATTATAGTAGTTATATTCTTGTACATAGGAGCAGTATTATAGTAGTTATATTCTTGTACATAGGGACAGTATTATAGTAGTTATATTCTTGTACATAGGAGGTAGTATTATAGTAGTTATATTCTTGTACATAGGAGTAGTATTATAGTAGTTATAGTCTTGTACATAGGAGTAGTATTATAGTAGTTATATTCTTGTACATAGGAGTAGTATTATAGTAGTTATATTCTTGTACATAGGAACAGTATTATAGTAGTTATATTGTTGTACATAGAAGCAGTATTATAGTAGTTATATTCTTGTACATAGGAGGTAGTATTATAGTAGTTATATTGTTGTACATAGAAGCAGTATTATAGTAGTTATATTGTTGTACATAGGAGTAGTATTATAGTAGTTATATTGTTGTATATAGGAGTAGGGGGTCCCCTGGCAATATAATTATTATCATTATCCTAATCTTGGTTATAAATGTCCTTTTCACCCTGGAATAGACATGTCAGACTACAGATAGCCATGTGCACTATATGATTTCTGTCCATATGACTGGAGGGTAGAAGCTTTCTATACGTCTTGGTATGTTTCAGTCCTTCCCATCTCCTTATTCCTCGGCCCGCCCCGTCACGCTCGTCCTCAGTGACCCCTCTCTCATAATTCTGCTGAGTACAACTCGCTGTAGTCAACAAACTCTGTGACCCTCCATTCACTAGCCTAGCAGGATCCCTCTTGCAATGTAAATGTTTGTGTAGCCCGTGGTATGCGCCCGCCTGCTGGTTTTACTGCCATCTCAGGTAACTGATATGAACTGCTAGAATATGACAGATAAAGCCCAGATCTTGGGGCCTGGGATTACCGATAAGGTAGATGGGTTGTCATTCCTCCGCGTTATCATTATGGCCACATCTGTAAAAATTCTAGACTTTATAAATACGGCTTATTCCCATCTTGTATGATGTCACTTGGGTGATTTGTGCTTTGCTGATCTGTTTTATGGTCCTGAACCAAGGCCGGGTTTAGATTCCTGTAAAAAGACACCCTGGAGGTTAGTTATTGTGTCCATAAAAAAATTATTTTTGGAAATTGACTTCAGCAGCGGAGTGCTATGTGTGCTGACATGTTTGCAGGCTACACCCTCTGCTTACATCTGGACATAGACGTGTATCCTGCGGCACTGTTTTTTTTTGCAGTAAAGTGCCAGGTTCCTTATGCTGCAGCCCTCCGTATATTACACAGGGCTGCTGAACAAAACCTCCATATTTTGTTCATGGCCCCCCTAACTTTTCTCTTGGCTTCTTTGTGTTACTACACGGTAAAACTGCCCTTGTGTAACAGATTGTATGGTCTCTTAGTGTTCCTCACATTAGTATAATGCCACCATGGTGGGCCCCACACATTGTAATACACTCATAGTAGCCCCCACACAATGTAATGCCTCCTTAGTGACCCTCCCCATGCATTGTAATGCCACCTCAGTGGCTACCACACAGTTTAATGCCCCCTTAGTGGCCACCACACATTACAATGCCCCGCTGGAGGACCCCAAACAGTATGATGACCCCTTAGTGGGGTTGAGGGATCGGAAAAGATCGGATTCTGATCGGCGATCGAGCAAATTTCACGATCGGGATTGGCTGGAAAATGATCAAAAATCGGATTTTAAAAATGATTCTGAAATCTCAAGATCGGCTCAAACCTTCCCCCTTAGTGGTCTCCACACATTATAATGCCCTCTTGGTGGACCCCACAAATTGTATTGCTTTCTTAGTGGCCACCACACATTGTATTGTCCCCTTATTCGCCATCAGACAGTATAATGCCCCCTAATGGCCAGAACACAGTAAAATTCCCCTTTAGTGTCAGGGACCACCAATATGTACCAACTCTTCCGAGAGACTGGGAGGGGGCACATTTTTTGTCAGCCTGTTGGAAAATTTGGTACAGTTGGCAAGTATGTTTTTTGGAGGAGTTGCAGGGGCTGCAGAAGAAATCACAGACTGGGCCAGTTTATAGAAAACAGGGCAAAAGAGGTCGAAACACTGAATCTAACACCCATCAATCTTCAAATAACACCCTCGAAGTAAATTCCCTGGTGGTCTGGGGCAATGAAGAGGTAACTTATTGTAACTTATTTTATCTTGAGCGAGCCCACCACATTCAGCTTCCTTCTCCGCCTGCACGGATCCATATACCGTAGATACATAATACTTTATATATTATCTTTATGGCTGGAGAGAGCGCCACCATCTGGAACTGACCCCCAGAACAAAGGGCACCAGGCAATTGCCCAGTTTGCTTCTCTCTAAAACTGTCCATGCCCATTGGAGACATAGAGCTGAGAATCAGGGGACTGTCACTTTAACCAGGAGTCGCACGTCACTGTAATAAACATGAAGACTGAAGAAACAAGAATTTCTATTCCTGGCGAAGTTTTTGTAGCATAAAATACAAGGCGGGTAGAAAGACACCTCCAGCGAGAAATAGTATCAGTCACACCTAGATGACGTGGAGATGAAAAAGAACCGCAATACGGTGTGTGCCACGTGGTAGGATCCATGTCAGACTGCAGCCGTCAGGGCATGATGGGAGTTGTAGCTTTGCAACAGCTGGAAAGCAGCAGATTGTAGGCCATAAAGTTTATACTGTTGTCTGACTACATTTATAGCTCAAACATATTTACAGGTGATCCGTGTATTGAGAGACTATAGTAAGAAAAACACCTATCCAGCCCTACCAGACTCCTTTGCTTAAAGGGGCTTTACGGAATTCTATTTTTGATGGTTTATTGTTAGTATACGCCATCAATAACTGAATGGGGGGGTCAATACCTGGCCCCTGCACCAATCTGTGCTATGTAGTTTATGGAGCCAGAAGCAGATTGTGCTATACATAGTATAAGGGCTGAGCTGCGCTATTACACTACAACTCCTATTCATTTCAATGGGAGCAGAGCTGTGCTAATACCGTATGACCTCCTGCTCTGGCTCAGTATACTGTATAGTACTGGACTTGTCAGCTCATCACTGTGGCCCCCAACTTACCCGCTATTGCTGAGCCATCCAATTAATAATCTATGTCAGAGGATCCATTAGGAGATTTAATTGCAGATTCCATAAAAAAAAAAAGCGGGCATAAAGAGGGGAACAGAGGCTAAGAAACTCATAGAACGGGGAAGGAGGAGCTTCGTGTTGTTGACTCCACCCACGAGGAACTTTTCCACTGGCTACCTGAGTTGGGGCTCCATTTCCACAGTCCTATAAGTTGTAGGGGCTTCCTCTGTGGCTTATATACCCTGGCACACAGCTTCATACATCTACAAAGAAGATATAACATTAGTCAATGCATTATATATCTGTATAAAATAATCGAGCCAATAAAATGCATCAGTTCATTCCAGAATCGCCGTCGCTGTGAGTTGTGACAATCTCCATGTGGGGATGTAGCTCCTGCAGTTCCTATGGATTTGTCTTCCGTCCTGAAGGTAAATAAACTCACTGACCTCCCAGTTCTCCGAATCTCTCATGTTCAGATATTTCCTAGTTCACGCAAATATTTACACTGCTTGGAAGAGAGGAGTGTTTGACTTTACTACTGCCCATAAAATCTGCAAAAAAGTGATGGCGTGGCAGAGAAAAAGGTAGTATTATCAGTTATGGTATTGATATTCCACATTGACGGGATTACGGCATCCTTTTAAAGGGGATAAGGTTAATCCTATGGTTTAAAGTAACATGTCTATCTGGTTACATAGCGCTAGACTGGCAGTAGGTGGGGGGGGGGGCTTTAAACTCAGTGACACTAAGGGCCCTATCTATAGAGGGTGCGGAGTTTGCACCTTTGCTTTACAAAAACACCATCGTCCCTTCTGACTAACTCTACTCAGCTGTACTGCCCCCTGCTGCACAGTCTCCTTCCGCACAAGCTGGACAGCAAGCTATTCCTATTGGCTGCCCTGCAGTGAATGGAGGATTATTATGTAGAGACCTGGCGGTGGGGAGAGTAACTGAGCATGTGCGTCCACCAACACTCCAAATATGGACGTGCACTTAGCTATACACTCTTAACACGATGTGAATAGCAAATATCGTTCATGTATATGATGTATACAGTACAAATATAAGGCATTGCCCCCTTTAAATATGATATTTATGAGGGGTATAATCCTTTAATTTATCTGTGTTTCCCCCACATAGATCTACAGAGATTATAAAATTCTGACCACCTGTTGTCACCACTAGGGGGAGTGTCAGACCTTACTGAATACAATTTATAAAATTAAAGGGGTTATCCAACTTTTATATAAAACTGATGTCCACGCCATAGGATAGGATATCAATTATACATCTGCAGGGGTCTGGTGTGCAGGACCCCCACAGATCAGTTGGTTTTCTCTAATGGTGTCTCTTTTAATAGTGGCGGTTGTAAGTACTGCATCCTGTGTCCCATAGACTTCAATGGCCGCTACTAAAGATACAGCAAGTGACTTTGCAGCCTGTGCCATGATGGAAAACAGCTGATGTGGGAGGTTTCCGACCACCGCCGACCTAAAATTGATGTCCTGTCTTATGGATGGGACATCATTTTTGAAAAGCTGGATACCCCCTTAAACTGAATGATAAAATAGAACGCAGTAGGCTCCTATGCTCCACCTAGTGGTGGGTGCAGGTATCCATAACGGTATCATTAAAGAGGTTATCGGAGATAAGATGTTCCCTCAGGGATTTTCGACTCATCTGACCCTATTATTTTTAGAGATCAGCGACATCACAGATGACTAAGAGCCGCTTGTCCTGCTTATTTGACCCACCCGAACAGACATCTCATGGTGGCGTTGGGTGGAAAGGATGTCCTTAAATAGTTTTCATGTTATTGGCCTTCTTTAGGGAAGGGGCAGCTATGGGAACAGATTTTTTTGATTCTGCAAATACCAATGGACCTGATATCCAAGTCATGAAACCTAAGACAAGCTTTTGTGATGGAACAGCTGCAGTGTGAGAAACAGAGAAGTGAGACTGAGCCATTAACACGTTCCTTGCATCGCCCGCACTGTACGTAACCCATCCTAGGAATGGCAGGCAGGACTGGCAGGCATGGGGTTAAATCTGATTCAGCGCGAAGACTGGAAGCTCAGCATTACTAGGGGGACCATCTGACATTGGGTAGTATGACAAAGCTGTGCATGGAGAACCACAAAAACAACCGCTCAGTCATTTGTCCTTTTCACGTGCCAATTCTTCACCCAAGATCCACAACAGAGTACTGTACATTGCAACACCCAAAATTTGCTTTAGAATTGCTAAGTAGAGATGAGTGAGTACTGTTCGGATCAGCCGATCCGAACAGCACGCTCCAAAGAAATGAATGGATGCACCTGGTACTTCCACTTTGACGGCGGCCGGCCGCTTAACCCCCCGCGTGCCGGCTACGTCCATTCATTTCTATGCGAGCGTGCTGTTCGGATCGGCTGATCCGAACAGTACTCGCTCAACTCTAAGGAGCCATCGGGCTGTGATACAGATTCCAAGTACAAGGTTCTGCCATAGTCATGAGCCCTAAGTGTCAGTTATCACTGCAGGGGTGGCATTCTGTTCATAAGTCAGGTGATAGAGAGAAACAGAATGTAAGGCCTCATGCACACCAAATGGCAGCACAAGGAGTCCCATTAGTTATAGTACAGGGATGTTCTTTCTAGTGTCTTATGGGTGGAGCTATTCTCTATTGAAGTCAGGTTTCTAGAATGGAAGACTCCATATCTTTTTCCGTTGGATTAGTCCACAAAGGGTTTATTTACAGTGACAGGGGAGTAGGTTGAAGGGATGCAAAAGGGGCAGTCGTCCCTGGACGTGGGAGCCGTAGCGGGCCCATAAGGGGTCTCTTCTCAATAGGTGGAGGCTAGGGTTGAGTGATCGGGATCGGAAAAGATCGGATCCCGATTGGTGATCGAGCAAATTTCACGATCGGGATCGGCTGGAAAATTATCGGATTTTGAAATCTCAAGATCAGCTCAACCCTAAAAGTGACTTTTCCCATAGAGAAGAATTGACTAGGGTTGAGTGATCGGGATCGAGAAAGATCGGATCCCGATCGGCAATCGAGCAAATTTCACGATCGGGATCGGCTGGAAAATGATCAGATTTTAAAATCGATCCTGAAATCTCAAGATCGGCTCAGCCCTAGTGGAGGCTACTACTTTACATGATATGTTATAGCTTGTGGGCCTAGTACAGATTTTGCTTTGGGGCTCAGTATCTTCATGTTACGCCTCTGAAAAATCAAGGTGGCGCAGTTTGTAGACTCTTCTGTAGTTCTGTTCCTGTTGCCTTTGGGTTCTGAACAGGTTTGTCAGTAACCAGGCTTTGTGTGCCTTTATTTAATGGGTAAAGCATTTGTGAAACTCATATTTTGTATCTCCTTAATGGAATCACTTTTTGCTAGATAGCTCTTGGAGCAGTCGTGGTAAGGCGCGATCTGTGTGTTTTTTCGAGGCATATGCGGGAAACGGACATTGCAAATGCAGTGTGAATTCACCGTAAACCTGATGGAAGTGTCACGTGGAGCTACAGTAAAGGTTTGTGCATTAGAATGAGAGCCCTAATAATAGCCATTACATGCTATGTGCTGTGTGCATGAGGCTTCAGATGTTTTTTTCTTATGTTTTTTTTTTTTATAAAACGTGAGTTCATACATGATCGCTCCCTCCTGATATGGAGTAGCGCCTGAACAATCCATGTGATTCCTTATGAGACATCTCGTTTTGTATTCATTGATCCATTTGAGGAAAAGGTTAATAAATTCCGAATACACTTAAGAAACAAACAGGGATACAGATAAGAAGCTGAAGTGTGAAGGGCCTGTCAGCCCACGTGAGGCGGCACATGTGCACCAAGGACCATGAAAGACTGAACGGCTCCTCAGTGCACGCTTTTATCAGTCCATGTGCCATCTCATGACAGTGCTATTGTGAGGAGGAGACACAAAGCGGCCCGATAAATATTAATATATTCATCGTCTCCCACAGGGTTCATCATCGTAAACAAGCCTTATAAACGCATCACAAAGTAGGAGTCTATATTTTACTAAAACAACTAGAAATCCACAATGCGTGTGAATTTAAAGGCACATGAAATGTGGAGTCATCAAGTTCACGGCGGCATATTACCTGTGATGTGTTATACTGTCGTCTAATGCAAAGCAAGTAGCTCAGATTCACAGACAATACTCCAGCTGTCAAAACATGGGCGTGGGGAGCTTTAGGCGAATCTTGCAGCAGTCGCAGATTTTTGCATATGCAAAATCTCTGAAAGGTGACATCTCCTAACAGCTGAGATGACGTGGGGTATTGTAATGCTGTTTTGCATGGCTGTTGCTTTAAGGTTGCTATGCCTGGCAACCAAACTTTTGGCTGGGTCCGTCCAGCATCTATTCAAGGGCTGAGGTGAGGTATTTTAATCTGACACTTTCCTTGTTGTGGTGCCTGTGATTGTATCTAGGCTCTGTGTTCTCTGATCTCCCTCCCAGTACCTTATCCTGTTCAACTATTTACTGATTTTTGGCTTGCCCTCCTGGTTAACCATCCCTTACAAATTTGGGTTTATATGTGACCTTTTAGACTTCTGGTATCCCTCTGCTTTTGTTTAGGCTATTTTTTGTACTCTCCTGCTTTTTGACCCCTGCTAGTGTAATACTCTCGCTGCCCACTACACTTTTCCTGTTTTGGTTCTTAGCCATCAAGTGCCTTGTTCTTGGCTTGCAATCTCTGTCCCGAGCTACCAAGCCCTTCTTGCCTTTCGGGGGCTCTGATGGGACCTTGCAGAACTTTGGCGTTCCATTCCGCTTTTTTGCTGCTTATTAGGCCCAGGTGAATGGGAATCCGTGGTGTGAATCTGGGTAGACTCTGCTGCTGATCTGCCGCCTCCAAATCAACGTTAGATTCCTATGTGTGAGTGGCCCCTTTAAAGGAGTTTTCCCGTCTCCCTCTCTCATCAGCTTTGCCTGCAATCTCTTCTTCTCACTTCCTGTATTCTTCCACAACCTAGTGGGCAGCTTCGACTGTTTGATGAACAGGACACTGTAAAGAATCTCAAGAGATATAGACATTGTCTTTCCCATGAGAAGTAATTATAATCATTATTAGAAATCTACAGGTTTGTAGAATACACCATTCTTCTACAGAGAATGTTCTTGTAGTAAACTCTGTGTGTACATAGTGAGATAAGACACTGTCTGAGCCTTTATCAGCAAACTGCAATGTACTGACTACAGAGACCACTGACTCATCCACTTGAATTGACCTAAACTAGCAGTATATATAGCCGTACTGACGTGATAGTGATCAGCGGTGACCGTCGCTGATGATCAGGTATATTGCGGTACATTGCAGCTCTGGATGTCCCACATGATGGGCTCATTCCGCTCTTATTTCTTCCTAACTTTCCGCTCATGAACCTGATACTGAATCAGAACATCTTGTCTGGCAGTCGCTACGAAAGGCTTTTCATTGGCAGCGGCTGTCGCTGTACTGCAATTACCAAGTATAAAGTAGTCGCCAGAACACAGGCGGCCGGCGATTACACGCTTTACTATGGTAACCACGGTCTCCATTTCCTATCATATCCTCGAATTGTCCCAATACTCAAACGGCAAATCAAATTGTCTGCAAATTGTCCTGATGTGCACCACAATTCCCAGCACGCTCTGCTGGACCGAAACCGCCTAAAATTACCATCACATTATATTCCAATTATAAGAATCCAATTATAAACGTTCAAGTTTAGTTTTCATTGACTTTAAAGGGGGTGTAAACTTTTGCAATGAAGGAATCTAATAAAAAAAGAAATACGAAGTCTTTATTAGATCCAATCTAACTGTATCATGTTCCAGGGGTCCCGTCCCACCCCCGTCCTTTCCAAAATTCTTCATTTCCAACAGCTGCCACTTGTGTATAGCGGGGTCATTGTCAGGTGCACGTATATACCCACAAGGAATCCGATCTAATGACCACATCATCTGTATACCAGGAGTGGCTCCTTGTGTGGCCTGTAATGTGGACATATGGGGGGGGGGGATTGTGTCAGTAAGAGGAGGGGGCTTGTGTCAGTAAGAGGTGCTAATTAATGGAACGAGGGGTCAGCCCGGCAGCTGTCATGCGGTTACCGTCTGGGTATTCGCTGTACACAAGACTTTTCTGGAAGCGCTTCAGCAATCACGACTTCCCCACCTTAAGTAAATGAAGACTTTTATGTATTAAAGTCAAGTAAACAATCTAAGACCAGACAAGGAAATGCAGATGAGAGATGTCACAGGGCCGGGGACATCTAAAGGGCTCTCCTACTCAAGCCTAGGATCTGGGAAAGTGTCTGGAGCTTCCGGAACGTGATGAAATTCAGAGAGCTGCAAGTCTGGTCCCCGACACTAACAGGAGAGGGGCTTCATAGGGGTTTCCGGGATCTAACATTGATGGACTATTTTAGGATAATCGTACACATTAGGGAGAGTGTGTGCCTACATAGGCGTACGGAGACTTACAAGTCATTCCTGCTCCGCTAGGGATTCTAGGTAAAAAAATATGCAAATCTATTCTCCAGGATGTAATTAGGGGCTGTCCCTAGAGGGCAGCATACAGAGGCACTGTTCTCCTAATTACATCCTGGAGAATAGATTTGCATATTTTTTACCCAGAATCCCTAGCGGAGCAGGAATGACTTGTAAGTCTCCGTACTGCCTATGTAGGCACACACTCTCACTAATGTGTATGATTATTCCCTCACCCTGGTCTATAGTCTCTCTCTGCCAAATCAGTATCCCTGCGCTATGCTGAGGAGGTCCAAAAGACCGAAACAGCGCTGTCCATAGCTGGGAATCTGTTTCTTTTGGAATAAAAATACTAATTTGGCAATAAACTCCGCTTCATGTCAGTAGGCTTTTTAACTGACTCATGCATGATGTTAAGGGGGCTGTCCCTAGAGGGCGGCATACAGAGGCACTGTTCTCCTAATTACATCCTGGAGAATAGATTTGCATATTTTTTACCCAGAATCCCTAGCGGAGCAGGAATGACTTGTAAGTCTCCGTACTGCCTATGTAGGCACACACTCTCACTAATGTGTACGATTATCCCCTCACCCTGGTCTATAGTCTCTCACTCTGCCAAATCAGTATCCCTGCGCTATGCTGAGGAGGTCCAAAAGACCGAAACAGCGCTGTCCATAGCTGGGAATCTGTTCCTTTTGGAATAAAAATACTAATTTGGCAATAAACTCTGCTTCATGTCAGTAGGCTTTTTAACTGACTCATGCATGATGTTAAGGGGGCTGTCCCTAGAGGGCGGCATACAGAGGCACTGTTCTCCTAATTACATCCTGGAGAATAGATTTGCATATTTTTTACCCAGAATCCCTAGCGGAGCAGGAATGACTTGTAAGTCTCTGTACTGCCTATGTAGGCACACACTCTCACTAATGTGTACGATTATCCCCTCACCCTGGTCTATAGTCTCTCACTCTGCCAAATCAGTATCCCTGCGCTATGCTGAGGAGGTCCAAAAGACCGAAACAGCGCTGTCCATAGCTGGGAATCTGTTCCTTTTGGAATAGAAATACTAATTTGGCAATAAACTCCGCTTCATGTCAGTAGGCTTTTTAAGATGCATGATGTTAAGGGGGCTGTCCCTAGAGGGCAGCATACAGAGGCACTGTTCTCCTAATTACATCCTGGAGAATAGATTTGCATATTTTTTACCCTTATTTTAGGATAGAAATATCCCGTATAAGAGTGTATACAGGATGTCATGTCGAGTGGAGGGAGTTGAGGATAAGGTATACTAAGGATATACTAGCTCCCCTTCTTTTTGAGGGAGTCGCCGCTTTGGCTGACATGAAATACTTTCCTTCTTTCCCTTACAGGATAGATAATTTGCATATTATTTCCCATAGAGCATTGCCAATAAGTGAAGACCCTATTAGACCGGCCGATATTCAGGACAATTATCGGCAACATGGCTCCTAGGAACACACATTGCTGATAATTGCTCCATCTGAAACTCAAAGTGAGGGTGATCCCCTCACCCCAGAGCTATGCTTTCCAGATCCCCGCCATGCTGGAGATCATCGAGGGTCTTCATATTGGTGCCGCCGTCACCGCAGCTACCTGTACAGGTCCATAAACTGCTCAAGAACCAGTAAAAAAGTAATACTCCATGGAGTAAGCCAGTATAACATTGATGGTCTGGTCAGCTGTTTCCCAAATAAGCAAAGAGTTAATAGAAAGAATCCTTCTACTGAGGGCTTAGATCTATGATCCTAAACCACTGGAGGATCCTATCATGCCCATACTATATAAGGACAACTCATTGTAATGAGCATGGTGTAATACTGTTTTTCCCCTCTGGGAGTGCTGTAGGGTAATTGAATACTTGCTACCAAGATCTCATGCAAATTTTCTCTATGCATTTCAGTCTCTTATAAATATAATGACATTTTTTTCACAACCCCTTGTTATCTATACACCGAACAGGAATATCCATTACCGTGTGGACAAAAGAACCGCATTTTTCTCGCAGTTTTACTGAAAACTTATGGTAAGTACAAAATGCGTGATTATCAAGAATTGCAAATTTGTGCCGTAGGAGCAAAAACTGGAAACACAACATATCAAAATGCCATCGTGTAGCGTCATTTCATAAATGTCACCACCTAGCGTGACGGGGAACCTCCCAAGCATAGAGAATGACCTGAGGGTCCGTTAAAAACAGAAAATCTTAAAGATGGTCAATTCTCCGACAAGAATCAGGATAGGTATATGATATCCACATGATTGAAAAAGGTCCTGAATAAGTCTAAGACAAGAGACCCCAAACTACTTATTTTCTCTTTATAACATACCTTTATATTTTGGGTTCTCCTATTGCAAATCCCCCAATTTCACACACCTCCAAGTATCATGAACTGAACGAGTTCTTCACAGTATACAGACACAGCTCTTTGTCCAGGTTACGAATGTTGCAGCACTCTCTTCCCCTCTCCTAGCAGACAGTCACAGCACAGTCTCACAGATTAGGTTGGATGTTGGTTTGGGGCTTCCATTCAGTTTTCTAAAAAGTGTGCAAAGGTTATAGGGGTTGTCTGAGATAGCTCCCCTGGAGCGGTGGAGGTCCAACATCCAGACCCCACATCGATCAACTGAGTTGACTGCCGAAAGATATATACAAAGTATATGGCTAGAAGGAACTCTGCTGCTATTCCAGTGAATGGGAGCAGAAGTGCAGTTTCCAGGCACCACCACTACAGTATACGTCTCTGTACACTGTATACCGCTTCTGGCTCTGTACACCGTAAAGGTGGTGCCGGCTCTGGGAAACTGCAATTCAAGTGGATGGGAGTAGAACTGCTGTTCCCCAGGGCCACCACTCCCGTGTACAGTGCTGGAAACTGTATACAGTATACAGAGACATACACTGTAGTGGTGGTACCTGGGAACTGCAGTTCTGCTCCCATTCACTTGAATAAGATCAGGGTTGCTTCCAGTCATATATCATATATATGGTCAAATCAGCTGATCAGTGCGGAGTCCAGACGTAGAACCGGCTCCGATCTGATCCATTTCCCTCATGTCTCAGAAAACCCCTTTAAAGGGTTGTACACAACTGAAAAGCATGGCTGACTTTCCAGAAACAGCGCCACACCTGTCCATGGGCCATTCCTGGTATTGCAGCTCCTTTGAAGTACGCCAGACTGAGCTGCAGTAATACACATAACCGGTGGACAGTGCTGCTGTTTTAGGAAGAAGGCAGCCATGTTTTTCTAATCTTAGACATCCCCTTTAAATGTTTTTATCTTGCTGGGCGCCCCCTGTAACATACTAATGTTTTTTTCCCTATAACACTATAGATTACATATGTTCGGTGCTAAGATTTCTATTTCATGTCTGTGGATTACTAGTTAATAATCTGGATTACTCGTGTGGTGTTTGTTTTAGGGGATCATCTCCATCCAGGAATAGCAGCAGCAGAGTCAAAGGTGTTTTTCTATTTAATGAAATCCTATTATCGAGATGTGCGCCCGGGAAAGTCCTAAGGTGAACGTACTCGTGTGACACGCGGCAGCGCTCCAATGGAAAATTAAAGACTGCGCTATTTTCGGTCAGGTGAGAAGACATTAACGTCAACTCTAATCCCGGTGAGTCCCATGTAGTCAATGAGGGAGATTATCCAATCACTGAGCCCACAATAGAAGAAGGTCATGCTGGCACCTCAGCTAATACCCCGATACGTGACACACGATACCGCCAGTAAATCACCCCACAGTCGCGGCAGCTGGAATACTAAAGGCCGCAGGGAATCTCCTGATGTTAGGTGTCATGTCATCTGACGAAAGGCCATATCCCCCTGAGATTAAAGGAATCAGCAGCAAATATAAGTCAGTCCATGGGATCATTAATGGTCCTACTATTGATAACGTGTGGTAATGGACGACCAACCTACTGGGCCAAGGCCGATACCTCTGGTAATAGAGTGTGAGCAATCCATTCCTACTCCAGAGACCAAGCTAACAAGTATAACATCTGGAAAATCTCCATTGCTAAAAATTCTCTAGTTATACAGCAGAATAGTGAGCGCAGCTCTGGAGTATAATACAGGATAAGTAATGTAATGTATGTACACAGTGACTGCACCAGCAGAATAGTGAGCACAGCTCTGGAGTATAATACAGGATAAGTAATGTAATGTATGTACACAGTGACTGCACCAGCAGAATAGTGAGCACAGCTCTGGAGTATAATACAGGATAAGTAATGTAATGTATGTACACAGTGACTGCACCAGCAGAATAGTGAGCGCAGCTCTGGAGTATAATACAGGATAAGTAATGTAATGTATGTACACAGTGACTGTACCAGCAGAATAGTGAGCGCAGCTCTGGAGTATAATACAGGATAAGTAATGTAATGTATGTACACAGTGACTGTACCAGCAGAATAGTGAGCGCAGCTCTGGAGTATAATACAGGATAAGTAATGTAATGTATGTACACAGTGACTGTACCAGCAGAATAGTGAGCGCAGCTCTGGAGTATAATACAGGATAAGTAATGTAATGTATGTACACAGTGACTGTACCAGCAGAATAGTGAGCGCAGCTCTGGAGTATAATACAGGATAAGTAATGTAATGTATGTACACAGTGACTGTACCAGCAGAATAGTGAGCGCAGCTCTGGAGTATAATACAGGATAAGTAATGTAATGTATGTACATAGTGACTGCACCAGCAGAATAGTGAGCGCAGCTCTGGAGTATAATACAGGATAAGTAATGTAATGTATGTACACAGTGACTGCACCAGCAGAATAGTGAGCGCAGCTCTGGAGTATAATACAGGATAAGTAATGTAATGTATGTACACAGTGACTGTACCAGCAGAATAGTGAGCGCAGCTCTGGAGTATAATACAGGATAAGTAATGTAATGTATGTACACAGTGACTGTACCAGCAGAATAGTGAGCGCAGCTCTGGAGTATAATACAGGATAAGTAATGTAATGTATGTACACAGTGACTGCACCAGCAGAATAGTGAGCGCAGCTCTGGAGTATAATACAGGATAAGTAATGTAATGTATGTACACAGTGACTGCACCAGCAGAATAGTGAGCGCAGCTCTGGAGTATAATACAGGATAAGTAATGTAATGTATGTACACAGTGACTGCACCAGCAGAATAGTGAGCGCAGCTCTGGAGTATAATACAGGATAAGTAATGTAATGTATGTACACAGTGACTGCACCAGCAGAATAGTGAGCGCAGCTCTGGAGTATAATACAGGATAAGTAATGTAATGTATGTACACAGTGACTGCACCAGCAGAATAGTGAGCGCAGCTCTGGAGTATAATACAGGATAAGTAATGTAATGTATGTACACAGTGACTGTACCAGCAGAATAGTGAGCGCAGCTCTGGAGTATAATACAGGATAAGTAATGTAATGTATGTACACAGTGACTGTACCAGCAGAATAGTGAGCGCAGCTCTGGAGTATAATACAGGATAAGTAATGTAATGTATGTACACAGTGACTGCACCAGCAGAATAGTGAGCGCAGCTCTGGAGTATAATACAGGATAAGTAATGTAATGTATGTACACAGTGACTGCACCAGCAGAATAGTGAGCGCAGCTCTGGAGTATAATACAGGATAAGTAATGTAATGTATGTACACAGTGACTGCACCAGCAGAATAGTGAGCGCAGCTCTGGAGTATAATACA
Organism: Leptodactylus fuscus; assembly: GCF_031893055.1. NCBI lineage: Eukaryota > Metazoa > Chordata > Amphibia > Anura > Leptodactylidae > Leptodactylus > Leptodactylus fuscus. The sequence continues at coordinate 83,965,128 of NC_134273.1, forward strand.
GGATATGTAATGTAATGTATGTACACAGTGACTGTACCAGCAGAATAGTGAGCGCAGCTCTGGAGTATAATACAGGATAAGTAATGTAATGTATGTACACAGTGACTGCACCAGCAGAATAGTGAGCGCAGCTCTGGAGTATAATACAGGATAAGTAATGTAATGTATGTACACAGTGACTGTACCAGCAGAATAGTGAGAGCAGCTCTGGAGTATAATACAGGATAAGTAATGTAATGTATGTACACAGTGACTGCACCAGCAGAATAGTGAGCGCAGCTCTGGAGTATAATACAGGATAAGTAATGTAATGTATGTACACAGTGACTGTACCAGCAGAATAGTGAGCGCAGCTCTGGAGTATAATACAGGATAAGTAATGTAATGTATGTACAGTGACTGTACCAGCAGAATAGTGAGCGCAGCTCTGGAGTATAATACAGGATAAGTAATGTAATGTATGTACACAGTGACTGTACCAGCAGAATAGTAAGCGCAGCTCTGGAGTATAATACAGGATAAATAATGTAATGTATGTACACAGCGACTGCACCAGCAGAATAGTGAGCGCAGCTCTGGAGTATAATACAGGATAAGTAATGTAATGTATGTACACAGTGACTGTACCAGCAGAATAGTGAGCGCAGCTCTGGAGTATAATACAGGATAAGTAATGTAATGTATGTACAGTGACTGTACCAGCAGAATAGTGAGCGCAGCTCTGGAGTATAATACAGGATAAGTAATGTAATGTATGTACACAGTGACTGCACCAGCAGAATAGTGAGCGCAGCTCTGGAGTATAATACAGGATAAGTAATGTAATGTATGTACACAGTGACTGTACCAGCAGAATAGTAAGCGCAGCTCTGGAGTATAATACAGGATAAGTAATGTAATGTATGTACACAGCGACTGCACCAGCAGAATAGTGAGCGCAGCTCTGGAGTATAATACAGGACGTACACAGTGTCTCAGAATTTTTTTATAGATAACATCTACATATATCCTATAACATGGTGTTCTCTGATGGATTTGCACTTGATAATAAATCTCAGTAGTTATTCAATGATTTATCTTACAGAACATACTGCAGGGGACAGAATGTAAAGAGATAAAGCCGATGTATATTGCTCTTAAACTTACAACTATTTCAGACTATTCCGATGTATTTGTGATATTCTCAGTAAGGACATGGCTCTGGTGCGCTGCCTCAGCCTCTACATGTGACTCTATCCTAAGAAAAAACACTTAGCAATTAATAATTAACCGTCTATCGCAGACGCTGGGCTGATATCTGAAGATTTTATTATGTAGTTTAGTATTTCTTAGTAAATTTATGAGGACAAAGTCAATGCCGAGAGGGCCCAGTAAAGTCATCGAGTTCCTGCGGCTTCAGGTAGACACGTGTGTTGTCTTCTTGTCTTTACCACTTGCTGTATATAAATAGCCTCATAACTATATACAGTCAGCATCAATATCATGTGACCTGAATATAAACTGCTGTTGTGCTCCTTCACCACAGGGGTAAATTGGCCCCAATGCAATATATGTAATGCGGCCCCCTCCTATCATGTGCCGTCTGAAGTCTATGGGCCGCTCGGTTCCAGGGCCTAGTAGCGATTTCTACCTCTTCACCCCCCCCTATAGTTGCACCCACTATAGCTGCACCCCTGTTACTTATAATACTCTCCTATGACACAATAAGTCCATGCAGTGCGTTCCAGTGCTGAGGTCACACAGGGCTTATTAAAAAGTGCTGCCATATATAAGCAATGACCTAACCACAGGACCAGCTTGTCTGTACTAGAGACTTGCAATAACACGGTCACATGACTGTGCCATACAGACGGATGTGATTGACAGCGCCGTTTCCATATGGAAGTGATTTGATTTTGCACAGCATTGTGGGTCACCGTATAGAGGTCAATGGTAATGATTTGCATCATCCAATAGTAACACAATTGGCCATTGATGCGGTAAAAAGCGATTGCGTAAGAACCTCCTTACAGATGGCATCACTTAGACGAAATTTCCATTTAGTCTTGGCTTTGGGTTCTAGAGAAAATTGCTTGTTGCAATTTACTAAAACCGCAGCGCCCGAACTTACTGCCTTCAGTGCATCCACGGCTCTTATTAGGGAATATTTCCATCGCCATGGCATACAAACAATCCAGAATTCTGCCAGGCATGTGTTACTTTGACTCATCACCAGTTTTGCACGGCAGGCGTGTTGCCGCCCCCACACGGGCACCTCCACCTTGTATCGGTATATTCTGCCTGCAGTCATTGGAATGATTTTCCGACCGTGATCATTAAGTCTCCGCCTAACGCATTTCTGCTGATGTGCTGAACAATGCCGCGGCCCACGTGACAGGAGCTTTGGGCAAATGTCTCATTTACGCTCCATAGTAACAACTATTTACTTTGACTCATAGAACAATAAAGGATTGTGTGGAAGGGCCATTGTTCTGTAGGAGAAGCTGCGAGGAACAGAAGCCGGATTGTCTGCAGGGGGCAGTAGGTTCCTTATATAGACCCCGCCATTGCACCTGCCTGGAGCTACTGACCAACAAGGTAGAAAATTGCAAACCGATCATAGCCAGACCCCTCTGCAACATATGGTAAGTAATGTCTTAAAGGTTATAGGTCAGTAATATCAGATAGGTGGGGGTCTGACAACCGGCACCCCTACCCATCCAATATATCCACGTATCCAATGATATTCGGTATCTCATATCCATATATATTAGGCACCCCGTATCCAATGCTATTAGGTCCTTGTGGCAGCACTTGAGTCTCTCCGACTGTCTCCAACAGCTGGGAAATTCTTCCTCAAAGATATCATCAGAATCTTGCTAAGAAGACGGGGGATTTTCACGTTCCAAAATATTGCTTGACATCAAATACATTGCTGAGCGCTCTAGAATTATTTCCAAATGTGATATCCTTCATCTTACATCGCGCCTCTGCAGAGGGAAAGCTTGTAAATGACAAAAATAGTGCAGTCTCATGTACTCCAGCAGGGGGCGACCATGAGCACAGGCAGAGGCTCCTCCCAGAAAGGTTGTATGCGCGGGACTTTTTTTCCCATAGACATAGGTGTATTATGGCTTGTTTTTTGTAAGACAGGTTGTATTTTTTGATGGCACCGTATAATGTGTCGGGACGCTGCATAGAAACCAATGTGTGCTTGATTTTGTTACGGCAGCCATGGTCACAGCAATCTCAGGATCACGAGTCCACCAAATAAGGGAATTGAATCTAAACTCACCAGACAACCCCATTACGTGATAACATTTTGATTCTTTACAGCCCTTACTATGGGCAGATTAGTTACTGCTCCCCCTAGTGGTGGCGGCAGTCATCCAGAATTTTACTATTTATTCGTATGGCTTATCTACTGACAGGACCAGAAGTAGGAACAGCCATACTGGAGATTCTTTACATAGCCAGATGAGGTGGGGACAGGTCCTCTTTAAGTTTACAGTTTTGCAGCAGTGAGTACTTTCCTCCTACACATCCGACCTCATTTGATTCCCTATAATCCTAGAACATTTTCTAGAAAGCCTGGTGGTTAATGTGTCTCCGGTGAGAGTGATGAACCCCTCCAGAGGCTATAATCTACGCCTCAATGTATGGCAGGGGTGTCACATCTGCTCTCGTTCCTTGTTGTGAATGGGCCCGTGACTCATACCCACTGACACACGCACCCAGGGAACATGGGGCGAGAATCCGACAAGGCGTTTATTAGCGAGGGATCCAGTATATAGGCAGCTGCTCACATCTGTTCCACTGAAGACCTGAATGGACAATGTAATATTAATGTATTCCGGGAAGTTCTCCCTCCGCTGCGTCCATGTTATGAGTAGAAACATAACAAGATCTCAGCAAATTCCTGGATTCCACGAACATGTACATTAATAATAACGTTCACCCGAGAGGTTACAGCTTGTGTTTTTCAGTTGTATCTTTTCCAGGTAAAGTTGTGTGATAGCCCAAATAACCACCATTAGAGTTACTACAGGCTTAGAGTAAGGAGGCTTTCCCAGGCTCCTGAATGGCTAAGGATACCAAACATGCCTGAGCAGCCCAGTGTTATTTACTGGTATATAGTGGTATTATATGCTGGTGTACATAGGGGCAGTATTATAGTAGTTATATTCTTGTACATAGGAGTAGTATTATAGTAGTTATATTCTTGTACATAGGAGCAGTATTATAGTAGTTATATTCTTGTACATAGGAGTAGTAGTATAGTAGTTATATTGTTGTACATAGGAGGTAGTATTATAGTAGTTATATTGTTGTACATAGGAGTAGTATTATAGTAGTTATATTCTTGTACATAGGAGTAGTATTATAGTAGTTATATTCTTGTACATAGGAGTAGTATTATAGTAGTTATATTCTTGTACATAGGAGGCAGTATTATAGTAGTTATATTCTTGTACATAGGAGGTAGTATTATAGTAGTTATATTCTTGTACATAGGAGTAGTATTATAGTAGTTATATTCTTGTACATAGGAGTAGTATTATAGTAGTTATATTCTTGTACATAGGAGGTAGTATTATAGTAGTTATATTCTTGTACATAGGAGTAGTATTATAGTAGGTTTATTCTTGTACATAGGAGCAGTATTATAGTAGTTATATTGTTGTACATAGGAGGTAGTATTATAGTAGTTATATTCTTGTACATAGGAGTAGTATTATAGTAGTTATATTCTTGTACATAGGAGCAGTATTATAGTAGTTATATTCTTGTACATAGGAGGTAGTATTATAGTAGTTATATTCTTGTACATAGGAGCAGTATTATAGTAGTTATATTCTTGTCCATAGGAGCAGTATTATAGTAGTTATATTCTTGTCCATAGGAGCAGTATTATAGTAGTTATATTCTTGTACATAGTAGTAGTATTATAGTAGTTATATTCTTGTACATAGCAGTAGTATTATAGTAGTTATATTCTTGTACATAGGAGGTAGTATTATAGTAGTTATATTCTTGTACATAGGAGTAGTATTATAGTAGTTATATTCTTGTACATAGGAGTAGTATTATAGTAGTTATATTCTTGTACATAGGAGTAGTATTATAGTAGTTATATTCTTGTGCATAGGAGGTAATATTATAGTAGTTATATTCTTGTATATAGGAGCAGTATTATAGTAGTTATATTCTTGTACATAGGAGGTAGTATTATAGTAGTTATATTCTTATACATAGGAGCAGTATTATAGTAGTTATATTCTTGTACATAGGAGGTAGTATTATAGTAGTTATATTCTTGTACATAGGAGTAGTATTATAGTAGTTATATTCTTGTACATAGGAGTAGTATTATAGTAGTTATATTCTTGTACATAGGAGTAGTATTATAGTAGTTATATTCTTGTACATAGGAGGTAGTATTATAGTAGTTATATTCTTGTACATAGGAGTAGTATTATAGTAGTTATATTCTTGTACATAGGAGGTAGTATTATAGTAGTTATATTCTTGTACATAGGAGTAGTATTATAGCAGTTATATTCTTGTACATAGGAGCAGTATTATAGTAGTTATATTCTTGTACATAGGAGTAGTATTATAGTAGTTATATTCTTGTACATAGGAGTAGTATTATAGTAGTTATATTCTTGTACATAGGAGCAGTATTATAGCAGTTATATTCGTGTATATAGGAGTAGTATTATAGTAGTTATATTCTTGTACATAGGAGGTAGTATTATAGTAGTTATATTCTTGTATATAGGAGTAGTATTATAGTAGTTATATTCTTGTACATAGGAGGTAGTATTATAGCAGTTATATTCTTGTACATAGGAGCAGTATTATAGTAGTTATATTCTTGTACATAGGAGCAGTATTATAGTAGTTATATTCTTGTACATAGGAGCAGTATTATAGTAGTTATATTCTTGTACATAGGAGGTAGTATTATAGTAGTTATATTCTTGTACATAGGAGTAGTATTATAGTAGTTATATTCTTGTACATAGGAGCAGTATTATAGTAGTTATATTGTTGTACATAGGAGGTAGTATTATAGTAGTTATATTCTTGTACATAGGAGTAGTATTATAGCAGTTATATTCTTGTACATAGGAGCAGTATTATAGTAGTTATATTCTTGTACATAGGAGTAGTATTATAGTAGTTATATTCTTGTACATAGGAGCAGTATTATAGTAGTTATATTCTTGTACATAGGAGCAGTATTATAGTAGTTATATTCTTGTACATAGGAGGTAGTATTATAGTAGTTATATTCTTGTACATAGGAGTAGTATTATAGTAGTTATATTCTTGTACATAGGAGTAGTATTATAGCAGTTATATTCTTGTACATAGGAGCAGTATTATAGTAGTTATATTCTTGTACATAGGAGCAGTATTATAGTAGTTATATTCTTGTACATAGGAGGTAGTATTATAGTAGTTATATTCTTGTACATAGGAGTAGTATTATAGTAGTTATATTCTTGTACATAGGAGCAGTATTATAGTAGTTATATTGTTGTACATAGGAGGTAGTATTATAGTAGTTATATTCTTGTACATAGGAGTAGTATTATAGCAGTTATATTCTTGTACATAGGAGCAGTATTATAGTAGTTATATTCTTGTACATAGGAGTAGTATTATAGTAGTTATATTCTTGTACATAGGAGTAGTATTATAGTAGTTATATTCTTGTACATAGGAGCAGTATTATAGCAGTTATATTCGTGTATATAGGAGTAGTATTATAGTAGTTATATTCTTGTACATAGGAGGTAGTATTATAGTAGTTATATTCTTGTACATAGGAGTAGTATTATAGTAGTTATATTCTTGTACATAGGAGGTAGTATTATAGCAGTTATATTCTTGTACATAGGAGCAGTATTATAGTAGTTATATTCTTGTACATAGGAGCAGTATTATAGTAGTTATATTCTTGTACATAGGAGCAGTATTATAGTAGTTATATTCTTGTACATAGGAGGTAGTATTATAGTAGTTATATTCTTGTACATAGGAGTAGTATTATAGTAGTTATATTCTTGTACATAGGAGCAGTATTATAGTAGTTATATTGTTGAACATAGGAGGTAGTATTATAGTAGTTATATTCTTGTACATAGGAGTAGTATTATAGTAGTTATATTCTTGTACATAGGAGCAGTATTATAGTAGTTATATTCTTGTACATAGGAGGTTGTATTATAGTAGTTATATTCTTGTACATAGGAGTAGTATTATAGTAGTTATATTCTTGTACATAGGAGCAGTATTATAGTAGTTATATTCTTGTACATAGGAGGTAGTATTATAGTAGTTATATTCTTGTACATAGGAGCAGTATTATAGTAGTTATATTCTTGTACATAGGAGCAGTATTATAGTAGTTATATTCTTGTACATAGGAGCAGTATTATAGTAGTTATATTCTTGTACATAGGAGTAGTATTATAGTAGTTATATTCTTGTACATAGGAGTAGTATTATAGTAGTTATATTCTTGTACATAGGAGCAGTATTATAGTAGTTATATTCTTGTACATAGGAGTAGTATTATAGTAGTTATATTCTTGTACATAGGAGTAGTATTATAGTAGTTATATTCTTGTACATAGGAGTAGTATTATAGTAGTTATATTCTTGTACATAGGAGCAGTATTATAGTAGTTATATTGTTGTACATAGGAGGTAGTATTATAGTAGTTATATTCTTGTACATAGGAGTAGTATTATAGTAGTTATATTCTTGTACATAGGAGTAGTATTATAGTAGTTATATTCTTGTACATAGGAGTAGTATTATAGTAGTTATATTCTTGTACATAGGAGGTAGTATTATAGTAGTTATATTCTTGTACATAGGAGTAGTATTATAGTAGTTATATTCTTGTACATAGGAGCAGTATTATAGTAGTTATATTCTTGTACATAGGAGGTAGTATTATAGTAGTTATATTCTTGTACATAGGAGTAGTATTATAGTAGTTATATTCTTGTACATAGGAGTAGTATTATAGTAGTTATATTCTTGTACATAGGAGGTAGTATTATAGTAGTTATATTCTTGTACATAGGAGTAGTATTATAGTAGGTTTATTCTTGTACATAGGAGCAGTATTATAGTAGTTATATTGTTGTACATAGGAGGTAGTATTATAGTAGTTATATTCTTGTACATAGGAGTAGTATTATAGTAGTTATATTCTTGTACATAGGAGCAGTATTATAGTAGTTATATTCTTGTACATAGGAGCAGTATTATAGTAGTTATATTCTTGTACATAGGAGTAGTATTATAGTAGTTATATTCTTGTACATAGGAGTAGTATTATAGTAGTTATATTCTTGTACATAGGAGTAGTATTATAGTAGTTATATTCTTGTACATAGGAGTAGTATTATAGTAGTTATATTCTTGTACATAGGAGTAGTATTATAGTAGTTATATTCTTGTACATAGGAGCAGTATTATAGTAGTTATATTCTTGTACATAGGAGGTTGTATTATAGTAGTTATATTCTTGTACATAGGAGTAGTATTATAGTAGTTATATTCTTGTACATAGGAGCAGTATTATAGTAGTTATATTCTTGTACATAGGAGGTAGTATTATAGTAGTTATATTCTTGTACATAGGAGCAGTATTATAGTAGTTATATTCTTGTACATAGGAGCAGTATTATAGTAGTTATATTCTTGTACATAGGAGCAGTATTATAGTAGTTATATTCTTGTACATAGGAGTAGTATTATAGTAGTTATATTCTTGTACATAGGAGTAGTATTATAGTAGTTATATTCTTGTACATAGGAGTAGTATTATAGTAGTTATATTCTTGTACATAGGAGTAGTATTATAGTAGTTATATTCTTGTACATAGGAGCAGTATTATAGTAGTTATATTGTTGTACATAGGAGGTAGTATTATAGTAGTTATATTCTTGTACATAGGAGTAGTATTATAGTAGTTATATTCTTGTACATAGGAGTAGTATTATAGTAGTTATATTCTTGTACATAGGAGTAGTATTATAGTAGTTATATTCTTGTACATAGGAGCAGTATTATAGTAGTTATATTGTTGTACATAGGAGGTAGTATTATAGTAGTTATATTCTTGTACATAGGAGTAGTATTATAGTAGTTATATTCTTGTACATAGGAGTAGTATTATAGTAGTTATATTCTTGTACATAGGAGTAGTATTATAGTAGTTATATTCTTGTACATAGGAGGTAGTATTATAGTAGTTATATTCTTGTACATAGGAGTAGTATTATAGTAGTTATATTCTTGTACATAGGAGCAGTATTATAGTAGTTATATTCTTGTACATAGGAGGTAGTATTATAGTAGTTATATTCTTGTACATAGGAGTAGTATTATAGTAGTTATATTCTTGTACATAGGAGTAGTATTATAGTAGTTATATTCTTGTACATAGGAGGTAGTATTATAGTAGTTATATTCTTGTACATAGTAGTAGTATTATAGTAGTTATATTCTTGTACATAGGAGTAGTATTATAGTAGGTTTATTCTTGTACATAGGAGCAGTATTATAGTAGTTATATTGTTGTACATAGGAGGTAGTATTATAGTAGTTATATTCTTGTACATAGGAGTAGTATTATAGTAGTTATATTCTTGTACATAGGAGCAGTATTATAGTAGTTATATTCTTGTACATAGGAGCAGTATTATAGCAGTTATATTCTTGTATATAGGGGGCAGTATTATTATAATTCTATACTTGCACTATGATTAATCATGATGTTAATCTTCCTGATTATTATAAGTTTCGTTATATTTTCTGGTTATACAGAACCTCCATGGTCCTCCGGTCTCCTCTTTAATAGCAGATCTGTCTTGCACTGCCTCAGTCTTCTATTTCTTCACATGTAGACATAATTATCCGTCTGTAGTATAATAAGTAACATATCGGTTACAGGTACATAGACCACCAGTGACTGGACACAGCGCTCTGATCATTGACAGTTTCCCATGGACAGCTGTATTCTTGCCATCACCAGCCCTGCAGGGTCACTGATGTTTACCAGGCGCGGAAAAGTAATTTGTGGGTGAAATGTTCTGTAAGGACATTTCCACATTTCCAGAATCCTTCAGTTTTCTGTAAATGTATCAGAGGTGCCTGGAATAAAATCATGGAGTTTCAAAACAGGAAATGTGGCCGAGCCTGTCGTTCCTGCAGATTTGTATCTGTCATCAGACTCAATGTTCAGGGTTTTCTAGGAAAAACTCTTGGACATGAACCATGCACTGTGTGAGCGCTGGGCCCGCTGTATCTGGACGTGTTTATCTTACTGGGTGTGCCGGGCTTTTGTTAGAATCCTTCAGTGGCATGTGGTCAGGATTCATTCCTACACATCACAACAGCCCTGCAGTTTCCTAAGAATTCAGAACAATTCTCCGCATTCTGCTCTGTTATGATTTGCTAGAAAAGAAATTTACTCTGCTGCAGATTTGTGCCCTGGGACTGTTTCATTATGTGCAAGGCATTGTGGGAAATTTCGATAAACTTCCATCAGTCAGCCAGTGTGTATAGAGAAACAAAATAGCGTGCGGTCTGTTGTTTGCGTCCTGAAATTGCTGTATACCTAAAGGGTATGAACACCAAGTCACCTATAGAATTATTCTGCAAGGTGAGTCAATACAGGTATTCATCCTGAAGTACACCCTGTAAAGTCACAATTCTGCTGGTGTTGTCACTGTGCACATACATGGCACTATCTTGTATTGGCCGAGTTACACCCTGTATTATACCCCAAAGGTGTATTCACACTTCTGCTGGTGGAGTCACTATGTACATACATGATATGGCCTATCTAGTACTGTAGTACTAATACCTGTACCTGGTGCTGACGCTCCCCAGTGCCATAGAAATAACCCAACTCATGCTGAACCACCATGATAACACAGATGTACCGGGGAATTAGGTTCCAAATATTCTTGAGGGACAGGAGACTGCAGTGGAGGAATATCACCTCTCACCTCCACAAGGGGGTGCTGTATAGGAGAAGGGCCAGAGCTTCTCCACCCAGAATGACTGTAATGGCCAATATGGGCCAATCCTTATTGTACTTAGATGACACATATGGCTAAAGCGTCCTCTATCTTAATATTAGAATGATAGGAGGAATAGATTTCTGAGCACTCGGTGCAGCCACACATCTGATATCTGGCTGACCATTTCATCTGAATATAATGTAACCCTGGGAAATTATGGACAGATATATAACCGACACGTAATAGGACAGAAATACAGGGAGATTAGATGCTCCTGTAAGAGGGCACAGACTGACCAAAGAGTCTCCCAAGTGGGACCTTTCCAAGGAGCTCAGAAGCACAAGATGTCCCCACTCCGGTGACATAAAAACCTGGGAAAAAGGACCAGCAGAGATTAGTTGTCAAGTTGTGATAGGGGCAGCAGTGGCGTACTGGGGAGGCGTACCGCAAGTGTCAGCATGTCTCTATCCTGTATCCCGAGTGTCAGCGTGTCACTATCGTGTGTCCCAAGTATCAGCGTGTCACTATTGTATGTCCCAAGTGTCAGCGTGTCACTATCCTGTATCCCTAGTGTCAGCATGTCATTGTCCTGTATGTACCACAAGTATCAGCATGTCTCTATCCTGTATCCCTAGTGTCAGCATGTCATTGTCCTGTATGTACCACAAGTATCAGCATGTCTCTATCCTGTATCCCTAGTGTCAGCGTGTCACTATCGTGTGTCCCAAGTGTCAGCCTGTCACTATCCTGTATCTTAAGTAGAGCGTTCACACTACCGTCTGTGTCCGACAGGTAGTGTCCGCTCCTAGTGTCCGTTCAAAATCTGGCACGGACATTAGGAGCGGACACTAGCTGTGTCCGTGACACCTGTCATTTATTTAAATGGCGATCGGGTGCGTTCTTTTGCACTCTGTGCCCTTCCTTCCCTGTCCGCAAGTGAAGATGTCCAACTTTTCAAGCGGACAGAAAAACTCGACATGTAGGGTTTTTCTGTCCGCTTGAAAAGTTGGACATCTTTACAAGTAGAGAGTAAAGGAAGGGCACGGAGTGCAAAAGAACGCACCCGATCGACATTTAAACGCCAGATTTTGAACGGACACTAGGAGCGGACACTACGGACACAGATGGTAGTGTGAACACCCTGTCTCTGTCCTGTATCCCTAGTGTCAGCGTGTCATTATCGTGTGTCCCAGGTGTCAGCGTGTCTCTGTCCTGTATCCCTAGTGTCAGCCTGTCATTATCCTGTACCCCAAGTTTCAGAGTATCATGAGTGAAGTCTCCTTGTCGAATCAAGTTTTGATCAAAAGATTTGCTCAGATTTAGGCTTCATGCAGACAACCAACTGTACATGCCACGGTTTGTAACATCGCAGTGCCTTCCATCCATCTTACATATATTTCAGTGGGCGGTTTCTGGATAGGACATGCTCATGATTTTTGGAATGGAACAGACCATCGGAGCACTCCTTCACACTTAGTTGTATGCATGAAGCTTTATAGTAAGTGTAGCAGTAATACAGTATAGAATAATACAGCCATTACAGCTCCTGCATGTCTCTGCTTACATCCCGGAGGTGCTGAATAACCTTGGTTTCTGTGTTATCAGTACTTACTTACTCTGAGGCCCCGGTGACCACAGATAGTGACCATTTATATCACGGATACAGTGTGGACCTGTCCAGGGCCGCTTTCCTTATTCTGCATAGTGGTTGTCCCCGAGATGATCTTTATTACATCCATCCATGTCCCACAGCGTGAGGTGGCGGTAACATCTGACGTCTCACAGTCAGCGGCCTCAGGAGATGTCATCGCTCGTTCCTAGAAATCCTTTTCCTAGAATTATGTTAATAGTCCCTAAGGGAACGTGTAATGACCGAGGGATGGACATGCTTCACTTACCTTCACACACTATGGAGGAACATTAACACTATATTGTGTTCTGTTAATACACCCCTAAATAGATTTATACTTCCTTGCTGACTTTCACATTATACATTTATAGCCCTCAGCACTTTGCTTTTCGTATATGGAGCGCTGAATCCATCAGTGACCCCCAACTATAAAATGATATTCGTTGCTACTTCATAACTGTAATTTTGCTTCTGCTATGAATCAGAATGTAAATATCTCATATACACCATGTATTTTCCTGGTTACAAATTTTTATTTTTGCAGTTGTTGATGATTTTACATTTACCCAGTAATTTATAATTCATAGTTTAAGTTCCCCTCCAACTGTCCCAGTTTAAACAGGGGGCAACTAGAAGGGGACATTAATATCCAGCTGCCCCCAGTTTAATGTCCTCCTCCAGTTGTCCCCATCTTAATGTCCTCTTCCAGCTACCCCCAGGTCCCTCCATCTGCCCCCAGTTTAATGCCCCCTCTATCTGCCCCACCCAGTTTAAAGTCCCCCTCATATGCCCCCAGTATATTATTCCCCCTGCACCTGCCCCCACAGTCTCTTGTCCCGGGAGCCACAGTTGTGATGTCATCAAATCGCGCCTACAGCTCCCGGAGCCAGAACAGGCAGGGGTACAGTGGTGAGGAGGGGTTTGTCCGCTACTGCTTCACCACTGTATTCAACTCATCTGCATCCTCTCCGGAAACAGATGAGTTGAATCCGGGGCATACCTCCCACCAACCAGGACCGCGAGAGGTGTGTTTACCAATGGTCTTAGGTGACCCTTGTGCAAGGTTGAGAACCGATGAGCTACATAGACCTAGAAGTATAGGACACAAGTTTAGCTCGCTTCATCCACCACTAGTAGGCGCTCAGTACGTTATTGCAGTCATTGCACCCCTCTCTGGTACTTCAGCACATGCACATTTTGCCAATGTTACAACACCTTGCTTTACTGCAAATGCCCTGTATGTAAGTAGACGCACAGTGAACATGACCTCAGCTTTATCTATGTCAAGAGTTTCAAACTTGGCCACAAAAAGAAAAAGTTGACTGGTTTCATTCCTTATGTTGGCCCCATACAGTAAAATGGCCCCTATCAGTTGTCCCTTACCTATACAGTGGCCAGGCTCCCATCACTGCCTTCATACATTGGTGAGTATTAGTACAATACTTACCCCACTGCTCCCCAGAGAGGTAAGTGCCCCAGTTACACTGCCTGCAGCTTGTAGGCCATAGACCTAATGTGGCCTGCGGACTCCAGGTTGGAAAGTGATAGGGCTTCAGAACCGGGTCAGGGGTCCTTTTCTTTCCAGTGATTGACCCAGCTGCATTTTTAACAACAGGGTCAGATGCATGCCATCCCTGGGTGTGGGCTTCGTGTTTGAGACCCCTGTACTAGACCCCGCAGCCCTCTATCAATAGCTATGAACGTGCTTATGTACACTCCCCTGGGGCAGTTTTGGGACTGCTGCCTAAAGACTTGCTGGGGGTGTAGTGTCCCCAAACCTGCTGACTGTTTCCCTTTAAATGAGTAACACTGCTGACAACCTGTAGTGCCACCATTACTGTTCTCACACAGCTTTCCCATATATCTGACTATAAGCATCTACTAGGAAAGCTGGGTGTGAAAGATGCAATATCTACAAACAGATACAGAGGTGACAAAGAAACAGGTGTATATACAATATGACAAAAGACGCAGTTACTGGGAACTGTCTATTCTTGGGAACAGAACTAGTAGGCATAACGCAGGCGACTAAACAAAGCTCGCTGCTCGTATTCAGCATGCACAGAAGAGGAAGCGAACCCTTTCTGTGGAAGTAGCTAAGATTTGCATTTTCCACCAATGTAGATGGAAAAGTTGCCCTCAGTCGGATGCCCAGAAAACCCACGACATGCGGGCACCTGTCAGACATGCAAAGGACAAATCACAGCGCCAGTCTCAGGTTGCTAGGGGTCCCCGAGACACATTAGCAAAAGGGTGAACGTCTCGTGCGGACCAGATGCTGTTGATCTCTGAATCGCACATACCCTTCCCTTATCATGTCTCATAATATTTATTTCAATCTTCTATGTTCTTGGAGGCCTCCCAGCTTCACACCCCTGACCTTCCCGCATGTGAGCTGCCCTTTTGCCGGTCTGACTTCCTATTTGGACAGTCTGTCCCCTTATTTCTCTGTCCCATACGAGAGGTGTATGACAGGGAACAAATCACCGGGCAGTGGGGGAGGATTGACCTTACACATCTCAGTACAGCCAAATCATATCTGATGACACCATGCCCACAGAAGATCTCTATCTGGTTTTCTGATGCACCCACATTAATCATAAAGTTACCATCATAACATCTGCAGGGCTTACAAAATATTTGAGGCAGAAAGCTGGGATGTGCTGGTTCAGACTGGATGGAAGAAGCGAATGATTAAATTTTAAACATTTATTTAACCCAACAAGAGGGCATAATACAGCGCTCAGACCTCTCCTGAACCTGAACATACTCCTATGTACAAGAATATAACTACTATAATACTGCTCCTATGTACAAGAATATAACTACTATAATACTACTCCTATGTACAAGAATATAACTACTATAATACTACCTCCTATGTACAAGAATATAACTACTATAATACTGCCCCCTATGTACAAGAATATAACTACTATAATACTACCTCCTATGTACAAGAATATAACTACTATAATACTACCTCCTATGTACAAGAATATAACTACTATAATACTACCTCCTATGTACAAGAATATAACTACTATAATACTGCCCCCTATGTACAAGAATATAACTACTATAATACTACCTCCTATGTACAAGAATATAACTACTATAATACTACTCCTATGTACAAGAATATAACTACTATAATACTACTCCTATGTACAAGAATATAACTACTATAATACTACCTCCTATGTACAAGAATATAACTACTATAATACTGCTCCTATGTACAAGAATATAACTACTATAATACTACCTCCTATGTACAAGAATATAACTACTATAATACTACTCCTATGTACAAGAATATAACTACTATAATACTACTCCTATGTACAAGAATATATCTACTATAATACTACTCCTATGTACAAGAATATAACTACTATAATACTGCTCCTATGTACAAGAATATAACTACTATAATACTACTCCTATGTACAAGAATATAACTACTATAATACTGCTCCTATGTACAAGAATATAACTACTATAATACTGCTCCTATGTACTAGAATATAACTACTATAATACTGCTCCTATGTACAAGAATATAACTACTATAATACTACCTCCTATGTACAAGAATATAACTACTATAATACTACTCCTATGTACAAGAATATAACTACTATAATACTACTCCTATGTACAAGAATATAACTACTATAATACTACTACTATGTACAAGAATATAACTACTATAATACTACTCCTATGTACAAGAATATAACTACTATAATACTACCTCCTAGATACAAGAATATAACTACTATAATACTGCTCCTATGTACAAGAATATAACTACTATAATACTGCTCCTATGTACAAGAATATAACTACTATAATACTACTACTATGTACAAGAATATAACTACTATAATACTACTCCTATGTACAAGAATATAACTACTATAATACTACCTCCTATGTACAAGAATATAACTACTATAATACTGCTCCTATGTACAAGAATATAACTACTATAATACTACTCCTATGTACAAGAATATAACTACTATAATACTACTCCTATGTACAAGAATATAACTACTATAATACTGCTCCTATGTACAAGAATATAACTACTATAATACTACTCCTATGTACAAGAATATAACTACTATAATACTACTCCTATGTACAAGAATATAACTACTATAATACTACTCCTATGTACAAGAATATAACTACTATAATACTACTCCTATGTACAAGAATATAACTACTATAATACTGCTCCTATGTACAAGAATATAACTACTCTAATACTACTCCTATGTACAAGAATATAACTACTATGATACTGCTCCTATGTACTAGAATATAACTACTATAATACTGCTCCTATGTACAAGAATATAACTACTATAATACTACCTCCTATGTACAAGAATATAACTACTATAATACTACTCCTATGTACAAGAATATAACTACTATAATACTACTCCTATGTACAAGAATATAACTACTATAATACTACTACTATGTACAAGAATATAACTACTATAATACTACTCCTATGTACAAGAATATAACTACTATAATACTACCTCCTAGATACAAGAATATAACTACTATAATACTGCTCCTATGTACAAGAATATAACTACTATAATACTGCTCCTATGTACAAGAATATAACTACTATGATACTACTCCTATATACAAGAATATAACTACTATAATACTGCTCCTATGTACAAGAATATAACTACTATAATACTACTCCTATGTACAAGAATATAACTACTATAATACTACCTCCTATGTACAAGAATATAACTACTATAATACTGCTCCTATGTACAAGAATATAACTACTATTATACTACTATGTACAAGAATATAACTACTATAATACTGCTCCTATGTACAAGAATATAACTACTATAATACTACTCCTATATACAAGAATATAACTACTATAATACTGCTCCTATGTACAAGAATATAACTACTATAATACTGCTCCTATGTACAAGAATATAACTACTATAATACTGCTCCTATGTACAAGAATATAACTACTATAATACTGCTCCTATGTACAAGAATATAACTACTATAATACTGCTCCTATGTACAACAATATAACTACTATAATACTACCTCCTATGTACAAGAATATAACTACTATAATACTACCTCCTATGTACAACAATATAACTACTATAATACTGCTCCTATGTACAAGAATATAACTACTATAATACTACTCCTATGTACAAGAATATAACTACTATAATACTGCTCCTATGTATAAGAATATAACTACTATAATACTGCCCCCTATGTACAAGAATATAACTACTATAATACTGCTCTTATGTACAAGAATATAACTACTATAATACTGCTCCTATGTACAAGAATATAACTACTATAATACTACCTCCTATGTACAAGGATATAACTACTATAATACTACTCCTATGTACAAGAATATAACTACTATAATACTGCTCCTATGTACAAGAATATAACTACTATAATACTGCTCCTATGTACAAGAATATAACTACTATAATACTGCTCCTATGTTCAAGAATATAACTACTATAATACTGCTCCTATGTACAAGAATATAACTACTATAATACTACCTCCTATGTACAACAATATAACTACTATAATACTGCTCCTATGTACAAGAATATAACTACTATAATACTACTCCTATGTACAAGAATATAACTACTATAATACTACTCCTATGTACAAGAATATAACTACTATAATACTTCTCCTATGTATAAGAATATAACTACTATAATACTGCCCCCTATGTACAAGAATATAACTACTATAATACTACTCCTATGTACAAGAATATAACTACTATAATACTGCTCCTATGTACAAGAATATAACTACTATAATACTACCTCCTATGTACAAGAATATAACTACTATAATACTACTCCTATGTACAAGAATATAACTACTATAATACTACTCCTATGTACAAGAATATAACTACTATAATACTACTACTATGTACAAGAATATAACTACTATAATACTACTCCTATGTACAAGAATATAACTACTATAATACTACCTCCTAGATACAAGAATATAACTACTATAATACTGCTCCTATGTACAAGAATATAACTACTATAATACTGCTCCTATGTACAAGAATATAACTACTATAATACTACTACTATGTACAAGAATATAACTACTATAATACTACTCCTATGTACAAGAATATAACTACTATAATACTGCTCCTATGTACAAGAATATAACTACTATAATACTGCTCCTATGTACAAGAATATAACTACTATAATACTACTCCTATGTACAATAATATAACTACTATAATACTACTCCTATGTACAAGAATATAACTACTATAATACTGCTCCTATGTACAAGAATATAACTACTATAATACTACCTCCTATGTACAAGAATATAACTACTATAATACTACTCCTATGTACAAGAATATAACTACTATAATACTACCTCCTATGTACAAGAATATAACTACTATAATACTACTCCTATGTACAAGAATATAACTACTATAATACTACTACTATGTACAAGAATATAACTACTATAATACTACTCCTATGTACAAGAATATAACTACTATAATACTACCTCCTAGATACAAGAATATAACTACTATAATACTGCTCCTATGTACAAGAATATAACTACTATAATACTGCTCCTATGTACAAGAATATAACTACTATAATACTACTCCTATATACAAGAATATAACTACTATAATACTGCTCCTATGTACAAGAATATAACTACTATAATACTACTCCTATGTACAAGAATATAACTACTATAATACTACCTCCTATGTACAAGAATATAACTACTATAATACTGCTCCTATGTACAAGAATATAACTACTATTATACTACTATGTACAAGAATATAACTACTATAATACTGCTCCTATGTATAAGAATATAACTACTATAATACTGCCCCCTATGTACAAGAATATAACTACTATAATACTGCTCTTATGTACAAGAATATAACTACTATAATACTGCTCCTATGTACAAGAATATAACTACTATAATACTACCTCCTATGTACAAGGATATAACTACTATAATACTACTCCTATGTACAAGAATATAACTACTATAATACTGCTCCTATGTACAAGAATATAACTACTATAATACTGCTCCTATGTACAAGAATATAACTACTATAATACTACTCCTATGTACAAGAATATAACTACTATAATACTACTCCTATGTACAAGAATATAACTACTATAATACTGCTCCTATGTACAAGAATATAACTACTATAATACTACTCCTATGTACAAGAATATAACTACTATAATACTACTCCTATGTACAAGAATATAACTACTATAATACTACTCCTATGTACAAGAATATAACTACTATAATACTACTCCTATGTACAAGAATATAACTACTATAATACTGCTCCTATGTACAAGAATATAACTACTCTAATACTACTCCTATGTACAAGAATATAACTACTATGATACTGCTCCTATGTACTAGAATATAACTACTATAATACTGCTCCTATGTACAAGAATATAACTACTATAATACTACCTCCTATGTACAAGAATATAACTACTATAATACTACTCCTATGTACAAGAATATAACTACTATAATACTACTCCTATGTACAAGAATATAACTACTATAATACTACTACTATGTACAAGAATATAACTACTATAATACTACTCCTATGTACAAGAATATAACTACTATAATACTACCTCCTAGATACAAGAATATAACTACTATAATACTGCTCCTATGTACAAGAATATAACTACTATAATACTGCTCCTATGTACAAGAATATAACTACTATAATACTACTCCTATATACAAGAATATAACTACTATAATACTGCTCCTATGTACAAGAATATAACTACTATAATACTACTCCTATGTACAAGAATATAACTACTATAATACTACCTCCTATGTACAAGAATATAACTACTATAATACTACTCCTATGTACAAGAATATAACTACTATAATACTACCTCCTATGTACAAGAATATAACTACTATAATACTACTCCTATGTACAAGAATATAACTACTATAATACTACTACTATGTACAAGAATATAACTACTATAATACTACTCCTATGTACAAGAATATAACTACTATAATACTACCTCCTAGATACAAGAATATAACTACTATAATACTGCTCCTATGTACAAGAATATAACTACTATAATACTGCTCCTATGTACAAGAATATAACTACTATAATACTACTCCTATATACAAGAATATAACTACTATAATACTGCTCCTATGTACAAGAATATAACTACTATAATACTACTCCTATGTACAAGAATATAACTACTATAATACTACCTCCTATGTACAAGAATATAACTACTATAATACTGCTCCTATGTACAAGAATATAACTACTATTATACTACTATGTACAAGAATATAACTACTATAATACTGCTCCTATGTATAAGAATATAACTACTATAATACTGCCCCCTATGTACAAGAATATAACTACTATAATACTGCTCTTATGTACAAGAATATAACTACTATAATACTGCTCCTATGTACAAGAATATAACTACTATAATACTACCTCCTATGTACAAGGATATAACTACTATAATACTACTCCTATGTACAAGAATATAACTACTATAATACTGCTCCTATGTACAAGAATATAACTACTATAATACTGCTCCTATGTACAAGAATATAACTACTATAATACTACTCCTATGTACAAGAATATAACTACTATAATACTACTCCTATGTACAAGAATATAACTACTATAATACTGCTCCTATGTACAAGAATATAACTACTATAATACTACTCCTATGTACAAGAATATAACTACTATAATACTACTCCTATGTACAAGAATATAACTACTATAATACTACTCCTATGTACAAGAATATAACTACTATAATACTACTCCTATGTACAAGAATATAACTACTATAATACTGCTCCTATGTACAAGAATATAACTACTCTAATACTACTCCTATGTACAAGAATATAACTACTATGATACTGCTCCTATGTACTAGAATATAACTACTATAATACTGCTCCTATGTACAAGAATATAACTACTATAATACTACCTCCTATGTACAAGAATATAACTACTATAATACTACTCCTATGTACAAGAATATAACTACTATAATACTACTCCTATGTACAAGAATATAACTACTATAATACTACTACTATGTACAAGAATATAACTACTATAATACTACTCCTATGTACAAGAATATAACTACTATAATACTACCTCCTAGATACAAGAATATAACTACTATAATACTGCTCCTATGTACAAGAATATAACTACTATAATACTGCTCCTATGTACAAGAATATAACTACTATTATACTACTATGTACAAGAATATAACTACTATAATACTGCTCCTATGTACAAGAATATAACTACTATAATACTACTCCTATATACAAGAATATAACTACTATAATACTGCTCCTATGTACAAGAATATAACTACTATAATACTGCTCCTATGTACAAGAATATAACTACTATAATACTGCTCCTATGTACAAGAATATAACTACTATAATACTTCTCCTATGTACAAGAATATAACTACTATAATACTGCTCCTATGTACAACAATATAACTACTATAATACTACCTCCTATGTACAACAATATAACTACTATAATACTACCTCCTATGTACAACAATATAACTACTATAATACTGCTCCTATGTACAAGAATATAACTACTATAATACTGCTCCTATGTACAAGAATATAACTACTATAATACTGCTCCTATGTATAAGAATATAACTACTATAATACTGCCCCCTATGTACAAGAATATAACTACTATAATACTGCTCTTATGTACAAGAATATAACTACTATAATACTGCTCCTATGTACAAGAATATAACTACTATAATACTACCTCCTATGTACAAGGATATAACTACTATAATACTACTCCTATGTACAAGAATATAACTACTATAATACTGCTCCTATGTACAAGAATATAACTACTATAATACTGCTCCTATGTACAAGAATATAACTACTATAATACTGCTCCTATGTACAAGAATATAACTACTATAATACTGCTCCTATGTACAAGAATATAACTACTATAATACTACCTCCTATGTACAACAATATAACTACTATAATACTGCTCCTATGTACAAGAATATAACTACTATAATACTACTCCTATGTACAAGAATATAACTACTATAATACTACTCCTATGTACAAGAATATAACTACTATAATACTTCTCCTATGTATAAGAATATAACTACTATAATACTGCCCCCTATGTACAAGAATATAACTACTATAATACTACTCCTATGTACAAGAATATAACTACTATAATACTGCTCCTATGTACAAGAATATAACTACTATAATACTACCTCCTATGTACAAGAATATAACTACTCTAATACTACTCCTATGTACAAGAATATAACTACTATAATACTACTCCTATGTACAAGAATATAACTACTATAATACTACTACTATGTACAAGAATATAACTACTATAATACTACTCCTATGTACAAGAATATAACTACTATAATACTACCTCCTAGATACAAGAATATAACTACTATAATACTGCTCCTATGTACAAGAATATAACTACTATAATACTGCTCCTATGTACAAGAATATAACTACTATAATACTACTACTATGTACAAGAATATAACTACTATAATACTACTCCTATGTACAAGAATATAACTACTATAATACTGCTCCTATGTACAAGAATATAACTACTATAATACTGCTCCTATGTACAAGAATATAACTACTATAATACTACTCCTATGTACAATAATATAACTACTATAATACTACTCCTATGTACAAGAATATAACTACTATAATACTGCTCCTATGTACAAGAATATAACTACTATAATACTACTCCTATGTACAAGAATATAACTACTATGATACTGCTCCTATGTACTAGAATATAACTACTATAATACTGCTCCTATGTACAAGAATATAACTACTATAATACTACCTCCTATGTACAAGAATATAACTACTATAATACTACTCCTATGTACAAGAATATAACTGCTATAATACTACCTCCTATGTACAAGAATATAACTACTATAATACTACTCCTATGTACAAGAATATAACTACTATAATACTACTACTATGTACAAGAATATAACTACTATAATACTACTCCTATGTACAAGAATATAACTACTATAATACTACCTCCTAGATACAAGAATATAACTACTATAATACTGCTCCTATGTACAAGAATATAACTACTATAATACTGCTCCTATGTACAAGAATATAACTACTATAATACTACTCCTATATACAAGAATATAACTACTATAATACTGCTCCTATGTACAAGAATATAACTACTATAATACTACTCCTATGTACAAGAATATAACTACTATAATACTACCTCCTATGTACAAGAATATAACTACTATAATACTGCTCCTATGTACAAGAATATAACTACTATTATACTACTATGTACAAGAATATAACTACTATAATACTGCTCCTATGTATAAGAATATAACTACTATAATACTGCCCCCTATGTACAAGAATATAACTACTATAATACTGCTCTTATGTACAAGAATATAACTACTATAATACTGCTCCTATGTACAAGAATATAACTACTATAATACTACCTCCTATGTACAAGGATATAACTACTATAATACTACTCCTATGTACAAGAATATAACTACTATAATACTGCTCCTATGTACAAGAATATAACTACTATAATACTGCTCCTATGTACAAGAATATAACTACTATAATACTGCTCCTATGTACAAGAATATAACTACTATAATACTGCTCCTATGTACAAGAATATAACTACTATAATACTACTCCTATATACAAGAATATAACTACTATAATACTGCTCCTATGTACAAGAATATAACTACTATAATACTACTCCTATGTACAAGAATATAACTACTATAATACTACTATGTACAAGAATATAACTACTATAATACTGCTCCTATGTACAAGAATATAACTACTATAATACTACTCCTATATACAAGAATATAACTACTATAATACTGCTCCTATGTACAAGAATATAACTACTATAATACTGCTCCTATGTACAAGAATATAACTACTATAATACTGCTCCTATGTACAAGAATATAACTACTATAATACTGCTCCTATGTACAAGAATATAACTACTATAATACTGCTCCTATGTACAACAATATAACTACTATAATACTACCTCCTATGTACAACAATATAACTACTATAATACTACCTCCTATGTACAACAATATAACTACTATAATACTGCTCCTATGTACAAGAATATAACTACTATAATACTACTCCTATGTACAAGAATATAACTACTATAATACTGCTCCTATGTATAAGAATATAACTACTATAATACTGCCCCCTATGTACAAGAATATAACTACTATAATACTGCTCTTATGTACAAGAATATAACTACTATAATACTGCTCCTATGTACAAGAATATAACTACTATAATACTACCTCCTATGTACAAGGATATAACTACTATAATACTACTCCTATGTACAAGAATATAACTACTATAATACTGCTCCTATGTACAAGAATATAACTACTATAATACTGCTCCTATGTACAAGAATATAACTACTATAATACTGCTCCTATGTACAAGAATATAACTACTATAATACTGCTCCTATGTACAAGAATATAACTACTATAATACTACCTCCTATGTACAACAATATAACTACTATAATACTGCTCCTATGTACAAGAATATAACTACTATAATACTACTCCTATGTACAAGAATATAACTACTATAATACTACTCCTATGTACAAGAATATAACTACTATAATACTTCTCCTATGTATAAGAATATAACTACTATAATACTGCCCCCTATGTACAAGAATATAACTACTATAATACTACTCCTATGTACAAGAATATAACTACTATAATACTGCTCCTATGTACAAGAATATAACTACTATAATACTACCTCCTATGTACAAGAATATAACTACTATAATACTACTCCTATGTACAAGAATATAACTACTATAATACTACTCCTATGTACAAGAATATAACTACTATAATACTACTACTATGTACAAGAATATAACTACTATAATACTACTCCTATGTACAAGAATATAACTACTATAATACTACCTCCTAGATACAAGAATATAACTACTATAATACTGCTCCTATGTACAAGAATATAACTACTATAATACTGCTCCTATGTACAAGAATATAACTACTATAATACTGCTCCTATGTACAAGAATATAACTACTATAATACTACTACTATGTACAAGAATATAACTACTATAATACTACTCCTATGTACAAGAATATAACTACTATAATACTGCTCCTATGTACAAGAATATAACTACTATAATACTGCTCCTATGTACAAGAATATAACTACTATAATACTACTCCTATGTACAATAATATAACTACTATAATACTACTCCTATGTACAAGAATATAACTACTATAATACTGCTCCTATGTACAAGAATATAACTACTATAATACTACTCCTATGTACAAGAATATAACTACTATGATACTGCTCCTATGTACTAGAATATAACTACTATAATACTGCTCCTATGTACAAGAATATAACTACTATAATACTACCTCCTATGTACAAGAATATAACTACTATAATACTACTCCTATGTACAAGAATATAACTACTATAATACTACCTCCTATGTACAAGAATATAACTACTATAATACTACTCCTATGTACAAGAATATAACTACTATAATACTACTACTATGTACAAGAATATAACTACTATAATACTACTCCTATGTACAAGAATATAACTACTATAATACTACCTCCTAGATACAAGAATATAACTACTATAATACTGCTCCTATGTACAAGAATATAACTACTATAATACTGCTCCTATGTACAAGAATATAACTACTATAATACTACTCCTATATACAAGAATATAACTACTATAATACTGCTCCTATGTACAAGAATATAACTACTATAATACTACTCCTATGTACAAGAATATAACTACTATAATACTACCTCCTATGTACAAGAATATAACTACTATAATACTGCTCCTATGTACAAGAATATAACTACTATTATACTACTATGTACAAGAATATAACTACTATAATACTGCTCCTATGTATAAGAATATAACTACTATAATACTGCTCCTATGTACAAGAATATAACTACTATAATACTGCTCTTATGTACAAGAATATAACTACTATAATACTGCTCCTATGTACAAGAATATAACTACTATAATACTGCTCTTATGTACAAGAATATAACTACTATAATACTGCTCCTATGTACAAGAATATAACTACTATAATACTACCTCCTATGTACAAGGATATAACTACTATAATACTACTCCTATGTACAAGAATATAACTACTATAATACTGCTCCTATGTACAAGAATATAACTACTATAATACTGCTCCTATGTACAAGAATATAACTACTATAATACTACTCCTATGTACAAGAATATAACTACTATAATACTACTCCTATGTACAAGAATATAACTACTATAATACTGCTCCTATGTACAAGAATATAACTACTATAATACTACTCCTATGTACAAGAATATAACTACTATAATACTACTCCTATGTACAAGAATATAACTACTATAATACTACTCCTATGTACAAGAATATAACTACTATAATACTACTCCTATGTACAAGAATATAACTACTATAATACTGCTCCTATGTACAAGAATATAACTACTCTAATACTACTCCTATGTACAAGAATATAACTACTATGATACTGCTCCTATGTACTAGAATATAACTACTATAATACTGCTCCTATGTACAAGAATATAACTACTATAATACTACCTCCTATGTACAAGAATATAACTACTATAATACTACTCCTATGTACAAGAATATAACTACTATAATACTACTCCTATGTACAAGAATATAACTACTATAATACTACTACTATGTACAAGAATATAACTACTATAATACTACTCCTATGTACAAGAATATAACTACTATAATACTACCTCCTAGATACAAGAATATAACTACTATAATACTGCTCCTATGTACAAGAATATAACTACTATAATACTGCTCCTATGTACAAGAATATAACTACTATAATACTACTCCTATATACAAGAATATAACTACTATAATACTGCTCCTATGTACAAGAATATAACTACTATAATACTACTCCTATGTACAAGAATATAACTACTATAATACTACCTCCTATGTACAAGAATATAACTACTATAATACTGCTCCTATGTACAAGAATATAACTACTATTATACTACTATGTACAAGAATATAACTACTATAATACTGCTCCTATGTACAAGAATATAACTACTATAATACTACTCCTATATACAAGAATATAACTACTATAATACTGCTCCTATGTACAAGAATATAACTACTATAATACTGCTCCTATGTACAAGAATATAACTACTATAATACTGCTCCTGTGTACAAGAATATAACTACTATAATACTGCTCCTATGTACAAGAATATAACTACTATAATACTGCTCCTATGTACAACAATATAACTACTATAATACTACCTCCTATGTACAACAATATAACTACTATAATACTACCTCCTATGTACAACAATATAACTACTATAATACTGCTCCTATGTACAAGAATATAACTACTATAATACTACTCCTATGTACAAGAATATAACTACTATAATACTGCTCCTATGTATAAGAATATAACTACTATAATACTGCCCCCTATGTACAAGAATATAACTACTATAATACTGCTCTTATGTACAAGAATATAACTACTATAATACTGCTCCTATGTACAAGAATATAACTACTATAATACTACCTCCTATGTACAAGGATATAACTACTATAATACTACTCCTATGTACAAGAATATAACTACTATAATACTGCTCCTATGTACAAGAATATAACTACTATAATACTGCTCCTATGTACAAGAATATAACTACTATAATACTGCTCCTATGTACAAGAATATAACTACTATAATACTGCTCCTATGTACAAGAATATAACTACTATAATACTACCTCCTATGTACAACAATATAACTACTATAATACTGCTCCTATGTACAAGAATATAACTACTATAATACTACTCCTATGTACAAGAATATAACTACTATAATACTACTCCTATGTACAAGAATATAACTACTATAATACTTCTCCTATGTATAAGAATATAACTACTATAATACTGCCCCCTATGTACAAGAATATAACTACTATAATACTACTCCTATGTACAAGAATATAACTACTATAATACTGCTCCTATGTACAAGAATATAACTACTATAATACTACCTCCTATGTACAAGAATATAACTACTATAATACTACTCCTATGTACAAGAATATAACTACTATAATACTACTCCTATGTACAAGAATATAACTACTATAATACTACTACTATGTACAAGAATATAACTACTATAATACTACTCCTATGTACAAGAATATAACTACTATAATACTACCTCCTAGATACAAGAATATAACTACTATAATACTGCTCCTATGTACAAGAATATAACTACTATAATACTGCTCCTATGTACAAGAATATAACTACTATAATACTACTACTATGTACAAGAATATAACTACTATAATACTACTCCTATGTACAAGAATATAACTACTATAATACTGCTCCTATGTACAAGAATATAACTACTATAATACTGCTCCTATGTACAAGAATATAACTACTATAATACTACTCCTATGTACAAGAATATAACTACTATGATACTGCTCCTATGTACTAGAATATAACTACTATAATACTGCTCCTATGTACAAGAATATAACTACTATAATACTACCTCCTATGTACAAGAATATAACTACTATAATACTACTCCTATGTACAAGAATATAACTACTATAATACTACCTCCTATGTACAAGAATATAACTACTATAATACTACTCCTATGTACAAGAATATAACTACTATAATACTACTACTATGTACAAGAATATAACTACTATAATACTACTCCTATGTACAAGAATATAACTACTATAATACTACCTCCTAGATACAAGAATATAACTACTATAATACTGCTCCTATGTACAAGAATATAACTACTATAATACTGCTCCTATGTACAAGAATATAACTACTATAATACTACTCCTATATACAAGAATATAACTACTATAATACTGCTCCTATGTACAAGAATATAACTACTATAATACTACTCCTATGTACAAGAATATAACTACTATAATACTACCTCCTATGTACAAGAATATAACTACTATAATACTGCTCCTATGTACAAGAATATAACTACTATTATACTACTATGTACAAGAATATAACTACTATAATACTGCTCCTATGTATAAGAATATAACTACTATAATACTGCCCCCTATGTACAAGAATATAACTACTATAATACTGCTCTTATGTACAAGAATATAACTACTATAATACTGCTCCTATGTACAAGAATATAACTACTATAATACTACCTCCTATGTACAAGGATATAACTACTATAATACTACTCCTATGTACAAGAATATAACTACTATAATACTGCTCCTATGTACAAGAATATAACTACTATAATACTGCTCCTATGTACAAGAATATAACTACTATAATACTGCTCCTATGTACAAGAATATAACTACTATAATACTGCTCCTATGTACAAGAATATAACTACTATAATACTACCTCCTATGTACAACAATATAACTACTATAATACTGCTCCTATGTACAAGAATATAACTACTATAATACTACTCCTATGTACAAGAATATAACTACTATAATACTACTCCTATGTACAAGAATATAACTACTATAATACTTCTCCTATGTATAAGAATATAACTACTATAATACTGTTCCCTATGTACAAGAATATAACTACTATAATACTACTCCTATATACAAGAATATAACTACTATAATACTGCTCCTATGTACAAGAATATAACTACTATAATACTACCTCCTATGTACAAGAATATAACTACTATAATACTACTCCTATGTACAAGAATATAACTACTATAATACTACTCCTATGTACAAGAATATAACTACTATAATACTACTCCTATGTACAAGAATATAACTACTATAATACTACTACTATGTACAAGAATATAACTACTATAATACTACTCCTATGTACAAGAATATAACTACTATAATACTACCTCCTAGATACAAGAATATAACTACTATAATACTGCTCCTATGTACAAGAATATAACTACTATAATACTGCTCCTATGTACAAGAATATAACTACTATAATACTACTACTATGTACAAGAATATAACTACTATAATACTACTCCTATGTACAAGAATATAACTACTATAATACTGCTCCTATGTACAAGAATATAACTACTATAATACTGCTCCTATGTACAAGAATATAACTACTATAATACTACTCCTATGTACAATAATATAACTACTATAATACTACTCCTATGTACAAGAATATAACTACTATAATACTGCTCCTATGTACAAGAATATAACTACTATAATACTACTCCTATGTACAAGAATATAACTACTATGATACTGCTCCTATGTACTAGAATATAACTACTATAATACTGCTCCTATGTACAAGAATATAACTACTATAATACTACCTCCTATGTACAAGAATATAACTACTATAATACTACTCCTATGTACAAGAATATAACTACTATAATACTACTCCTATGTACAAGAATATAACTACTATAATACTACTACTATGTACAAGAATATAACTACTATAATACTACTCCTATGTACAAGAATATAACTACTATAATACTACCTCCTAGATACAAGAATATAACTACTATAATACTGCTCCTATGTACAAGAATATAACTACTATAATACTGCTCCTATGTACAAGAATATAACTACTATAATACTACTCCTATATACAAGAATATAACTACTATAATACTGCTCCTATGTACAAGAATATAACTACTATAATACTACTCCTATGTACAAGAATATAACTACTATAATACTACCTCCTATGTACAAGAATATAACTACTATAATACTGCTCCTATGTACAAGAATATAACTACTATTATACTACTATGTACAAGAATATAACTACTATAATACTGCTCCTATGTACAAGAATATAACTACTATAATACTACTCCTATATACAAGAATATAACTACTATAATACTACTCCTATGTACAAGAATATAACTACTATAATACTGCTCCTATGTACAAGAATATAACTACTATAATACTACTCCTATATACAAGAATATAACTACTATAATACTGCTCCTATGTACAAGAATATAACTACTATAATACTGCTCCTATGTACAAGAATATAACTACTATAATACTGCTCCTATGTACAACAATATAACTACTATAATACTACCTCCTATGTACAACAATATAACTACTATAATACTACCTCCTATGTACAAGAATATAACTACTATAATACTACTCCTATGTACAAGAATATAACTACTATAATACTACCTCCTATGTACAAGAATATAACTACTATAATACTACCTCCTATGTACAAGAATATAACTACTATAATACTGCTCCTATGTACAAGGATATAACTACTATAATACTGCTCCTATGTACAAGAATATAACTACTATAATACTGCCCCCTATGTACAAGAATATAACTACTATAATACTTCTCCTATGTATAAGAATATAACTACTAAAATACTGCCCCCTATGGTCTTGGCATATCACCTGACCATACATTCTGTACAGATATAATATGTTCCTTCCAGTCTTCATATCTTTCGGGTTGTGACGCCGTTTCCCCGACACTGTATCGCAGTAGTAATAACTTTCGTCAGTACATTCGCGAGCGCTGTGTCATTGTTTTTTGCTTTTCTAAACATATAAGGACTTGTTGAGCTCGGAGCCATTATACCGGTGCCAGTCTGCCTTAGCTCCTAAGTCATCACAAAGACAAGAACATCCTTCTAGCACCTTAGAATGTTCCAGTTTCCTTCCCCGTGATGGCAGACATTTTATAGACTGAACCAAGTGAGATAAGGTCAATGGACTGGGGGTAAAGTTATTTCCTCTGACGCCCCCTTCAGACTGTTTGGGACATCTGTAAGAATGATTGGCCGGAGAAGAAAAGCTGAGGCTACCATGAGTCCTGTGCCGTGCCCACAGTGAAGCCCCTGAGACCATCCATATCCTCATACGAGACCTTTGGTCCCCTCCAGAGTACGACCCCCTATATCTACACCCTGGTCGCTGTGCTATATACTATATCACACTATATACCCCAGTGCAGGCTGACATATCGCTGCGGTCACTTCCTTGACCACTTGCAGGTTATGGTCTGACCGTGCCCTCACCGTGCAGCTCCTCTAAATCTACGTGAAAGCTTTTTAGCGTCCATTAAGATGAAGGGAAGACGCGATGTACAGGAAGGTTATGGCAGCAGGTGGCATTGACTGGGGCGCAAGGTAATCACTATCTGAGTGTTAATGGAGGCATTAGGCAGCGCTTCCTATAAGAGGCGCTATTATCTGACAGCAGGGGCGGACACCACATCAGTGACCCCAACCTGTACCAGGGATGAGTCCTAGGGGCGCCGTTTTCTATAGGCAATTCACAATCCTAGAAAGGCCAATCAATTTCTATATCGTTCTCTATTCAGGAGTCTGGGAAAGTTGGGTGGAAGCTGTTATAGCAGCCATATTGATGGGAAAGCTGGGTAGCTAATGGCTGGAAAGGAATGGTTCAAGATTACATTAAGGGTAGGGGGCTTCTCCTGGACTGTACGTGAGCGAGCCTGTCTCCTCTGTGTATACTCATACTGTACGGTGCCACAAACTGTATACTGAGTATATAGAAACAAAACTGAGACGTCAAACAGAACTCGGCTCTCTGTATACCAGTAGATGTATATTGTGTATATAGAGCTGCCATGGCGGCCTTTATATACGGCCAGACCACGCTCAGCATCGTATACAGCCCCCTCCTCACAACATAGCGCAGTACGATATTATACAGCGCAAAATAGTGCTAGGACTGCATTAAAGGGGCGGTCCTGTGACAACCCTCATTTTATCAAGGGTCACAAAAGTATGATAGGTGCAGTTATCCGACCTCTGTGACCCCAGACACAGCGGCGGCCGCTCATAGGCAGCCATGTTCTTGTACTGGAACTACTGGCAGAGGCTCTGAGTAGTGTGAACACGGCGCAAATGATACATCAGAGATTCCTGACTTTGCTCCGCAGTTGTCACCTGTACATAAGCCCATGAAATATAGTGTAGTGTGCGCTGCGCCCTCGCCTCTAGCCATTCTACTACAATACACCTGCACTACTGCCGTACGCTCCCGGCCAGGACACGCTGTCAGCAGCTGTGGACAATGTGCCGTGTATCTGGGAACTCTTCCTGTTTCTCTGTGTTTTTGCGCAGCTTGGGAGCGCTCCGACTGGCGGATCGCCCTGTTCTTTTGCTGAGAATCGCTGACTTTACTTCTGAGAAACAGAAACATGCTGTCAAGTGTGCCGCTCCGTCCTCGTCGGGCCAAGGAGGTCACTGCACGTGTAATGTCCCAGCCGCCAGATGCCGGGAATCATATACGCCACTGTGCAAAGGTTTTAGGCAAGTGAGGATAAAATGCTGCACAGGAAGAATAGTTCCAGGAAGAGAAGGGTTAACGGTTTATTTTTGCCGATTAACAAAATGAAGTGAAGGAAGAAAAGAGAAATCTAAATCCCATCAATATTTGGTGTGACCTTTGCCCTTTGGAGGAGGAGTTTTGGAAGTGATGATACGGCCGCCACAGATATAGCCCTGATCTCAACATCATCCAGTCTGTCTGGGATCACATGAAGAGAGAGACGGATTGGAAGAAGCAACATCCACAGAAGATCTGTGCGGGAACAACCTCCCTGCTGAGGTCAGACCCCTCCCTAGATGATGATCTGGTTTGGGGGGTCATGTGACCCGCGCACCCCGTTATTCCGTATTTGCAGAGTGTTATAATGGATGAGCCGCTGTTATAAATATCCTGTTCCCACACAACATTAGTGAGACACAGTAGTCAGTAATAAGATCTGAGACACGGACACGTCTATGTTGTGTAATGGTCAGAGCCGGCTCACTGAGCAGCTGTCACTATAGGCCGGGCCCGGCGAGGCGCTACACGTTACCGCCGACTATTCCTGGACCTCACTTTCTAGTGTGTACTTGTTTCTACTCCCGGACTATATTAAGAGCGGCTGCAACACATGAACCGGATAGATTATGTCTTAGGAGCGAAGACTGGCAGCATGTGAAGGACCATAACACCCAGCATGCCTTAAAGGGATATGCCATACATGTCATACCAATGCAGGTCCTGCACCTATCTTGAGAGCAGGGCCTAAGCCCCTGTCCTGTGGCTCCTGTGAATGATGGGGGGCCATGAATGTGTCACATTCACCATTTATTTTATGGATGTTCAGAAAACAGCAGACTAATAAGGCTCCGTTCCCACGGAGTAACACGCCGCGCATTCAGACACGTGTCAGAGTGTGAGCGCTCAAAACAGATCCCATTCACTTCAGTGTGTGCCGGCGTACGGGCGCTACACATTGAAATCAATGGGAGGCTTTTTAACCCATTGATTTCAATGTGTAGCGGGCGTGAGCCGGCACACACTGAAGTGAATGGGATCGGTTTTGAGCACTCACACTCTGACACGTGTATACGTGTCTGAATGCGCGGCATGTTACTCCGTGGGAACAGAGCCTAAGGCTACGTTCACACCCACATCGGAGTCCCTCAGACATTACAAGACAAAAAGCCTTGCAAGCCCGACTGTTTTGTCTGCCGATTTTGGTTAAAAAGGGCTGACACACGGAAATATACGGTGCGAAACTAGGGTAAGTATGTGCGGCTGGTTTTTGGCGTACCAATTGATTTGTCATCTTAAAGGGATTGTCTGCTTTTAGAATGGACCTTACTATAGGTCAATGATGCCTTATAGAGATGAGCGAGTACTGTTGGGATCAGCCGATCCGAACAGCACGCTCGCATAGAAATGAATGGACGTAGCCGGCACGCGGGGGGTTAAGCGGCCGGCCGCCGTCAAAGCGGAAGTACCAGGTGCATCCATTCATTTCTATGGAGCGTGCTGTTTGGATCTGCTGATCCGAACAGTACTTGCTCATCTCTAGTGCCTTATGTTAGACACTGTCATGTCTTAAAGGGGCCTGAGCTCCATTTTTCTGATAAATGAGAGGGTTCTGTGTGCCAGCAGTAGGGGGAGCTCCCGAGCTGACTGGAATAATAATTACCTAGTATGCACTGCATGCACTAAGCTCCCTCTAGTGGTGGCTGTGGGCGGTCAGTAATTGTGCATTTGTACAGAGTGGATTTCGAGGCCTGTATCACATTGGTGCACCTACATCGGGTTTTCGTAGACGCGCCATAGTCAGCTTCCTAAATAACGCTCTGTTAGGGAGGGGAGTTAATGTAGATGGACAACCCCTTTAACTCTCCTTGTATATGAGATCAGGAGATATTGATGTGGTGTTGTATAATCTCGTACCATGTTACATGACTATTGATAATCCCGATCCTGCTATTTACACACAGCGGCGGCCATGAACCCGGCTGACATCCATGTCTATGCCTCCATGGGTTTTGTAACTTGTGTACAAACTTTTGTCCCTCTGAGTCGGGGGAGGGGAAGCTGCGAGCTTCAGCCAAAAACCTTCTCCCAACTTCCTCCTCTTACTGTTTACTGACACAGTCTATTTTTACTTATTTTTATCCTCATCCACATCTTGAGGAGGACGATGTTCTGCTCAATGTCCCAGGCCGGGAATTCCTTAACAAAGGGGGGAGAAGTCTTAATGGGAGATCTTAAAGCAACTGAAACATCGACGTGCAAGGGTTAAAGTCACGTTATACTAGACTAAGGCTGTGTTTACACTGAAGGACTGTATGCGGGTTATACAAGCATCGGCTGTACATGTTGGAGGATCTGCCAGTGGTGTGTGTATCCTCCAACAGATCAGAACAACGGACATAGAGGTGAACATAGAGTCAGGAGGGTGCAGGGGAAGGTTTGGGTGACCTACATGATCCTGAACATGTCCGACAGTGTTTGCTGAACTTCCTTCCACTATGAAGAGCAGCTCTGGAGCACAAGCTTCTGCTCCAGCTCAGTACTATGCAGGTCCCTAGAGCAGGCTGTATTATGTAGGCGACTATACCCTGTGTATGACACATCTCCTCCGCTCCGCACTGTGACCTCCGCTGCCCCCATCTGGCTTTATTTATTAGCAGCGAGCATCTCTATGGACATGACATAGCCAGCGATGAGAGCGATTGTGCGCCGGCCAGGACTCGCCGTTCTCTGCCTTATGTTTGGGGAGATATTTCTACATCAGGGCTGATCGGTCTCCAGAAGCCTGGACACAGAGCGTAGAAATAATAAAAGGGGTGCAGAGGTCATCGCGGGGGTCTCAGGGGCCCCAAACCCCCTCTGTCATAAGAACACACCAGGGTTATAATGAGGGAGGGGGCTCAGGAACGTAAACATCTGGCTTAGACATGTAGGCCCCACGGCTGGTACATGGCTTATAATACTCGTGTCCTTTCATAGGGGACAGCAGGACCTTTTGGGCCCCTAAAACTTCAGGACCCCGGTGCGACCACAGCTTGTGCCCCCCAATTACAGTATGCCTATAGTGCAAATATCACACTGGGCACATTCAGGGGTTAATCTGGCTTCCGAAGCTATAATATAATATAATAACACGCCTGGGAATACGTCCATCTTTTCGGATACTATTCGGTCATTTCTGCCCTATCAAGGTCTCTTATATAGGCCCCCATAGAGGTCGTGTCCCAAATATCTCGTCTCTCCACTGACCCCAAAGGGCTTTGGTTAGTTTCTTGTTATTGCACTGATTTGTGTCAGTCTTTAGTACTGACATTCTGGAATTGTATGCATGAAGCAGAAGGCTCAGGATGAGCACAGATCTCAGCCAGATCCTAGATGTAACTGCTGGAGAGATGAATAGGTAAGATATAGGGAGCCCTTGACTATCACTGGGAATCTTTATGACTGTAGGTGGGTATTAAGGGGTTAAATGGTAATAGATTCACGCCGGATTATCGGAGACACTCGCCCTCGCTTTGCTCGGTTAATAACCTCTTCTGTTTTGCAGTCGGAGGAATATTTGACTGGAGCCCCGACTAACAAATAATCCACAAAGTCACAGATTAGGCTGCAAGGATTAACCCTCTCCTCTCCACAGCTATCGCATAGCATAGCCGAGGGGTGTATGGACTGAATACAGAAAGCAAGAGAAGGGCTCCACCTAGTGGTCAGGAAAACAGCAACATGGCGGAGAAGTCAGAAGAATCAAAACATAGAAAAGTCAGGAAAATGATGAGCAAAGATATCAGCGGCCCCTGTGTA
This sequence comes from Leptodactylus fuscus, assembly GCF_031893055.1. NCBI lineage: Eukaryota > Metazoa > Chordata > Amphibia > Anura > Leptodactylidae > Leptodactylus > Leptodactylus fuscus. The sequence goes on from NC_134273.1 coordinate 84,003,621, forward strand.
GGAACATGGGGCTCTGTATAGGAATATGGGGCCCCTGTGTAGGAATATGGGGCCCTGTGTAAGAACATGGGGCCCTGTGTAGGAACATGGGGCCCTGTGTAGGAACATGGGGCCCTGTGTAGGAATATAAGCCCCTGTGTAGGAATATGGGGCCCCTGTGTAGGAACATGGGACCCCTGTGTAGGAATATGGGGCCCCTGTGTAGGAATATGGGGCCCCTGTGTAAGAACATGGGGCCCTGTGTAGGAATATAAGCCCCTGTGTAGGAATATGGGGCCCCTGTGTAGGAACATGGGACCCCTGTGTAGGAATATGGGGCCCCTGTGTAGGAATATGGGGCCCCTGTGTAGGAACATGGGGCCCCTGTGTAGGAACATGGGACCCCTGTGTAGGAACATGGGGCCCTGTGTAGGAACATGGGACCCCTGTGTAGGAATATGAGGCCCCTGTGTAGGAACATGGGACCCCTGTGTAGGAATATGGGGCCCCTGTGTAGGAATATGGGCCCCTTGCTCTCCCTTATACTGTGGTACCTGGTGGCGATGGATAATCACACGACTGCAGGATCAGACCACACGGGGTTTGGTTGTAGTCTGTTACATGGAGACACATGTTCTGTTTTATTTTCACCGGTTGCGATACTTAGTAATGACTGTCTTGCCTTTGCGCTCACTATCAGGCTGCGGCCCCTCGGGTGGGGGGTACAGATAAGTCTCCCCCAGTATGACGATCAGCTTTCCATTCTCTGCACAGCACATGACGGGTTCAGTCCTTACACTGACTATTGTGTCTGTCCTTGAAGGGAGACATAAACCTGGATCCATGTAATAGAGAGATTGCCTAGTAACAGGATGAAAAGATCTGATCACATGTCACTGGTATAAACCTCATCCATGTATAAGGCATGGTGCCCCTATATAATACCGCAGGTCCTGAGATACTGGCTGGTGGAGTAATACAGGAGACGGGGCTGTCTAGTGCAGATTTACCCTTCTACACTGACTAGTATGGCTGACTGTAACCCACGAGGGCTGGCGGCACTCCGCTCTGCTCCGGGTGCTTTGCTATGTCTTAGACTTATCTGGTTTCGGGCTGGTGTGAGGGGAAGATTGTCTTCTGTTTATATGTTAGATGGGATAGACTGGTTATACCGGAGGGCAAGGAAACCAGCAAACTGGTGCCAATCAGGCCCGGGCTAGGCGGCTGTAGTAAGGGGCCCTATTCAGTTACAGGGCCTTCTGGGCACCGGGCTATGTCTTGGCGCAACCAGCAGAATGTAGATATAGTTCAGTGCCTGCATTTGATGGAGGACGCCAAGGGGCTACAAGGGCATGTGTATAAATAGGGGGTACAAAGCAGACAGTTACACCTCAGCCCTGGTGTCTCAGGGGCCCAAGAGCCCTCTGAAGACTTAGGACAGCAGTAATAGAAATGGCAGGTGACACCCATGGTGCCTTGACTTCTAGGACTAGCGTCCCTTTAAGGGCTATTCTATAGACCGGTTCATCAGGAATCTAAACTTTCAGGAGTTTCGAGAAACATTTTGCATGTCACTTGTCACAGGGGAAATATCTTGTCATTTTAATACAAGGAAAGGGCTCGGAGTATCGGTGTGACAGACAGAAATATTCACACAGACATGTGATGTTACAGTAATGGGGGTCTGCTCGTCTGCATGTCAGTGTAATACTTGGGGGTGCGCTGGCTTGGGGTCCCCTCCCCTGTACAATAGTATGAATGGGCATTGATATAAAGGGTCCCTTTGTGCAGCTCTAGGGGGTGTAGAGGTAGCAGTGGCCCCTAACCCTGGTGCTTGACCCCTGGTTATTATACTCTGTGGGGTCTGTGTGCCTTCTTAATGTGTATAGGTTTCAGTTTGGAGGGGGGGGGGGTGGACTCCCCAAACAGAATACTGAATACAGATGTGAATGGGGCCTGAGAGAGGTACAAAGAGCCCCCTGTCACATATCAAGTCGCCATGGGGGTCACTGTATAATATAATATATGGGGGTCACTTTTTCAATTGATTTACTAAAGTAAAAAAATTAACTTTTGATGATCTGATTTATTGAATGCACCCCTCTATCCGGTCTCTGTGGCCCCCGGCGGTGGAGCCCATGTCGCTGTGGCCCCTGTGCATAAGATACAGATTACTATACATTGTATGGGCAGGTGTTGTCTCCAGGTAGATTTGAGCCCTGGGCGATACGATCTGCAGGTCTGATTTCTGAGAAGCGTCCGCCACGTGGTGCAGTTGTCAGGTCACTGAGTTCTCTGCTTTGTAGGGGAAGATTCCAAAATACACAGTCCCCTATCTGTAACTTATCTCTCCCAACCTGATCCTTCTGTTTGCCTAAGAAACATATTGATCTGAATGTTCTGCAGCGTCGGCCAAATTCACACGGCACGGATCTTGTAGGTCTGATATGGGACTGAGCTGCAATACCAAGCACCACCACTATACGATGTATGGCGCTGTCCTTGGTATGTAGTGAAGAGGCTGCAGCGCTCAGCTGATCTGGGGGGTTTCTGGTGTCAGACCCCCAACTATATACATGTTCATGACCTAGCTAAAGTCTAGCCCTGGAAAACCCCTTTAAGTCTATTAGTAGGAAAGCTGGGTAATAAAACAACATGGCCACCATTAGAGCTGCCACCGGGATTGTCGCCCGGGTTTCTGCCTATATAAGAGCAGGGAACACAGGATTGTACAAAGCAGACCGGATTGCCATTCAGTGACCTGAGAAAGCTGGGTGAAAAGCTAAGTCACCACTGCACGAAAGGGTTAAAAGCCAGAGGTGTCGGGAGGACGGGATAATTAGGGTTGTCCCGTTAATCCGGCTGAACCAAAAGCCGATCTTTCCTTTCTAAAAAGGCACAAAGGAGAATATTGTGCGGGGATTACACCCGATTCACTCGCTAATCCCCGTTATATCACGGCGTGTACACAGCGACAGCCGCGGATTGTGCACAGAGTACGGTTAATGTCCTGGGAGAGAAAAAATAAAACCGCTTTGTTGGCTGGCGCGTGCTGCTGATGGCGGCGCCAACGTCGCTTCCTGTAGGAAGTCGATTGTCTTAGGAAGGGAACACGGTGTAATGTGGACTAATAGGGAAGAGGCTGCATGAAAGGGTTAACGTCCTCAGATGAACTGTGACCAGAGGTTACTGAGAAGAGGATGAGATCTAGAGTTCCCCTTTATATAGCGCCAGTACATATCCAAATAGATGATGGGTGTAGTAATGCGTCTTCAGTGCCACCAAATGCCCCAAGCAGCCCCTTCCATGTCTTGGGTCATCCAAACCCACAACGTCCGCCCTCTAGACAAGGACCAGATCTAGAGTCCTACACAAGTCATAGGGGGTAGTATATAGGAGCCTGGGTGGGAGGCCTGCACGCCTTCAGTCTGTAATGGATGTGGTGTGAGTAGTTGGTGGACTAGGTCAGCGCTGCAGCCCCTTACCTTTGCTCCATCTCTTCTGGAGCTGTCCAATGGTGGACACTTCTCAAGAACAATGATCTTCTAAGAAGTTTTGCTAATCTTCATTCTGCTGCTAGAAATCCTTCATATCGCTTTAGGCCTCAATCAAAAATTTCTTCCAGAAAAACGAGTTTAACCTCAGCCATAGCCAAGTTCCTGCTGCTAAACTCAAATTCTTGGCAGTGGAGCAACGCAAGACATTCCAGCCCCGCAGCCATCACTGTCTTCAGGAGGAGACCACAAGTATCTATAACCAGAATCTAAGAGCAGAAGGTCTGACTACAGGCGGCAGCGCAGGTGGAAGGTCTACAGGCCGGCGGGCACAGCTCAGCTCCTTAAAGACATCTGTCCTTAGTGTCTTGTAAGAATGAACTAAGTATCAGAGAGATCTAATAAAATAATCTGAGACTGAGAATCCTCCAAAACTGTAACACTGAGATCCTACAGAACCGAGACCCCCGAACATACACAGCGGGATTAGTGTAATATACAGGGATAATACACACAGTGATGTCACAGTACAGGATAATACACACAGTGATGTCACAGTACAGGATAATACACACAGTGATGTCACAGTACAGAGATAATACACACAGTGATGTCACAGTACAGAGATAATACACACAGTGATGTCACAGTACAGGATAATACACACAGTGATGTCACAGTACAGAGATAATACACACAGTGATGTCACAGTACAGGGATAATACACACAGTGATGTCACAGTACAGAGATAATACACACAGTGATGTCACAGTACAGGATAATACACACAGTGATGTCACAGTACAGGGATAATACACACAGTGATGTCACAGTACAGGGATAATACACACAGTGATGTCACAGTACAGGATAATACACACAGTGATGTCACAGTACAGGGATAATACACACAGTGATGTCACAGTACAGGGATAATACACACAGTGATGTCACAGTACAGGATAATACACACAGTGATGTCACAGTACAGAGATAATACACACAGTGATGTCACAGTACAGAGATAATACACACAGTGATGTCACAGTACAGAGATAATACACACAGTGATGTCACAGTACAGGGATAATACACACAGTGATGTCACAGTACAGAGATAATACACACAGTGATGTCACATTACAGGATAATACACACAGTGATGTCACAGTACAGGGATAATACACACAGTGATGTCACAGTACAGAGATAATACACACAGTGATGTCACAGTACAGGGATAATACACACAGTGATGTCACAGTACAGGGATAATACACACAGTGATGTCACAGTACAGGGATAATACACACAGTGATGTCACAGTACAGAGATAATACACACAGTGATGTCACAGTACAGAGATAATACACACAGTGATGTCACAGTACAGAGATAATACACACAGTGATGTCACAGTACAGGGATAATACACACAGTGATGTCACAGTACAGAGATAATACACACAGTGATGTCACAGTACAGGATAATACACACAGTGATGTCACAGTACAGGATAATACACACAGTGATGTCACAGTACAGAGATAATACACACAGTGATGTCACAGTACAGGGATAATACACACAGTGATGTCACAGTACAGGATAATACACACAGTGATGTCACAGTACAGGATAATACACACAGTGATGTCACAGTACAGAGATAATACACACAGTGATGTCACAGTACAGGGATAATACACACAGTGATGTCACAGTACAGGGATAATACACACAGTGATGTCACAGTACAGAGATAATACACACAGTGATGTCACAGTACAGAGATAATACACACAGTGATGTCACAGTACAGAGATAATACACACAGTGATGTCACAGTACAGAGATAATACACACAGTGATGTCACAGTACAGGGATAATACACACAGTGATGTCACAGTACAGAGATAATACACACAGTGATGTCACAGTACAGGATAATACACACAGTGATGTCACAGTACAGAGATAATACACACAGTGATGTCACAGTACAGGATAATACACACAGTGATGTCACAGTACAGGGATAATACACACAGTAATGTCACAGTACAGGGATAATACACACAGTAATGTCACAGTACAGAGATAATACACACAGTGATGTCACAGTACAGGGATAATACACACAGTGATGTCACAGTACAGAGATAATACACACAGTGATGTCACAGTACAGGATAATACACACAGTGATGTCACAGTACAGGGATAATACACACAGTGATGTCACAGTACAGAGATAATACACACAGTGATGTCACAGTACAGGGATAATACACACAGTGATGTCACAGTACAGGGATAATACACACAGTGATGTCACAGTACAGGGATAATACACACAGTGATGTCACAGTACAGGGATAATACACACAGTGATGTCACAGTACAGAGATAATGCACACAGTGATGTCACAGTACAGGGATAATACACACAGTGATGTCACAGTACAGGGATAATACACACAGTGATGTCACAGTACAGAGATAATACACACAGTGATGTCACAGTACAGGGATAATACACACAGTGATGTCACAGTACAGAGATAATACACACAGTGATGTCACAGTACAGAGATAATACACACAGTGATGTCACAGTACAGAGATAATACACACAGTGATGTCACAGTACAGGATAATACACACAGTGATGTCACAGTACAGAGATAATACACACAGTGATGTCACAGTACAGAGATAATACACACAGTGATGTCACAGTACAGGGATAATACACAGTGATGTCACAGTACAGGATAATACACACAGTGATGTCACAGTACAGGGATAATACACACAGTGATGTCACAGTACAGGGATAATACACACAGTGATGTCACAGTACAGAGATAATACACACAGTGATGTCACAGTACAGGATAATACACACAGTGATGTCACAGTACAGAGATAATACACACAGTGATGTCACAGTACAGAGATAATACACACAGTGATGTCACAGTACAGGGATAATACACAGTGATGTCACAGTACAGGATAATACACACAGTGATGTCACAGTACAGGATAATACACACAGTGATGTCACAGTACAGGATAATACACACAGTGATGTCACAGTACAGAGATAATACACACAGTGATGTCACAGTACAGAGATAATACACACAGTGATGTCACAGTACAGGGATAATACACAGTGATGTCACAGTACAGGATAATACACACAGTGATGTCACAGTACAGGATAATACACACAGTGATGTCACAGTACAGAGATAATACACACAGTGATGTCACAGTACAGGATAATACACACAGTGATGTCACAGTACAGAGATAATACACACAGTGATGTCACAGTACAGGATAATACACACAGTGATGTCACAGTACAGGATAATACACACAGTGATGTCACAGTACAGGGATAATACACACAGTGATGTCACAGTACAGAGATAATACACACAGTGATGTCACAGTACAGGATAATACACACAGTGATGTCACAGTACAGAGATAATACACACAGTGATGTCACAGTACAGAGATAATACACACAGTGATGTCACAGTACAGGGATAATACACAGTGATGTCACAGTACAGGATAATACACACAGTGATGTCACAGTACAGGATAATACACACAGTGATGTCACAGTACAGGATAATACACACAGTGATGTCACAGTACAGAGATAATACACACAGTGATGTCACAGTACAGAGATAATACACACAGTGATGTCACAGTACAGGGATAATACACAGTGATGTCACAGTACAGGATAATACACACAGTGATGTCACAGTACAGGATAATACACACAGTGATGTCACAGTACAGAGATAATACACACAGTGATGTCACAGTACAGGATAATACACACAGTGATGTCACAGTACAGAGATAATACACACAGTGATGTCACAGTACAGGATAATACACACAGTGATGTCACAGTACAGGATAATACACACAGTGATGTCACAGTACAGGGATAATACACACAGTGATGTCACAGTACAGAGATAATACACACATACACACAGTGATGTCACAGTACAGAGATAATACACACATACACACAGTGATGTCACAGTACAGGGATAATACACACAGTGATGTCACAGTACAGGGATAATACACACAGTGATGTCACAGTACAGGGATAATACACACAGTGATGTCACAGTACAGGGATAATACACACAGTGATGTCACAGTACAGGGATAATACACACAGTGATGTCACAGTACAGGGATAATACACACAGTGATGTCACAGTACAGAGATAATACACAGTGATGTCACAGTACAGAGATAATACACACAGTGATGTCACAGTACAGGATAATACACACAGTGATGTCACAGTACAGGATAATACACACAGTGATGTCACAGTACAGGGATAATACACACAGTGATGTCACAGTACAGAGATAATACACACAGTGATGTCACAGTACAGGATAATACACACAGTGATGTCACAGTACAGGGATAATACACACAGTGATGTCACAGTACAGGATAATACACACAGTGATGTCACAGTACAGGATAATACACACAGTGATGTCACAGTACAGGATAATACACACAGTGATGTCACAGTACAGGATAATACACACAGTGATGTCACAGTACAGGGATAATACACACAGTGATGTCACAGTACAGGGATAATACACACAGTGATGTCACAGTACAGGGATAATACACAGTGATGTCACAGTACAGGGATAATACACACAGTGATGTCACAGTACAGAGATAATACACACAGTGATGTCACAGTACAGAGATAATACACACAGCGATGTCACAGTACAGGGATAATACACACAGCGATGTCACAGTACAGGGATAATACACACAGCGATGTCACAGTACAGAGATAATACACACAGTGATGTCACAGTACAGGGATAATACACACAGTGATGTCACAGTACAGAGATAATACACACAGTGATGTCACAGTACAGAGATAATACACACAGTGATGTCACAGTACAGGATAATACACTCAGTGCCGTCCCCCGCTATCACATGTAAGGCCCCTGGGTCTGGGTCCAGAGTCACACAGTTGTACATAGGGGCTGTATACACTAAGCAGTAGATTTGTAATTTTGGCTACTAGGACAGCGGGTGCGGCTATGGGGTGTGCAGTTTAGTAATCGCTACTGGCCCTGGAGCCTGAGGGGGCCCTAAGACCTCTGTAACATAAGAAATGACCAGTATACCGGACAGCACACAGTATCAGTGGGGCCCATTACTATATTCACATCTGGCCCAGGGGCGTCAGGTTACCCCTCTGTCTCTGAGATACTTGTGGTAGTAACTGCAGACCCTCTAGGACCCCCGGGTGAGTTATTAACGCTCCATATCTGATGCCCACCTGACTATAGGGAGGGGTACGAGGGGTCTCAGTGGATTGTATAGCCGCTAATACACACTGTCCTGGGCTGTCCTGTGTGTACAATAGGAGAGGTGAGCTCAGGACAGCAGGGGAGACCCCGCACACAATGTGGGATTATAGCCCTGGTCTCATGACTATATACTGTGACCATCTGATGATCCAGAATATTGGATAATTGGGCTACTAATAGAAATGTCAGCGCCACCCTTGTCCACAGGTTGTCTCTGGTATTGCAGTTCAGCTCCACTGAAGTGAATAGAGCAGATGTAGATGTCGGGGATCCCCTCCCCCCCCCTTTGATTCCCGTATATAGGCACTCGTATAGATCACTATGGCCTGTAACACACATGGAGGGTTGTCAGAGATGAATAACCCCCCTGACCCCTCATTATCAATATCCACAGTGACCGATAACATATTAGCAGTTCTCATGCCCTCGCACCTGTCACAACAGGGGTTAAAGCAAACAGCACATTGTGAGAGGGGAGCGCAGGTTAATGAATGGCGGCTGCAAATTTGTTCTGGTTTTCCTATTATGTGAAGTGTCATTGTTTTACACCGCGGCGTCCACTAACTAGGGCTTAAAGGGACAGAGATTTATCGCCGGGTCTGACTTATCCATCAGTGGGCTCAGGCTCTAACACAATAGCGGGGGAGGGGGCTAGGGTCTGTATGCTATGGATGTTGGACCCCAAAATCATATGATCTGACCTACCCCAAGACTGTAGGGCCCCGTCCTTCCTTCTCATTGCAGACAATGGTCACAGAGAAAGGTCCTGCCTGGAGGACCCCCCCCCCCCATTATGGTCTATGGGTAACACTATTAGCGGACAGGCTCTCAGGGTGACACGACGTGATCCACTAATAAGTCTGGAACCCTAGAACTTACAAGGAGAGATCTAACAGACTGAAAGTTTTAAAGCAAAATTTGCTAAATTTTTATTTTTTGGGAACTTCCATAGAATTCAATGTATTCCTATAAGACAAGGCTGGTGTAAGATGAGATCATGTGAGAGTACGGCTCCTTGTCCCATCAGCATGGTGTATGCCCGGGCCTGAGAATCACTGCAGGGCGCTCTGCTCTGACTGGGGTCAGGGGTGAGCGCGGTTTGGTGGGATAACAGCAATGTCCGCCTCGTCCTCTCACATCAGTCACCCTGTATTATCCGTAGGGGTTGTGGAGACCGAGGGAGGGGGCAGCAAATGCACCATGTAAGGATTCAACATTAACACCCAGCAGGACACTAAAATTTAGCACCAAACTTTTCTGGGGTCCTGAATGGCTTTCTTCTCCCAGTTATGTAGCGGGTCACTCCACTCATGACTTCTAGGGTCGGGCTATAAGGCTCCTTGCATCTAATACAAATGAATGGGGCAATAGAAGGCAATGGGAGGCTGAAAAACTGCACCAAGTACTTGTGACTATTACAGAAACCTCATCCGAAACCTGCGAGAAGTACAGAGTAGGTGCGGAGCCCCCAGGATCAGCCCAGGGGAGCGCGGGCGGCCAAGTCACATCCATCACCAAATCCAAAAATGCGGATAAACATGCAAAATAACAAGAAGTGCACCCAAAAAAAGCACAATGCGGGCGAACCCAACCTAGCAAGCGGCAGGAAGCTGCGTGAATATACTGCCCTCTAGTGTTCATTGCTAGGTACTGGAAGGTAGAGGAGCAGCAAAATCCAGAACAGATGGGGCAGCAGGGGATAAAAAGTAGGTAGATATACACACATACATACATATGCAAAAGAGTACACTGTATACAGGTAGATACATGAAAACCATGCACCAAGACCACCCCTCCACCTCCTGCTGGGGCCTGGGTCAGTAAGTTTCAGGCCTCAGATCTTATACATTGGCACGAGGTGTAGATGGGTTTATGTGAGGGCTCCATGGGCCCCGTGCAGCGAGGGCGCTGATCTAGGACCCGCTAGTTTTCTGATATTGTAAGTTTAGATAATAATGAATTTTACCAATTTCACAGCAAACACAACTGCTGCGCTGAGGAGACGAGGAGGAGGTGACCTGTCTTCAGAGCCTCAGATCTTCTCTCACATCTGTCATTCTTCTCCAGGACATGATCCCCGCACAGGGGCAGATGTAACAGACACTTCAGAACTCTGGGGCAGTTTAAGACTAGTCCAAGTTCACACGGTCTAAATTCTACACAGTATTGCGAGATCTGCCCCATACAGCGCTGTCTGCCGCCTGCGCCATTCTCTGTGTATCAGCCATGAGCACAACCGATGGCTACACATATCAGATCGCAGCAGAAACGCATCCCCGCTACTCACACAAAGTCCGCAGGGTTTTCCTCGGGGCTCCGGCCTTTAACTTTTTTTTGTTGCAGTTTTTTTAAGCCAAAAATGTCTACAGAAGGAAGAGGAAATATCTAACACCGGTGTCGGCAGCCTGCGGCTCTCCAGCTGTTGTACAACTACAACTCCCAGCATGCATACTCACTCTGCTGTTCTCGGCGCTCCATGGAAGTGAATGGAGCATGCTGGGAGTTGTAGTTTCACAGCAGAGTGCCGATATTGCTGAGCCCTGATCTAACAAGTTCTTCTGTGTCTCCGCTCCTGACACTGGCTGAAATAATGCAGTAAAATCTGCAAAAAAAAAACAAACAAAAAAACTGCGTTTCTGCAATGTGAGGCCTCAGCCTAATATTGTGGGGATCCCGCTCTCTGACCTGTTCATACCTGGACTCCTGACCTCAGATGATGGATCTGACCCCAAGACATCCGCAGCAGACCCTGTAGTCGCTCATTGAGGCCTTCATGGATCCGGTTATTCCAGCACATCCCACCAACAACCAGCAGGATTGGGATGTGGAGCCATCTTTGTCAGGTTTCTCATTAGTAGTGTGGCCGGGTCTTTTATCCTGATAAAGGGGGGCACTACCATTACAGGAGAGGGGGGGGGGCACTACCATTACAGGAGGGGGGGGGGCACTACCATTACAGGAGGGGGGGGCACTACCATTACAGGAGGGGGGGGGGCACTACCATTACAGGGGGTGCTTGGTCTGTGCAGTGTTTAGTAGGCAGTACGTGGCACAGGCCCTGAGGCTTATCTGCAGACCACTGCCCAGACAACCCACTATCTTCATCATCCTCCTCCAGGTCAGGGCCGTGCACACCCAGCTTTCCACATGATCTGTTGGTTTATCAGGCCAGTTTCTTCCATAGCTTCATGGTCCAGTTCTGCAGACACCTCCAGCCATGTTCAGGGGTCAGCACAGGCCCCCTGACCAGTCTGCAGATACTCGGCTCCCTATAGAGTGAGCAGTGACACCCTGTGTGTACTGACACCTATCATGGCTCCCATAGACTCATTGGTGTCCCATCCTTGCACCCCTTTTGGTAGGCACTAACCACTACGCACCAGAACACCCCACAAGACCGGCCATTTTGGAGAGGCCCCGCCCCAGTCTATCACCAATTGGCCTTGTCACAGTCCCTCAGATCCTTACACTTGCCCATTTCTCCCCAATATCCCGCCCCCTTGTCTCCAGATGAGGCAGCCGGGGGTCAGACATCACACTGCTCCAGGTTCACATAAATCCCCCCCCACCCCCATGACGACATAAGTGACGCCCCCGCCAGGTAGAGGGATGAAGCACGAGGCCTTGAATTGTCATCTTGCTTTATTTTAATAATCAAACATTGCATACTCAAATGTGTCATAAAATGGCGGACAGCTATACACGGAACCGAGCAATCTCACCGTATCCAATAACCCCAAAAATTCCAGAAAGAAAAAGAAGACGACAGAATATGTCATACAGTGCAGGGTGTCCGGATCGCAGCTGTGAATAGAAAAGACTGGAAGGAGCTGAATAAGATTATGTACAAGACGTCTCCAGAAGAATTTCGCCATTTATTAAGAAAACGTAAATCGCAGAAATCCCCTGGAAAGGAGCGGGTCATGTGACTGCGCGGGAAGTCCAATACTGATGGAGCCAAAACTGCTCTCCTTTCTCTTCTAAATACTGTTGGAGTGCAAAGGACAAGAAATCCCAAAAAAAACGGACAGAACCAAAAGTTTTTTGTTTCTTTAAAGTGGGTCTGCCAGGTGCACGCGGCGTAGGCGGCCATTTTGTGGGAGTGGACGACGTCTGCCATCTATCTGCTAGGACTTGGCGGCAGATCACCAGGACGGGGCCCCTTTAACTTAGAACTGATGCCTTAAAGGGACGGTCTATTGGAATACTAAACTGTGCCCCTTAGTACTTGGTCATGTGACTGTCAGGTAGCCAATCACAGTGACAAGACGTATTTGCGATCATGTGATTACCACATTAGCATAAAAACAAAGGGGTGGGTTTTAAAGGTAAAGGGTTAAAAGTTTAGATACCACCTACTAAACAGCCAATCAAGAGGCAGAAAGTGGTCACATGACCCGTCAGCCATCTGCACATGGTAGAATAGTCTGTAAGAGCCGCAGTCAGGAGACGAGGAGTCTTACTAGGATGCAAGGAGCCCTGGCCATCAGATCACAGTCAGTCTGGGCAACGTGGTTTGCATTTCCCAATCTGCCCATGTGCAGGAGCCTCCGACCTGTCAGAAAATGACAACGCCCAATACGCCCTGACAGTCACGCTGAGAGTTGTCATCCTATAAGAGGTTGGAAACTGCTGAAGGGGTTACAGGATCAAAAAAAGATGGCTGCCTCCTGTACAGCGCCACCCCTGTTCACAGGTTGTGTCCGGTATTGCAGCGTAGCTCACTATAGGTGAACGTCACAGGCAGCAATACAACAGAAAACCTCTAAACAGTTGCGGTGCCGTTTTAGGAAGAAGGCGGCCATGTTTTTTGTAACCCTTCACTAGAGCACCATATAGTAAGCCCAAACAAAATGGCCGCCTCCACCGTGCCGTAACGACAGCTACATTTGGATGCAACACAAAGATGACCAGTAGTAACACGTGGGGGCGCATTCACAGGTGAACGAAATCTGCAAAGCACTTAACACCTTGAGGTAGCTTCTTTTAGGCAGAAAGTCAGTTGTGTGTTGGTTTAAGCAAACGGGGGGAGAAAATAGAATAGAATAGTGCAGTTCACTTTTTTTTTTTTTTTTTTTTCTTCTTAAAACGCACACTAAATTCCGGAAGGCGCGAGACCCGGGGCCGCCCCCGCCATTCCTCCATATAGCCCTGTAAGCGTGAACTAAAACAATCGCTAGAAACCAAAAAGGAAGGCCTCAAGGAGAAAGAAAGACGAACGTGACAAGAACAGAAGATCATCCCGCAGCAGAAAACACGGCGGCAGGACCCCCACAGCTCAATGGAATAAACCAAAAAAAAATATTTTTTGAAAGATTAAAAAAAAAAATTTGGCAAAACCAGTTTACAAACACATGTCGATAACAAAAATCACAAGTTTGTCTGGAAACAGGAGAAGAATGGAGCGGTGACATTCAGAGGTTTTTTTGGATTTTTTTTTTTTGTCTTTTTTGTGCAGAACAAGTTTTGTGTTTCAACAAGAGCAAAGAAAAACAAAAAAAAAAAAACACTTTATATCGTAAATTGTTAAAATGTGAAATCTGTGCTGTGACGGTAAAAACAGAACTACGGCCGGCCAGGACACTTGTGACCCTAAAGAAGGGGGAGGGGAGGGGGGGGGGGGGGAGACAAGCTCCTTCACCGACAGCGTGACTATAAGCAGGATTAGGACCGGCCGATAACTCTCTCCCCTCCCCCCCCCGATACACGTTGCTGCTGAGCGCCCCCTATTGACCTCTCCGGTGTTTCTGTAGCCGTCTTAAGGGAGATAATAAAGCAACGCACAATGTGAATACGTCTCTAATAGCGGGCGTACGAGGTTAGTTATGGGGTAGAGGGAATGTTAGTACTTGGGGAAGGAGCAGACCAGGCAAAGATGGGAGTAGTCTGAAGGGTGGTGGGCGCATCCTCGGGCACTGGTGTAATGCTTAGGTCACGTTCCACCCTCAGATCATACAATAGCATCAGTCTTTACCTGGAGTGTTCCTTTAAGTCAGCTGGTGACAGACAGAAGGGGCGATCTCCAGCCGCAGCTCAGACGTCCTGCACACTGTCATTGCATTGAACAATTTTCTATCTATAGGCAACGGTTTAACCTTTCACACGAGACACGGACAGGTTGGATTATCCCATCGGTTCCCCCCGTCAGATGGTGTGGTGCAGCCCATGTTCACAATGTACCTCATTAATAGTCATGGCGTCTGGCTGGGGAGTCCTAAGCTCCACGACTGCATTCTCAGCACTACATGCACTAGGTAACTGGCTCTTCGCTGTCGTCAGTGTTACGTCCTGAAGGAGCCCATCGCAGTGATGGAAAGGCTCGTACGAGTCGGCATAAGGCACTAGGGGGGAATTGTACAATGCAGTCAGGCAGCTTAGTAATGAGGAGGGGGCGAGACCACCACAGGAGAGTAAGAACCTATGGGAACGTCTCTGTACTTATGGGCTGGGCCTGTAATGTCTCATCTGTAGGAGTCGGCAGGACCTTTCCCACCCGGGATCTCAGTCTGTAACGTAGGGACTACTCGACCCCCATGACTGCACAACTAACCGCTACACGTAAACGCACGCCGAGCGGCAGCCATCGATCAGGTGGGAGGATACAGGGATTGGCGGCATATTTGTATGCAAGAAGGAATCTCTCATACTCAACCCAAAGGGAGCGAAAAGGAATGCGAAGGAAATCCTGCAGATAAAATGTGTACCGTATCAAATCTGGGCAAGGGGAGGGGATCAATCTGACTGTAATAAATAGGTTCAAGTTAAAAGTCCTAAAACTAGTACATGGAGCCGCCATTGTGCTCTGCTGGAATGCAGGATCCCCACCGAGTGACACGGCCGATCCGGAGCACCATGGGGGGGGGGGGGGCGTATGTCCCCATACACAGAGCCGGACGGGGTCATTATCCTATAAAAACACCAGCTTCCTCTTATGGGACGGTTTATCTCACGCGGACGATTTTGGCCCCTGGAGGTTTTGCTAAAAATGGTGACGTAATACATGTAAAATATGAATAAAGTGATAAAAATGGGAGAAAGCGTGCGAATATATGATGTGATTATGTCAGCATTTACCGTAAGGGGCCAAGAAAACGCAGGATGTGTCACATGAGAATTACCCACTGGAGCGGGAGAGACCAGAATGGGGGGGGGGGGGTAATTGAGGCATTGGAAGGGTCTTGACAATCACAGTTTAGAAGGCCACAAAGCCAAGCACAGGTAAACCTCAGCGCCTATGCAGACCAGCGACTCCCTCGGCCATAGAAGTGAATGGTTCCTGCAGGGCCGGCCGGGGCTCAGGGTGGTGAATGGAGCGTCGTGCTGATGGAGCAGACCGCTGGGGGCTCGGGGTGGGGGGCAGTAGGTTTTATAATTCTATATAAAGGCACGTGTATAGACGGTCTAATAAAGGGATCTCAGCAGCAAAGTGATCGCACGGATCGGGCGTTTTCTATCCCGGCCTCTGGTGTTGGATTCTTCCATTTGTAATTTGTTTCCTAAAATAAAAATAAGAGAAAAAAAAATGCCCAAGACGACAGCAGTGGTGACTGCTCCAGGGGGCGCTCTTTGTCCCTCGTGTTGTATAGCTGACAGGAGGCTTGTGTCTGTGTCTTGAACAGAGAAGGCACTGAGGTAACATGGTGCCTACTTTCCCGGATCTCGGAGGTCCATACTAGAACCAAATAACGCCACCAGCTGCTCCTCATAATGTGTGATGTTCCTCTTCATAATGTCCATGCAGGGGCCCAGCAATCGCTCGAAGGCTTGCACATCCATAACTGAGAAGAGACAACACACAATATTATCCTCAGGATAGATCAGACCAGTGCGGGCCCGACGCCACCAACCATCAGCTAGGACTGACATCCCGTCCAGCAGTTAGGTGGCCCTTCTCCATATAGTGTAGTACTTTAACACCAGGTGGCGCCATACTACAGCCGTTAGTGTCTCTCCTCATCTCTATAAGCCACACAGTGAATATGACATCAGGGCTGGTTCTTACCTAAACACTTGACGCTATCTACAGCGTATGCAGAGGCAGCTCGGGGCTTGTTTGTAACGAGAGCAAGTTCACCAAAATACTGTCCTCTCTTACATCGAGTGATCTCCACCTCTTGGTTGCTTTCTTGGCTGGTCTTTGTCTAGAGGAGAAGGACATATATTATGTCTGGTGTCATACCCTGCCACATAATCACCTGATATATAAAGAAGTTATATAGGAGTTTGGGGGGAGTCTGACACCCAGCACCCCTACCCATCAGCTGACATAAGGGCAACGATGCCACAAATAGCAAAAAAAATCCAGGGGCTACATCTCAGCTCCCAATCAAAAGGGCAGGAAGATGCGGCAGAGACTTGGGACATATTTGGGGTTGGAGGTTGCTAATGACGGGCACCAGTAACGTCAGAGGGTTAGGACCCTTGGTGCTGTAAGTTCAGATCATTAGATAAGATTTGCAGCCATGATAGGTCTTATTCCAATGTTTTCTCTCTGGTGATGAGACCTCAGACACCCCCTCCCCCGCTTACCTTGCTTTTCATCATTATTTTTACTTCTCCAGATTCTACTATGTAGAAGCAGTCCGCCTTGTCACCCTAAAAAAAACATAAGATACATCATTATAATATCAGCCGTGATTGGTGGATGGCCCCCACTGGGGATCGGGTGCGGGGGTGGCGGCGCTCACCTGGGCGATAATTCGGTCTCCATCCTTATAATTCTTCTCACCTATTACATCCACAATTTTCATTCGCTCAGAAGGCTGAAAAATAATATGAATATTAATGTAGACAAAGCTGGAAAGGATCTCCTGGAAGGCAGAAGAGGAAGAGAGAAGAGAGCGGGCGGGCGGGTCTTACCTCTAATGACTTTAGAATGGGGACAGATTCTATAAAGATCTCGTACATCTTCCTTTTTTTGGCATTGTTCTTCAGAATTATTCTTCTGAAAGTCACTCGATCCTGGTGAAGAAGAAAAAAGAAAACATTCATGGCATTAACATTCAGGTCACTAGAGGCGGCCATGTGTGTTCTGTACCAGGGTCTGCACAGTCCTATGGGATTTGGGCTGGGTTCACCGTGCAGTGTCAGAGGTGACCCCGGATGTATCTAGAAGTGGCACAAACATGGAGCTTGGAAGGTCTTTGTAGCAGAAACACCGCAGTGGACTTCCATTTTGTCATGGCCACGCTGTGAACTCTCTTCAGAAGTTACAGGGCGGTTTTTGGCCTCACCCTGATCACAACTCACCAAGTACTATAAAGTAATCCAGCATTACAATCAATTTATAAGAGGGAATCTGCTAAGAACAAATAGAAGAAGGACAAGACCCTCCTGGTCTCTGGAAACCTTCATCTCTCCTCCAATCCCTTGGTATGACAGGTAACATGCCATTCCTCAGTCATCCACTAGATGGCGCTGTCTAACCACACAAGGCTCAAGTAACGTCCGACACGTGACAAAGCAATGTGCCAAAGATGGAGCGCGTCATGTGACGTCTCATCATCTTACTACACGTGAATGTATATTACAATACTGCATGAGGGTAGGACAAGACGCTGTATCGCTAAGTCGGCGAGCTGTATACTAGCGCCTGCTGATCATGTGATGCACGACTCTGAAAAGCAGCAGGAGGGCATTTTCCAATGTGCCCTGTTGCCAATGCTCCCCCTCATGGGCATTGCTGGGCACGGTCGTTTCCAACAGCTGAAGAGCCACAGACTACGGACCAGAGCCCTATACAAATTATTCCAGCTTTACCCATAGCCTTAAAAACTAAGACTTCTCCCTCGTACAATGGCCGACACCTAAAATGTGAACCCGTTGCTGCCTCCAGTAAATTTAATGAAGAGAATATTACAGGGAAAATTTAAAGTGGACCAGTCTGATGCCATAAATGTGCCATTTTCTTCATAATATGCTTTTTATTTATTTATTTTTATAGGTAGTAGGGAACATGGATGAATTTAAGCCTTGGCACGTCAGCGAAGTACAGAAGTCCTATAGGTGAAGAGCTATATAAGAGCCGCGTGCGCTCCCCCCCCCACACACACACACACACACCCACCCCCGATCTGTACAATTTCCTCTGTGATGTTTTATTGGTTTTCAGTGTGAGAGATAAGATCAGATAGTCAGAATGTCATCATATAGAGCAGAGCTGCGGTGAGTACAAGAGACAGATAAGACACCGCCATCCTTTTACTCACCAGGCCCCACAGTGCTCCTTCAGTTGTGGCTACAATCGTCGCAGCCCTCGGAGTGTTGTACATCAAGGCCAGCTCACCAAAACTGCCGTGATTATCGTATCTGCCCACGCAGCGGGACTGTCCGTCTCTAGCTACAAAAATGTCATACAGACCCCTGCAAGAAAACATCAAAGACTGAATGACTAAGGCCTGCCATCAGTGCATGCTATACGGCCTCGTACCATGAACTAGGATGGTGGAGCTGCAGGGCCGGTCACCAGAGGATAGAAGAGATTGCCTTTCCTCAGGCTAGGCCATAACATTAGACGGGTGAGGGTCCGGCTCTCTGCACTCCCACCCGTCCGCTGTATGAAGGGGTCTCAGCACTTGTGCGGCAGAGTCTTCAGGGCTCGTGGTCTGAGGACAGGCCATCAATTTTATATAGATATCGCTCCAGTGGAATACATCTATAGGTGACAACGTGAGCGAGGGGGTACAACAATGCAGACTATCCCAATAATTGCCTAAAGCATACAGAGAGGCCCATGGACAGGTTGGCGTGTGCACCAGAAACTCTCTCAGTACATACACTGAATGTGAACAGAGGCCAAGACATAGCTGAGTGAAAGGAACCCCAGACATCCCAGTCCTTGTATTTTAGGCCATAGAGACACTTACCTTTCAATAACATAGAAGTTATCGCCATCATCTCCCTGGTCTATAACATGTTCCTGAGGTTCTACTTTCCGCTCAAACATTGCATCAAGAACCTGAGAGAGCTGCTCCTAAAGGGAGAGAGCACAGACATGACATGAACCATCAGCGGGGCCACACCTAGCACAATCTTACACATCTCACACGTGGATACGGGCTTTGATTTGCTGAAGGGCTGCAGCGTATTTCACCCTCTAAAGAAACTGCATCAATTCTGCTGCAAATCCATGAGACCATGTCATAGACGTGCACAGTTGGCAGCCGGTACGATGTTACTCATCCCCTTCTGGGTATTTCGTGGGGCACAAAACATACAGAGGTCCCAATAACCCCACAGATCGCTCCTCAGGGCTGGACGATACCCAATAGCACATGACTCCCCCCTCCTTTGTGTGACATGGACAGACGGACACATCATTCATCTTGTTTTACTGAGGAGGAATCTTACCTGGTCAAGGTTCTTAAAGAGAAGAATATCTTTACACGCCTCCTGTAACCTACATCTCTGCTCATCAGTTTTCGGATGAACTACCTACAAATGAAAATATAGAAACTGTCAATGGACATAGTAGATGAGGTTGGATAAAGACTGAAGTCCGAACTATAAACCGATCAAGTTGATCCAAAGGAAGGCAAAAAAAAATCCCACAAAGCAACGGCCAAGTGCCGCAACTGCGGGGAAAAAAAAAACAACTCCAATTACAGCAATTGGACCAAGTCCCTGGATCAATATCCTATCCCAAAAAATTCTAACTCCCATAACCTATGATATTAGGATTCAAGAAAGTCATCCAGGACCCTCTTGAATGTGTTAAGTGATCAGACATGACATCTTGTGGTAGGGGGTTCCATAGTCTCTTACTGTAGAGAAGCCTCAGCTCTGGTACAACCTACTCCAGACATAGAGGACGTCCCCTTGTCAGATACCGGGCCTTAAAGCCCACTTCTTATTCATTTCAATGGGAGGCAGAAGTAAACATCCATCACTGATCCACAGGCGAGAGGAGAAGTGTCTGTTCCACCACCGGGACCCCCACTGATGAGGAAAACTGGGACACCCAATCTCCTGTGTGAATGGAGCAGTTGTGTGCATGAGGGACCAAGAGAACTATAAAGGTTCAAGGGGAATTTCCCTGAAGATTGGGCAGGACGATGGCAATAGGGTAACCCCTTAATGTATGTAGATTTACCCGAGGTTCTGTGTCTTCCTCATCTTCATCAGGGTTAAAGGCTTCAGCACAAACTAAGTGGAAAGAGTAAAAACAAAGGGTTAATTTCCAGTTTGGATGCGCTTACATGTATCACACTATCATGGCTGATTATATATATATTATATATATATATATATATATATATATATATATATATACATACATACACACACGTATATATCACATCTGTGCAGTCTCCAGTAACTAAGACAAAAAGAGGGGGCTGTCAGACACTATCTGGGGTCATATCGCCTGTCCATAAGTGTGTGCGCCCTCTATGGGTGACTCAGATAACTCCCCCAGTACTGTGGCCTTCCAGGTCTGCCATGTATCTTCATTACAGCTCTGTATCTAATAGGGGGAGAATCTCTTGGAGAAGCCCGAAATAGAAGGTGCAATGGAGGGCGCTAACAAGCCGCAGGTTGGAGCCGCGCGCTCCCCATTAGTGAACACGGAGGGCTCCTCTTATCAGAGGCCTTGCAGGAATAGAAGGTCACTCCGTCTGTTATCACAACCTCAGGATTCTGCCGCTACAGAACAAGCCGACATATTTCTTTTGTATTAGCCTTGAAAGCCAAGAAACTATTCCTCAGCAAGGTCAGAATGGAGCCGAGCGTCATGAGAACTGAACGCTCAGACACTGACGAATACAAAACCCTCACAGAATAAAGCAGAAAAGGAGGCGGCCATGTTGTCCTACTTCTACCAGAACAATAGTCCAGGTTATATAATCTTATTCAGACGTTTCTTTGGCTCTGTTCACACCAGTTTTCAGCACTACATAAGTGTTCTGTGGGATCGGACCAGAAAGACTAAACTTCTTATCCCGTGTGCGTCAATGGGGGGCCCCCTGACCCCATCACCACTGGTACTTCATTGGATCACGTTAACCCCTGCATGCCAGGGACACCCCACAGGCCTTGTTGTTTTCAGATGCTCTGACCCAGCCCTTGCCATCACAATTTGGCCATTTTCCTAATGACTCAGATACTTACATAGCTCAGCATCATAGAAGTGATATCTATATATTCTTAGGACCCCACCCGATGTATCGGCCACTATAGCCCTGTTCACACTGCCGTCACTCACCTGATACTCTTCTACTGTATCGATTTATGACCGGAGCTGCAAAACAAAACCAAAATCATCATAAGGGACAAAAGAAAAGCTCAAGCAAACAAAAAGGACAAGGTGACCGATCCCTGAACGTGCGGGAGTCACATGACCAGCCATAGGATTTATTACATTATATTAAACATAACTTATAATATCTCTAACAAAGCATGGCCACCGTCTCGCAAAGCCTGCACCATATTTGTCCACGGACCACGACTGCTGCTGGGTTTTTATTCACTCATTCCATTTCCCCTCTTTGTAGATGACAGTTCGGTTTCAGGCGTCTTAAGTTGTCAGCCAGGGCTCCTTGTCCGCCCAACACGTGTGAAGTATGAGGGGCTTCCCCTTGTACAGAATAAGCACACGGCGGTGAGGGTGCCGGGGAACAGACCATCTAAGGCCAGCAACACTGCAGCCACCAACCTTCCCTTATATACCGAGCAGGGGGCCGTACGCTCGGCTTGGATGACATGCAGAACATCGCACTAAGGCGAAGGTCTGCAGCATCTGCCGTAGTCACATTATCACCATGCAGCAATGAGTGCACCCCATTATTTTATAGGGTGCAGTGGCCAGTCAGTAGGCACAGTACTATATTCGTCACCACACATGGACAGATATGGCGGCACACCTGCTGATATACTCTGACACAGGCAGGATCCTTCATCTACTGGTGAACGTAACTCCCCCAGACAGACAAGCGCCTCCAATTTTCATGACCCGATTACCAAAGCCTGAGTGTGTAGTACGTATTCACACAGAGCAGACAATGAGCTGAGCTGCAATACCAAACACTGACACTATACGGCGCTGTGCTGGGTGTCCTGTACAAAGGCCGGGGCGCTCACCCACAGTGCTGAAGATTGCTGGGGCCAGGGACCGCACCCCTCATTCTTGGGGGTCCCAGTGGTTGGAGCCCCACTAACCCTTCATACCAGATGTCCTAAGTCTATGTACATAGAAGCACAACAACCCCCACACAGTGCGAGCACCAGGCTGCGACACAAGGACAGAACTCGCCAGATCTCCGACCAGGACGATGACATTATAACCCAGGGGCTGACGCTTATAACATGACAGGTATGGGACGGATCCGCCATGCTGCCAGTTTACTGGAACAATCCTTGTCTTACAGGTCAGGATTAATGTTCCCTGTTTTTTGCTCCTCCGAGGAGAACATGTTTGACACAAGCGTGAAAGGAGAAGAAAGAAGAAAGTGAAGATGTAATTGCTCCATTTACAGCTAATGAGTCATCACATGACGGCGCGCAGGAGACATCAGGATGTAACATATGGGGGAATACTGAAAAGCCCCAGAAACGGGAAAGTGCATTCACTGCAGGGTCACACCTACTCGCATTTTTGACACCGTTCCAAATCTTTACATAACATTTTACGTCTAGAGAGTCACCTTATAAAAGCAGTGTAGTCTGTACTGAGGCAGAAGAGACCGAAGGGGGGGGGGGCAGACATCTGGGACCCCCACCAGATCCTTAGAATGAAGGGGCTGCAGCACTAGTCTGTCACTGAGCTCGGCCCCCTGTAAAGTAATATCCACATTATTACTCATCTTGTGCCTTATCTTTCTCCTTACTCCTATGTGACCTAGTAATGAGCACAGCGTATAGCGGCACATACGTATGGTTAGTCCACATATAAGGAAACCCTGCTCCCAATTTGAGATCAATATTTGTCTTCATAGATTTCCACTTCCGTCCTGGAATGAACAAATACCCGGTTGTCATGGAGCGGCAGGAACGCTGCAGCGACGGCCCCGGCCTGACTCTCTAGTAACTATAGCTGCAGAGCCCTCGCTGCACAGCCATCACATACTGAACAGACATATGTCACCTCATCTGCCAACCATCACAGCGCCTCGCTATATACATCGCTGGAGGAACGCTGCAGAGGCGCAATATGCTGCAGGACTTATTTGGGCCATGTTTGGGTGGGTTATACTGGTGAAGCCTATGTAGATCCGTCATATACAACCTGCGGCATTCCCACCACGCAGCAGCAGCTTGGCAGCACAGGAGCTCAGCTTGGATCTTTCCTATAAGTCACTAAGGAGAAGAGGCGCCCGGCAGCTGCTTATCCTACACAGGGACAGGATGGAATAACCCGGGCGGCAGCAGCGGCGCTATCACCTGTGACTGACGTATCTCTGCAGGTTGCGCAGTCATTGAGGGAACTAAATGCAAATCCCTGTTGTATCCTTGTATCTAGGTAATATTCCCCGATATCCTCTATTAAAGGCGCGGTGACGCACTGGATCCCCAGAACGACCTGCAGCCACCCACACAGCCATGCTGAGCCATCCAGAGCTGATCAAAAATTGATCCGCCATTTCTCTTTTCAGCCGATACGCTGCTTACTTGACAGCGAGGTTACAGGCCTGATCAATAACTGGAAAATCTGGGCGTAAATGAGAAGAATCGGACAGTCACAATGGGGACCTATTCGGGGTGTTCAGGCAAGTTCACACAGAGGAATCTGAAGTGGATTTTGAGGATATTGTCTATGGACACTTCTTTCCTTCAGAGCTGAAACAGACGCAGACGCCGCGGTGCAAGGATCAGTCCCTAACACCAATGAATGTGAAGCTGATCAGCAGCAGAAACCACGCACGCAGCGCTTCAGGTCTCCACAAGGGCCAGAATATGGGGAGGAATCCAAGGCAATAGACCACCCCAAATTCTCCAAACTCCTCTGCTTGAACTTACCCTCACAATCCGTCTACCCCCGACATCTACCTGCTGATGTTTGGAATCGCCTTCCTAAAGGCTATGCAAGGAGATGTTTAGTTAAAAATGACTTTTCCCAATGATAGCCCCTTTAAGGAAATGAATAGGTTGTCATAAGGATGTTATAAGGACATTGGGACATGATAAGGAGGGGAGAAGTTCCCTGCTCAAAACCCCCTCATTTGCCAAAAGGAAGAGCCATTTATTATGACCAGTTTCATTGAATTACATGGAAAGCCATTCATATAAGTGGCCACTGGGTAATGCTACATTTGTCCCACAGGGGGCATGTATGGGTAATGCCTGCAGGGAACAGGACCCGGGATGATCAGCTGATCCCCTCACACACACATTCTGCCGGCGCTGGAGCTTTTAGTGCTTTATCCTGAGGTGTGATTCGGGATATAATAAAAAATAGATTAACTATTACGGATTTGACTTCCCAACCTGTAGAAACGCCCGGGTGCTGTGAAATACAAAGCTGCAGTCCAGAAAGAGGAGCGGGTAATGCCCGAGACAGTCACCAGCTCCTAAAACAAGGTGAACAGGGGGTGAAGCAGACACAGGAGCGGTCACCAGAGACTCGGGAGGGGTCCTGACTGCACCCCATGGAGGATGTAAGGAGACATCAGGATCTGGAGGCTGGATATCAGCCGGCCCAGGCTCAAGGGGTCTGGCAGCAGCTTATTCCTTTCTTCCCATTGAAAAGACATGCACTCTTGGCTGCCTCCTTTAGGAGCCACTTAGAATAGCAGCCACAAGGATTATTGGTCTCGGACTAAGATGGTGCCACTATATATGGCTGGCTGTAACCTGGAACTGATAAGATTTGCCATGTAAGACCATTTGCAAAGGTTGTGCCCTGTTTTACTTGTAATCCATTGAGTCAAAAATGCTGCCAATCTCCAAGAGGACTTTAAAGGGGTTTTCAGGACCCCCAACGACCAGACTGCACTACTTACCGACCACAGCCTCGTACCTACAGTGGTTGTGCTTGGTATTGCAGCTTAGACCATTCATTTGAAGTGGACTAAGCTGCAACCAGGTCATGTGACCAATGAACGCAACGGCACAGCCTATGATGGGGGGGGGGGGGGGCATTGGTACTTCAAACACTTGAGCAGCAGGGGTCCTAAATATTGGATATTAATTTTACAATCTAAGAACAGGTTTTAATCCCTTCTACAGTCCCTTTACTCTCTAGAGAGATAAACCATTACCATGCCTGTGTTCACACAATGCAGCCACACGCATTTCCCAATCCCTGGAATTTGTTTAGCAATTTCTTCCCCTCGTTTCAGAAATAAAAGACCGTGCCTGCAATAAAAACTGCACCAGTGTGAATGTGGACGGATGAACAAGATCTTCCCAAACCATCCGCAGCAGAAATAATCTTCACTAATGCAAATGTAAGCTAAGCCTCCGAGTCAACAGATCCTGAACAAAGCCGCAGTGTAACAAGTACAAGTCTGTGTGTAAACACAAGGCCGGGTATGAGAGCGCGACTACCCCCGGGATCACCAGAGCATGGAGCACATAGGTGGGAGCCGTACAAGGCTCCAGATCTGCTGCTGTGGACTCATCCTCAGGCCATTCACTACAGCCATTAAAGTCAAATCATCTCTTAAAGGGATTGTCTAAAAGTTGATATAAGGATAAGTCATCAATATAAGACTAGTGGGCGTCTGACACCAACCTGGAAGTGCACGGTGTACAGAGGTGGAAGCCGATAGCGCCATATACTGAGTAGCGGCCACTACGGCTCAGCCCTATCCGTCAGACTGTACGCAGTGGAGCCCACGTAAGATGAGATCACCAACCACCTCATGCGAACGATCCCGGGATCCCCTGATGGTTGGTGTCAGAGGCGAGAAGGATTAGACTGCTGGATTTCAGCTTCCCAAACCTTCTGTT
The DNA here is from genome assembly GCF_031893055.1 of Leptodactylus fuscus. Taxonomy (NCBI): domain Eukaryota; kingdom Metazoa; phylum Chordata; class Amphibia; order Anura; family Leptodactylidae; genus Leptodactylus; species Leptodactylus fuscus. The sequence continues at coordinate 84,030,413 of NC_134273.1, forward strand.
CTCAGGGTAGATTATCCGTCTGAGTGTCTGCAGTGTATGGCGGCCTCAGTCTGCTGAGTGCAACAGAATAAAACAATGGAGACAACTAAGAAGATTGTGGCCGACTCCAGACAATGCACAGACATAAGACACAGCTAATACACGGGAGGTTTATAGTTTCAATCATTAGGACGGGACCTCTAGTTTACCCAGATTTATGACCCCTCCATGCTCCTAAAACCAACCACATACCATAAAGACCTATAGCCGACTGCTGACGTCACCCGCACCATAGGAATGCACTGGAGGTTATAGGATGTCACCAGGCTCTTAAAGGGCAGCTAAACAGGAAAAAAAACAAAACTCTGCAAAGTCCCATCCCATAAGACACCGCCCCGGACTCCAATCTGCTCTGTATACAACCGAAAAACTGAGGAATTCAATCTAGACGTTCCCCCAGCTGCTGAAGACCTGTAGGCCCAGACAGGAGGAACTCTCCACGGACAGCTGTCGTATACACTAGTATATAGCGAGCTGCCCAGGATCTGACAGGAGAACGCTGCTTAGTACTGAGGAGTTAAAGCAGAGCGAATATGTCATGGAGCCGTCCCTTTAAGACATCAGCGCTGGCGCTTTGTAAACATGAACCCTCTTGTGCAGTTTACACAATGTACAGAACAGACCTAAATATTTATCAGCACATCCTGGCCTCCCCCTATAGGCCCCGCGCAGAGGACTCTCCCTGCCGGCCTGCGACAGCTCAGGGGTTCTGATATCAGGATGCCAATGTGGCCGCCAGCTCCCGGCCTTTATCTAGAGAGTGTCACATGCCCTGTTACAAGGACTCATTAGCGCCTGGTGATGGTGAGAGGGGCACGTCAAGGTGCCAGGGCAGATAACGCCATATCAAAGGCTGCAAATACCTTGATAGCTCCGTCACAGTAGTATGAAGGTGGGCACAGCAGCGGGCACAGACCTCAATCATGTAACTTGCCATACAGGGCACCACGCTCCAAGGGTTAAAGCTGAAGAGTCACATAGCACTTCATCTAGGGGAATTAGGAAGATGAAAGCCGGCAAATATAATTACCGACTACCATATGGCACTCCGCTGCCAGGCCCTTTAATTATTAACATGCCAACAGGCTGGGAGACTGAGGTTACAGATCACAAAGAGGTGATGAGCAGAGGGCACCGGGCCCACAACAAAGCACGGCCTCACCCTCCATGGCGACCTTTCAGGGGACAGCCTGGACAACAATACATCAGGAGATATATCAGATAACACAGGACAGGAAGCGCCCACGATACCCGCAACGGGCACCAACCTGGAAGCCACACACTTAAGGGGGATATTCCTCACAAAGACAGCTGAGACTGGAACGGAGATGTTAAACCTAAGCCCTCCCTGGTGTGGCGTGGAACCCATAGGTGGCGCTCTATCTCACCGCCCATCGCACCATGTCTGACATGGGCATGGGGGATGGTGCCTAAGGCCGGGCTCACATCCGTAGTAGTAGTCCGCCAGGCGCAGACTAGTCTAAAAATTGCCAGATAAAAAAAAATCCTATATCCCGGACTTGATTGTGCAGGGATTTCAGTGACGGACCTCATTATATGGAGTTCCCTTGGTGTCCACTATTTTATTGTTTCACGTGTCCATTCTTCTAGTCCTCCGATGGACCAGAACAGATAGTAAGAGGCCGGGGTCATGGGAGGTGGTGTGGAGGCCAGAGCTGAGACAGCGCCACCTACAGGATCCACACCAGGCCAGGGACAACCCATGGAGATTAGAATAGAAAGCTTAGTGGAGAATCCTAGAATAATATAATATATAATGTCACAGATGACGGGGCCATATCCTGATAACCGAACTTGTGGTCGGCCATATATTTCCTGCACGGGTAATACATGACCGGGCCAAGCAGCCGTCCTACTCATCTGAATGGGACCTGGAGAAATTTAGGAACAGAATCAACCCCATTCAGATGAAAGGGACGAACAGAAATATCTGCAATAAAACTGCAGTGTGCGAATACACGCAAGACGCTCAGTACACTCACTGAAGCTAAAGACGGATACGAGAGCTTACAATGACGTGCGAGCACTGGCTGGGCTACAACGCTACGCTTACCTGCACGTGTCGGATTTTTTATGACCGTGCCATAGGAAGCCATCGCGGTGGCGTGGCAGCAGTCCGGAGATTTCACCGTGACCTGCGCGCTATGGTGTGACCTTATCCTACCAGCACATCAGCCCCACATTACTAGATGAGCTGTGCAAATCCCCGGACATCCACTAGGCCACACGTCCCATGTGACGTACATCGCCAGAATTACACTGCAGCAGTCATCCCTACAGTACAGTTCACACAGTGCAACACATGAATCAGCTCTCCATACAGCATCTGCTGGTATAAAAGGACCACAGACAATGGGAGCAGCCCCCACAGATCAATACTAGCCAAAATTACAGGAGCATTGATGAGCGCCCCCTCCCCCCAAGGCCATCAGTAATAATAACAAGGGACGGGATGACAGCGCTGTCACTGGTGACATACAGATCAGCGCTGTCACATTATATACCCGACAGTCACTAATCACAACCCCCTCCCCTGTAGTGCGAGAACCACCTGTAGCCCCCCAGCCTGACGCCAACCACAGATACCAAGACGGCGCCCCAAGTGGCCCTAAAGATGGAAGAGATTCTGGGAACACAGGCAGATCATTGGTGTGGCCCCTCACCATTGAGCACATCACCTCTGCCCACATGGACAATCTAAAAGAAATTGGCGGGATGTAAATACAACCATAGACATGGCAATAGTCAGCATGCATATGGCAGCAAGACAGCAGACGAAGTGTTAAAGGGGTTAGCCAGGCAAACTGGAGGGGGGGGGGGGGGAATCAATAAAACAGACCCATAATCCTGCACCCCAAGTCCTCCATTCTGACATTGGGTTTCCCGTCCATGCGATGTATGAAGTGACTCAGGTGTCAGCTGCAGTGGCCACACAAAGGGTACGGGTGCCCACCGAGGTCAGTGATTGGGGCAGGGGTCACTCGAGCCGCTTCACACCTGGCCAATATGATGGACCGGGAGGGTTCGGGGGCTTGACGCCAGAATAGAGGACCAAGGAAGGCCATTATTGCTTCCCCCCCTTACTGTTCTCCACTTTGTATGGAACACCCCTTTAAGGAACTCCTCAAGTACTCCACCGTACAAACTTAAAGGGGTCCTCCTGACCAGCCGTGTCATTCACTTGTGCTGTAGGGAGGAGGCAGGGAATTCCTAGAAGGGGACACAACACTATGATCCCCCCCCCCATGGTCAGGAATAGTTGGGGTCCCCCCACAATAATACAATACATACTGGTGCAGATCTCTATGGGAAATTCATCACCACAGAAAACTGTCTTATTTAAAGGGAACCTCCACATAAAGCCAACCAACCCGCGTGCCAGACAATCCCCCAATGGATGTTCCCCTGCAGCACCCCCACAGGAGACACCAAGCACTGCACCCATAGAATTAATTATGTATATCAAGGATAGGTCAGGTCCTCCGGGGTAAAAGGGCGCCTTACAGAAGAGGGGATCCCCCAAAACCTTACTAATCCCAGGACAACCCCTTTAAGGCCGATGTTACATCACATTTATGGCTTATTATAACTGGGGACGAGGACAGGAGCGTATAGAAGGGTCAGGGCACAGCATAGGGACCCCCGGGAATATACCTGTAGGTGCCATCGATCAGACGAGGGGGCATCTTAAAGGGGAAGTGCACCCAAATACAGTGTGACAGGAGCCGGGACTTCCCCAATACAAGGAGCAGATTTTTGGGGGTCCAGGGTGAAATTTTTTTTATTCAGTCAGGTTTAGCATTCAGGTGTGCACTTCCCCTTTAAGAGTCCCCTGGCAGGCTGGGAGGTTAGGGGTTAATTGTCAGAGCAGTCTGACAGGTCGGGATGACTGACAGCTGTGAGGTTCTGCAGCAGCAGCAGCGCCCCGGCCATCAGGGGCCTCGGGGCCCGGTCTAGGGGCCTCTTACGTTCAAAGTCAGAGTCGTCGTCGTCCTCGTCGTCCTCCTCCTCGTCGTCCCCGTTGGACTCGGTCTGCATCGGCTCCCCGTCAAAGTTGACCCCGCGGCAGTGAGGCCGCTGAGCTGCGGCAGCCCCGGCGCCATCCTGCAGCCGCTTCTCCTGGAGCCGGGTGAAGTAGTGCACGGCGAAATCCACCAGATCGTGCGGTCTCTGGCGCAGAACCTCCACCGTGTAACCCTGCAGCAACTCCGTCAGGCCGGGCGGGATCTCGATGCTCATCGTCCCCCGGGGGGCTGCTCCGTCACCGGCTCTTCTGTAGACACGGACCGGAGGAGTCTCGCCCTCCCTTCGGCGGTGAACCCCCCTCCCTCCCCCCTGTCACACACGCACGGAGGCCGCTGGGGGGGATGAGGCGGAGGCGGCGGCGGCGGCTCCGGGGGCTTCACCTCACACACAGCCTAAAAGGACCGGCAAAGCGCAGCGCGCACTGATCCTGCTAAACCAGGAGGAGGAGGTGGAGCGGCCCCGGGTGTGCGCACAGCGGGAGGGCGGGAAAAAGGGGGCCGGCCTATTGGAGGAGAGGGAGGGACGCATCACTGACGTCAGCAGCATTTCTTCCGCAGGGACTCATTTTTTTTTTTTCCTCCCAAGCCTGAAGAAGAGTAAGGGGCGTGGCGAGGAGACCTCATCTACATGCAAAGACCACGCCCTTTCTTGTTGATCCAATCACGTAGAGGCCTTTGGCGAGCAGCCACGCCCTTTGACGTCAGCACTAGCTTTTGGCCTTGAGAGCTGTGTAATCAGTCAGTGCTGGTTGTGCTGTGGGCCGGGGCAGTGGCAGGCAGTGAGCTGGCAGGAGGACTACAAGGCTCTGCAGCCCTGCTGTCATCTTACAGGGTGATGGGAACCCCTAATGGGAGGGGGAAAACTCAGGCAGGGTGGGGGGAAATAAAAAATGAAGGGGCGCTCACCTACCAATGGCCACACCAAAGAGGCAGGTGACCGCTCTGACCTCAGAGGTGACATGTTGGGTGTTAGTGATGTCATCGGTACCCATCATGTGACTGCTGATGCTGCAGCGATCACCAGAACCAGCCTGCACTGTACAGGCGTGGGATAGAATGGGGCCCAGGGGTCTCTAGGTTGCCGCAGTCACCGTATATTGAGCCCCTGACCAACACCGGACGTATCATAAACTGACGACTGTCCAAAGTGTTTTTTGCAGGTTCCCAGTGGAGATTTATGGGGTCGTCCCGTGGTGTTATCCCAATCTGGCGGGGCATGCCATTGGGGTTACTCCAGGGCACAGGCGACTATCTAAAGAGCAAAATTTGTGTCGTTCCAGGAGTCTGTTTGGGTTGGTTGCCATCCAGTGACTATTGCCGGGAGCGATGCCTCTGTGACCAGGAGGGGTACCCGCCCGATCATGTGATGTTTCTTGTGACTCCGCCGTATCCCACATGCTCCCACCTGTATCAAACTAAGTAAAGTCTCCGATACAAAAGAGAGTGTCTGGAGGTCTCTGATGTAGGAGACACCACTGTCTGAGGCACTAAGTGAAGGTGGCATGACTTGGAAGGACATTGCCAAGTCCAAGAGGATCCAGGAGGAGTGTAAGGAATGGTTCTCCGATATGGAGCCGGCGTATGGCAACCAGTAGAGCCTGCCCAGGAGTTGGGGGGTTGAGACCTACTATAACTAGGCAATGGGTTCCTCCGAAAATTTGCAACGGAGAACGACCTGTTTGTACATAGAAGATCTGACCATTTTGGTGGGAAGGTTTGGCGATGTGCCCATATGATCTTGAAGTAGGAAAAAAGTTGGTGGTTCATGTGTGTCCAGAGTCCACGTGGTTGGTGGAGCATGTGGCGTACTACCCTGAGAGCGCAGTGACCACCCTTGTGGAAACGGCATGGAGTTGTCCCCTTCAATAGTGGATCCATGGGGCACTAAGAATCAGCAACAGAGGAGCAGCTCACCTGAAATTACAAGTCTGGGGGAGAGAATCTGAGGGCTGTGTTGACTAGGACAAGGCGGTGCAGTGAGAAGCGATTTATGGTTAAGGACCAAAATTGCATCACTGAGCAAAAGTTGGCCCCTCACCAATCATACTACCCCCTATTCTTTGGATAGGGGGTAACTTGTTCTAACTGGAATACCCCTTTAAATTTCCATGCACCCATTGGCATATATAGGCTCTTTTATGACCACAGACTAAACAGCAATCTGCAGACAGGACAACCCACTATAACAGTTTGCGATCCCCTCCATCTCTCACGATCCCCTCCATCTCTGGGCAGTTTGGCCGCTGCATTATATTAGTAGTCGTACAGTGCAGATTATTTACGTCGGTAGGCCGCTCACCGACCCCATGTGAACCCGGCCTAATGCATTTTTCGTGACTATCAGTCACACGAAAGCGGCAGATACCGATCTCATAAAACCCGCAGCCTCCTGCATAATGTCTCTGACCAGCAGGCCATGAGTAACGAATATCCTCATCTCCTGCGATACTGTGCGGCACGCAGCCACTAAGTGTGAAAGACGAGCGGTGACGAGCGGCTGCTTAACATAAGCAATTATCAGGTTGAGAGTGAACGTAAATTGCCTATTACACCGAGCGTTCTCCGCGCTGCGACATCATGCAGAAAAAGAAAAAAATTATATATATATATATATATATATATATATATATATATATATATATATATAAAAAATCCATCAGCGAGAGCTAAGTGGGGAGCGGAGCAGAGGGGCGCCGGCGAGTCAAGCGGCTGCTTATCAGAGGAAAGCCTCCGTAATTTAGTCTTTATCCCAAATATCACTCCGAAAAGACACGAAATGCCAAGAGGAAGCGGCTTTATTAAGAAAATCGCAGAATTCATTGAACTTTATAGTGATTGGCATCAGGCGGACGCTGAGACTACAGATCGTCAAGGCCCGAGGATTCCGGAAGAAAGAATGTTGAGTTTTTTTCTCGTTTCGAGGTGTTGGGTCCCTGATGCCACCAGCCGTATTGGTGCTGGGTGCCCCACTATGGTAGGGGCCACAGTGTGAGCGATCTGTGATGTCCAAATTAATCGATATTTGGGGAATAAATCCATCTACCAATCATCGAGGGCGTGTGTCACCAGAATCCAGCATATCCACCCAGATAGATAGGTTACAGTCACAGAGTCAGCATTATAATGCAGATAGATGGGTCCGGGTCTCCAGAATTAAAGGGTGTTCTCCTAGAAGCTACCGTATATGGATGCCAAGAGCTGCCCTATTAATTACATGATAATTACAGTCGTCTTATTGCGCACCATGCAGGAGAAACGTATAGCCAGTCTTCACTGGAGCAGACAGCAGGGACTATGCATTTCCGTGAAGCCCGGGTGACTTTGTGACTAAATGATAGCTCCATACAGGCTATGTGTCCTCAATGGGCAGAAGGGAGTAAGCCTCTTGTCTTCCTTGAGGGCCAGGTCAAAATCAACAATAAATCCTTATTATCCACTGATCTATGCCAGAGGAAAGTCAGGACAACCCTATTAACATCACATAGATGGTCGACCCACCAAAAACTGTGGGTGCGGAGCACTTTTCGCTGCTCCCTGTGCCCAGCTACAGGATATCCAGGACATAACTGGCTGACACAGGAAGAAACCAGCCCACAGCAATGGAAGGAGAGTTGTCAGCACTGCTAAGCTGCAGGATTTATACAAGCCGTGCTTTGAGTTGACACCTGATGGGGCACTATGATGTATTCAGACAGGGCTGAGGTCTGCGGAGACGCGTCACTACATTCTGCTCCAATGCAAACTGGAACGCTTACACAGAGATCTGGGCAAGGAGATGGTCAGGCTACTAAATGTTACATCATGGCAACTTAAATCCTGGCTGGCTATATAGAGACATGCATGATGGGGAAGTAGTCCTGCACGTGCGGGAGACCATGTCATGTCAGTAAGTCCATCATGGCTTGGAGTGTTTCAGGTTTGTTCCCCATGGCTCTATGCATGGTACTGACCCGTGGACCTCAGTAGTACATACTGCAGGACCTTGCTGTCCTATGGGCACCTCTTATTTTACATTGAGGTCTCTGTCCGGTGTAGCCTGCAAGAAGAAGCTTGTGATATGCTGCAATGCATGTCAGATATGCCTGTAGTCATGCTCTAATCCATTTGCCGCCCACTTCTGCTGGTTTATCTGCCCAATGTATGTTGGGAAACTTAGGAGACCAATTAGAAAGTCGCAGATCTCGTTATTCTTGTATAATATTCGAGCTCGTCCTCGAGTCAGGATCAACCACACTGAACTTCACCTGAGTTTACCTGGTTTAGCTGTGTAACTACAATATAACCATTATGGCTTCTCAACAGTGTAAGGCAGGTTGTCACAGCTCCGCCTCTTAAAGGGGATGTCTTATACGGATAGCAATGTCAAAATTTCCCTTTTAGGGGACGATAAGGTAATAGGGAAACCCATTCTATTACGTCCGGTGATGACTTATTCCTAAAATTTTAGGAGGAATAGAGTGGAACAGCGTTCACTAACACAGACACGTTGGCTGATCCTTTTGGAGAAGCGATGGAGAGGAAGTGACTAATATTGAATGATCTGTCTGATATTTCGGGTGGAGATGTGCTGGGCTCAGCGTTGCGGCGCGTCCTCTCTCACACACTCCACGTACGAGGACATAACAGGATCTGGCTGTGTTTGATGAAAGGCCTGCAATCTATCCCCACAGGAAATGGCCATTCGCTATCAGCGTGCCGGCCCTGCCAGCGCTGGGAATAGACTCTCGGGGCTAAATGACATTTTCTGTGCTGAACCGGAAGCCGGGACGTTTATCACGTTCAGCTCTCATGTCTGCCCGGCCGCTCGTAACACAGTCATCATCATTTACTGCAAAATGACTGCTCCGAATCTCCACAAACACAAAAATCAGGCCGTGCCGGATTATCAGAGATTCTGGATTATCAGTTTATCTAGTAGCAGATCCCTGATGATGTCATCACCTACCTTATGGGCGAGGGTGCTGCAGCCAGGACCTCGGGGGTCCTTAGGATCCTTTGCAGTTTCCTGACACAGTTCAATAATATCATAATTGGCAACTAAGTATCTAATAATGACTGTAATTATACATATGCTAATGAGCCAGGCTGCAGGGGGTATGAAGGAGAGATGACACTTACAGTAGCAGTTGCGGCGCCACCCATGGGTTACCGGTTAATTGCTATTGTTTCAAGCTGCGGTGCGGCAATTTGCAGCAAACCTGAGCAACAACATGTATGTAATAGCCGTGATCGTGCAGGTTAGCCTGAGTGCGGTGGTCACGCTGCTCCATTCAGTTCTATGGGACTGGCAATCTGTAGTCATGCATGTGCACCACCCCCTACATTCACATAGGAAGTGGCGGCCCCTCATGATCCGGATCTCCAGCCACCCCACTGATCAGACACTTCACCCCTTTTCTGTGAATGCCAACCGAAGGGAAATACATGGCAGTTTTGTTGTGGTTACAGCGCCACCCCTGACCACAGGTGGTGTCTGGTACTGCAGCTTAGCCCCATTCACTTCAGTGAGATGAAGATGTTGGTATTGACAAGGCACAGCCTATGGACAAGAGAATGGAGACATTCACAACCGGACACCATAATGTATGCAAAATCTGGAACTGCACCCCCCTTCCCTGCCAGCAAATTGTGCACCCTAAATAGTTAAGCCAAAAGATGAGCGAACCAGGTTAAAGGAACCAGATCCAACCCAAATGTTTTAATAGTTTTGGGTTCACCCCTTACCTTCCCCATCCACGAATTGCTTATACTTACCTTCCCTAACCACTTCTGGTTCCCTCCCAGACCACCGAGACTTGTGATTGGGCCTCCGTGGGTGCACCATTGTCATGACACTAGTGCACCCCACATGACCCAATCCCAGGCCTCAGCCGTCCCCCCGGGACACGTGACATCACCCAGGAGGCCAGAAGAGGACGCAGAGGAAGCCCCGGATGTCATGATGGAGCCCAGGAGAGGTGAGTGTCAGGGTTTATTATGTTTCCGCCCCTCCCCTGGGCCTCCGAATTATACCCTGGGGTGTAAAGAGATCCCAAAATATAATAATAGCAATTCTGGTTTATAAATATATGCAAAACAAATCCTGTGAGGTTCATCCATTTGGTGTAAAGCCCCTGAATATATTAATAATAATAACTTAAGATTAGTCAGCAGCATGCTGATGGTTTCCACTTAGCTAGAAGAGATTTTTATGAAAAATTTACTGAAAAATAACAAAAAAATCATGAAATAAATCTAATGTAACATCTCTAGACAAGGTGCTGGTGCTTGCAGGTATCTTCCACTGCAGACGGAGGGTCGCCGGCTCCACACCGCTCCCTCGGGGTCACTCTTTGACCTTGTCCGGTATCATTCTCCTTGGTATATTTTCACAATAACCGCCGTCTCCTCTTTCTTTTACCGCCTCTCGCACATTTCCAGTAAGTTTCACCTTTTGGACAGCGGCCGGATGTATTTTTAGAAGCTGAAGTTTATAGAATGAAATAAATCTGTACGCTCGCACAAAGCGCGGCCCGGTACAGACATCGCAGGCAGACGTCCACTATACAAGGTATCAGGACTCAGGCTTAAAGGGGTCCTCCTATCCTAAACAACCACTCTCTCATTGGACAGACCTGGATTCTAGAACCCCTGGCAAATACTTGGTTTGACTGCAGAGAGCCATGGCGGCCATTTTCAGTGCAGCGGCCACTACAGGGGGAATGTGGTATTACATGATGGCCATCCAGGTGACGGACTGCCTATGTAATGCAAGGACTGCCCAGGTTTTGTAGCGCAAGATCCCTCCCTTAAGACCCTTATTTTACATCCTACTTAGAGGGACACTACATTTGGACAAGATTTTTCAACACTTTCCTTAAAGGGATTGTCCAAGACTAGACATTGATGGTGCTTGGGATTGGGTGTGAATATCAGAACTGAATGGGCACCGAGTGTCAGTAACCCGGCACGGCCACTACACAGTATACAGAGCTGTCTGTTTCTGGCTCTGTACACTGTGCAGATGGGGCAGCCGCTGGGTGTGGGACCCCCACTGGTCTGATATTACCAACCTACCCACAGGACAGTCCATTAATACCTATCCTGAACCACCCCTTTAACGTGACTGATTTTGAGTCACAATGTTTTCTCCTCTAGTCACTTCCAAAGCAGCAGAGAGGAGTGCATTGTGGGAGACAAACATGGCAGTGTGAGTCGTTTATTTCCAGACCATACCAATCCCTGGACCCTGAGACGTGCAGTAGACACGTCGTCCTCCATTACAGGGGCAGCTCGGGAAATGTGCAACCAGAGAATAGGAAAAGCGATGATCTATAGGAAGAGGAATGGCGCGGAGTGAAGTGTGAACAGAGACTTCCTCAGGCTCTTCCTCCTCTTCATCATGACTTCACTGTCACCCCCATTGCTGTCCGCGCTGTATTTCCTATTACACAGTGAACGGCCCTTTTAGAAGACTTAAAGGGATTATCGACCTTTGCAATATTGACTGCTGATCCTTACTACAGGTTATCAATTTTGGATGGGCGGGGGCTGACTGGTATCTGTTTTCTGGAGCTGTCTACACGCTGGGCGCCGCGCTGATCACTTGTACTTTAGTAGCGCCGGTTCCCTGTCTCGTACAAGTCTATAGGATCATATACTAGCGATGTCACCGTTGTCTATGCTCAGACCGCCCCTTTAATCCCGTACAATTTGCCATCTACCATTCCTTTGCATTCTCAAGAGCCAAAGGCTGAAAGCCAGTCCTGGTCAGACGGGTGAGGGGCTTGTTACAGTGGATCCGACTTCCCTTTTACGGCTACATTCAGGTGAATGGGCGCTAGTCACATGACCGATTTTAAAGGACCATCAAAATATAGATTGTGTCCTTTTCCGTAAAAGCGCGTGCAGATTTTGGAAAATGAACGTGGTTTATATGTCTGCAACAAACCTGCCGTGTGTGAATATGATAAACTGTCCGTGCCGCCATCATTGAGCATAAGAGGAAAGAATTGCGCAGTTTATGGATCTTTATTATCCGTCCCCTTGCAACGAAGCTGGAACTATCAGCGCCGAGTAATGTTTACTGGCGAGACCACAAACCGCACAAGCCTCGCTGCACTTTCCTGATAAGAGGAGATACGGCGGCACAACATTTACCGATCCTGCGCCTCTTCTCACTGACTGACACTTTAAAGGGAAATGTACGACATGATATTGTCTGGCAGAGGCGACATCATCCTGATGGTATACGTGTCTATACCGAGCTCTCACTATATGGCATTAGGTGGTTGCTCCTCTCGGACAGTCTCTTTAGGTCTCCCTATTCACAAAGAGACCTCCAGCGATCAGCGGTTTTATTTATCTGCAGCGCCCCCGTGGGACAAATGAAGAATTACACATTTCCTATTGCGATGAATGGGCTGTCTGTGTAAGGTATGGACATACTGGGTCCTCCAGAGTGAGGGACGCTCTTTCCTACCACTCTCCTGACGTGACCCCTCTCAGAATAGATCACAGAGGGGTCACTTATGTTTTTGGGAAAGCAGGATGACAACCAATGTGGATACCAAAACAGATGCCACAGAGGTTGTCACCTGAATGGAGAGGCTGCTGTTATAGTGGGAATGTATCAGCATCTAAAGATTCATTATAAGGTGGGATCGAGGTCTATGGAGACCAATGGCCAACTGTGCGAGAGTGTCCTACTATAATGCTACCCTACAGTGCCAAATAACAATACTAATACCGCCATATACTGCGCATCATAGTGTGTCACACTATCCTAACAGCAGTTATTTCTCCTGATCCCCATGCATATGTATTGTTGGTTTGGCCGAGTGTGCATGTCATCTAAAAGAGAACAGTGGAATAGCCTTCTGCAAGAATCCTCTCAGAGAAAACATAGATCAGCCATTTCCAAATCCAGGAATCTGATGCCTACATGAAAGGGGCTCTCCAGGAAGCTGCTGAATAGTTATCTAGTCTGGGGCTTTTAGGTAGAGAACCTGGGGGTCCTAGACTAGTTCTGACCCCGGGTCATGTCATTGGATCCAGCACATGGCCCCTGCATCGCTCCACCTCCGCTGCCAAGTTCACTTCTAGTTACCTGTGCTATGGGGGGCTGGCAGACCTGAGTGCAGGATTACAGTAGAGACATATGGCTGCTGGCTAGCACAAACAGCGCCACACCTGTCCACAGGTTGCATGTGGTATTGCAGATCAATTATATTCACTTCACTGTAACTGAGTAACAATACCAGACACAACCCACCGACAGACATAGGGCCAAATAAGCAGCCATGTTTTCCCAATATTAGACAACCCCTATAAGGTACCCTGTAGCCTAGCAGCTTCTGAAGAGTAGCTAACAGTCTGTAGTCCGGGAGTGAAAACCTGGACCGAGAATGACTATATATTGTGATGGTGTCACAACCTCATATACATAAGAATCCTATAATTATCAGAGCCACAAAAAAAGACTCCAAACAGTAATTATGGCGGCCGACACTCCCCGGACCCTTCCCAAGTGTTATGGAAACAACTCTGATCCTCCGTCAGTCTCGCTCTGTCCTGTTTTGGTTACAGATTTATAAAAAGGGAAAAAATGAAAAAGACATTCCTCTAAGGGGTTACTAAAATAGCCGCACGGTGTAAGGTTTCCTTCATCCATACAGGCCAAGAGCTTGGAAATGTGACCATAGACGTCCAGTCTGGTGCAGATTGTGTGTGTAGAGGAGTCCTGTACGGAGGAGATCCTGATCGCATTTGGCATACGGCCACCTGGAACAGTGTGACAATGATCAGTGTTATGGAGACTGCACCCCTTAAATTGGTGCAGAACCGTCAGGAACAATGTGATAATGCTTAGTATTAAGATGACTGTACTGCTTAGATTGGTACAGGGCCGCCAGGAACAATGTGACAATGATCAGTGTTATGGTGACAGTACCACTTAGATTGGTTCACGGCTGCCAGGAACAATGTGACAATGATAAGTGTTATGGAGACTGCATCCCTTAAATTGGTGCACGACCGCCAGGAACAATGTGACAATGATCAGTGTTATGGTGACCATGCCATGTAGATTGGTGCAGGGCCGCCAGGAACAATGTGACAATGATAAGTGTTATGGAGACTGCATCCCTTAAATTGGTGCACGACCGCCAGGAACAATGTGACAATGATCAGTGTTATGGTGACCATGCCATGTAGATTGGTGCAGGGCCACCAGGACCAATGTGACAATGCTCTGTATTAGATTGTACGGCTAACAGCTATACCTTTCCCCATTAATAAATATATACTCTTAGCTGAGCTTGCATGTCTTCTGAATGGGGAGAAGGAAGTAGGACTTTTTTTTTCTGCATGTCCCCTTCCCATCCCAATGATCCGCCATGCTCCGGGGTGGTTAATAACTGGTTCCTGACTTCCCTATTGTGCACAGGGCTGTATGATCAGCTCCAGACCTGCCCATGGGTTGTGTCTGCTATTACAGCTTGGTTCCATTGAGGTGAATGAGGATATCAAGGACGAGCCTATAAAATGCAGGAAGCCATTGTGGCCGCAGTCTTCCACTTCCTGCAAATATAAACTACATTTCACAATGTCTCTGGGCGCCATAAAGCCGTCCGCTCCACAGAACACAAACACTATTATTTACTACAAAACACTCATCATTACCTCTTGCACCATCCAGTGTTTTTCCCTAAGCAGCGACGATAATAATCTGTGACTTATGCGGTAACTGCACCTGTCCTCGCTGTGTGTAGGATTCACTCCTGCGGCCTCTCATCTATTAATACTGCTCAATGGGAGTGTACCTGGAAAATTAAAGGGGTGAAACAGACATGGAGTCTGGCTAACCTTCTAACCCATCATTACCGACAATGGATTGTGGTTGGAGGGGGCAGGAAGATCCGTGGAGGGAAAGCGTAAGACTACAATAGGTGGGTTAGGGCAAGAGAATGGGTGGCAGGACTCTGGTCGGGGCAGGAGGGAGGCTAGGGGAGATGCGTCCTGCCCAGGGTAGTCTGTAGGGTGTAGGAGAGGTAACCTACAAAAATCATTGCACTGAGGCTTCTACTTACACAGAATATTCATAGAGGAAGATATCCCACACCATGGCACATCTGGGGACACTCTGGGCTCACACGTGGCACCCACATAGCCTGTGCAGAACCCAGAATAGACCCCACACCAAACCACCATAAATTAATTATGACCCTACACAAGATCCCTATATTAACTCAGACCCAAGACCAGACCCGTAAAATTGATTCAGACCCCAAATCAGACTCCTAAATTAATTTGGATCCCAAACCACAAAATTATGACCCTACACAAGACCCCTAAATTAATTTGGACCCCAGACCAGACCCCTAATTTCATTCAGACTCTACAATAGACCAGGACCTAAAATTTAATTCAGACCCCAAACCAGACCCCTAAATTAATTCAGACCCCAAACCAGACCCCTAAATTAATTCAGACCCCAAACCAGACCCCTAAATTAATTCAATACCCAGCACTCCTTCCATCATCCCTGAGTATCCCCAGCCATGATGTGACTGGGGTTGTCACAGCCCCGCCCCCTCACTAGCATGACCTAGTCTATAGATATTCCTGCCTCTCCCCCCACAAGCCCCTCCGCCATAAAGTAGCATTGTTATATCCTAATGGCAACTGAAAAGCCTTATGGGAGGGCATTAAAAAAACATAAAAAACGTATTTGCACCCATGTATTATTAATAAAAATGGCATCATACATGTTTGATGCAGAAAGGCGTCGCAGTGAATGGATTGGTTCTGGAGCGGCCGCTTTAATCCACTTGTCTAATCCAATTGTAATCAAACAAATAAGGGAAAAAATTGTTCTATTTGTGTTCGGGTAAAAAAGAGGTGAATAATCGGATGCGGCTGTCAGAATTCCTCATCACATGACACATTGTAACAGAGGGTCAGATGTACTTGGCTCTGGGTATTTCCATTCTAATCATCCAAAATTGTATCCAGATTAAAATGATTATTTTTAGTTCCAGGATTCGACCTCTTCTCATACATCAGGATCCCCTCTGTGGTCTGTTAGAGCAGAGAGGTTTGGTTTTCTGATACAAAGCTCCAAATCCACTGCATAGACAGTTAACAGTAGCAAGCAGCCACCACCAGGGGGAGCTCAGAAGCTTAGTGCATACTGTTTTATGATTGAGTTCAATGTATACAGTATGTAGTCCTTACTGCCAAACATGGTGCCTCTGTTAAGAAGTGTGGCATTGTAATCACTGAGCCTTGGCCCACTACTGTATAAAGGAGACTGTAACCACCAAGCCAGGGACACTACTTTACAAGGGTAGACTGTATCCGAGAAGTCCAAGACCACTACTCTACAAGGGGGACTGTAACCACCAAGCCTGGGCCCATTACTTTACAAAGGTAGACTGTAACCACCAAGTCCTGGACCACTATTGTATAAGGGAGACTGTAACCACCAAGCCAGGGCCACTACTCTACAAGGGGGACTGTAACCACCAAGCCTGGGCCCACTACTGTACAACGGAGACTGTAACCATCAAGACCTGGACCACTATTGTACAAGGGAGACTGTAACCACCAACACCGAGACCACTACTGTACAAGGGTAGACTGTAACTACCAACACCGAGACCACTACTGTACAAGGGTAGACTGTAACTACCAAGCTTGGGCCCACTACCGTACAAGGGAAACTGTAATCACCAAGTCTGGGACCACTACTGTACAAGGGGGACTATAACCACCAAGCTTGGGCCTAATACCGTACAAGGGAGACTGTAACCACCAAGCCAGGGCCACTACTGTACAAGGGTAACTGTAACCACCAAATCTCAGCCCACTATTGTACAAGGGAGACTGTAACCACCAATCCTGGGCCCACTATGAGAGAGACTGTAACCACCATGTCTATTGCCTCCATCCTAAGTAAATATCTGTTTCAGGTCATCCATCTAATTTACTGTAAGTCACCTGATGAGGTGCCCCATTTCCAAAGGTCAAGGGTCAATAAACCCCCACCTTGCAAATGTCAACCACAATGCCCTCATTTTTCCCATTGTTTTTTCTAAGCTTCTGAGTCTTTTAACGACTTGTCATAAATCTGGAGACAAATGTTTTTTTGTTGTTGTCATCTCGGTAAGTGAGCTATTCCAGGAAGCCGCCACAGATTGCAGCCACAGATGCAGCATCGCTAACAAAGGATGAGAATCACTTAGACAACACTCAGTCAGATTCTGTTTTCTTGCCATCACATGGACTACAGAACGGTTACCCTCTGCACTCGCACAAGTGCTGCCCACCCATGAGTGAAATGCCAGAGCAGCAGTGAAGACTGACACTTCCACTATCAAAGATGGAGAGAGGCGGACAGGGATTGCATGTAATCCAGCAAACTGTGGGACAAATTATTGGATATGGGGCAAGCGGTACTGATTATTTGGCAGGTCTCATGCATGAACAACAAAAAATAAATCACAATCCTAAATTTAGGGACCAACTGATATTTCTATAAAAACTCCATTGAACTAATTGTTAATTAGGGATCTGATATTAATATAGGGGTCACGTCTTGGGTCTGATATTAATATAGGGGTCTGGTCTGGGGTCTAATATTAATATAGGGGTCTGGTCTGGGGTCTGATATTAATATAGGAATCTGGTCTGGGGTCTGATATTAATATAGGGGTCTGGTCTGGGGTTTGATATTAATTAGGGTTCTGGTCTGGGGTCTAATAGTAATATATGGTATCTGCATATATTTAAGGGATCTGGTCTAGTATCTCATATTCACATGAGGGACTGGATATATTTAGACGTGGTCTGAAGTATAAAACCAATGTAGGGGTCCGGTCTGTGGTGTGATATTAATATAGGGTATCGGAATAGATTTAGCAATGCCCTTTAATATAAGCCACTCCGGTCGGTGTCTGGTTTTGGGTCTCGTCCATTAAAAATAGATTTCCATTTCCACTTTGATGTGAAATGTCCCTACCACCAGAGGATCCGCCCACCCCGTTTTAGTCCCTCCCCCGAGGAATCAGAAATTGAACTGTTTAAAGTATTAACAATCCTAGCAACCCCATGTATGAAGCTTTATAGTAGAGTTTCTCCATGACATGTGAGAAGGCAGATGTGAAGGGGACAGGGTTATTTTTTGGATTTGTGCAGTTCTCAGAAGGAGCGGTACAGTCTGAACTCACATAGGAACTGACTTGCATTATACGGTTTTATTTTGACTCTGACCTGGACTTCCTCTCATCACCCCGAGTATAACTTTCTATCCATGAAGGCATGGAGGGCTGCCAGACAGACTGTGCAGCGAGAGAACAGCTCCGGCTCATGGTAAGCCAGCGCACCCAGTATAAATATCATCATTTGTGTTCATAAAACAAAGAAGGAAATGATTATCTCCCAGATTGTTTCCAGAGAACCCTTGGCAGTGACAGAAAAATAACACATGAGCAGCAAATTTGGCTGAGGACGGGCTAAAAAAAAACATCTCGACGACTCCATGGCCTGAGCCTCCTCGTGGATGTGCAGAGCTCAACATTGGGCACAAGAGGAACTAATGTGACAATACATGGGGCAAGGAGCCAAAGGGAAATATAACTAAATACACCGTGTCCACATCCGGCCTTGCCGCCATACTCTGCATTAACCGCTACCCACCGTTATATACGCTCTGAAATGCTGCCATATGCTGGCACAGTTTTTGGGCCTCCATTAACTCTTCAGGTTACTTTTTCGGGCCCTTTTTTGTCAATATAGACAGACTTGGTATCCTGATGATTTGGGCAGTGTATGGCGGTGTTATTTAGATACTATATGGCATTATTTTACTAGTTTATAGTGGCGTGAGTATGGTTCGGTATGATTTGTACGCTATTATGTAATGTTAATATTATGGCACCATATTATTTGGGCACTACATAGCACCAAGACTTGATTTTCACACAATACGATGTTGGGTTTTTGGTCCTACGGTAGTCTTATATGAGTTCTGTATTTGTGGTATTATTTAGGACACTCTATGGCAGTATTATTGAATATGGTTTGATTATATTATTTGGTCATCTTTTAGTATTGTTTTTTGATCTGGGCGCTGTATTGCGGAGTTATCTAGGTACTATATGGCACTATTTTACTCATTTATAGTGGTGTTGGTTTGCCTATAGCATTATGATTTGCTGGCTATACAATTTTAATGTTGTGGCGCCATATGATGCTATTAGTTGGGCACAGCGTAGCACTAAAACTTGATTTTCATGCAGTATAATGTGAGGCTTTTGGTCCTGTAGAAGTTTTGTTTGGGTTATGTAGATTCTGCATTTGTGGGATTATTAGGACACTACATGGCAGTATTATTTGATATGGATGGGTTTGGTAACCGTATAGTACTGTTTTTTTGATCTGGGTTACAGTATAGCAGTGTTTTGTTAGTCCTGTGCACTACTTTTATTTGGACACTTTACTCCAGTGTTATTGAACATGGTACAATGATATTTAAGGCACTGTGTAGCAATAACATTTGATCAGGTTACTATGTAGCAGTATTTGCTTTAGTCATGCATAGCATTACATGGGCACTGTAGAGTGATGCTATTTTGGTGCTGTATGTTGGGTATTATTTGGACACAGCATGGCAGTATTATTGAACATGTTATAATAATGTTATATGGGCAGTGTATAGCACCATTATCTGATTTGGACACTGTATAGCGTTACTATTTGTGGACGTTCATTCTCCTGATTCTGACCTGCCCTGTGAGTCCTGGTTTGGCTTCAGATTTTGGAGCATTTATTCCTCATACCAGTTTGTATGTTGACAACTTGGACCCCAAGTTAAGGGCTGGCGCTGGTTAAGGGGTTTGGGTGTCTGATACCTCTCAGCGCTGTATAAGATTTACTGTATTAATACTTCCGCCATATAGACAGACATGATCTTTCAGTTTCCCCATGAAAGTTTCAAAACGTGACGGTGACTCCAAGCATTTACTAAACCTGGTCTACTATAAGGTCGTCACATAGTCAGACCCGCCATAGAAAACTGCGAACACAAGAATTTTTAGTTTTAGACAGTCAGGTACACCGGAGCTTTTCATCTACAATTAACCTTTGAACTGTGACATCAAACACCGAACTCCGCGTCTACGACTCCATTCACCTTGTCACTACATGCCCCACAAATCTGTCAAGTCACTTGTCCTCGGTCATAAAACCAACAACTTCCACTTTATCTGGTGGGAAACATGAGAGGCAAAAACTCACCTGTCACAGGTAGCTTCAGGGAAATATGCGGTAAAGGCGGCTTTCTAATCTACGCCGCACAATAGGGACTTGTGCTCCCGGCAAGGCCGCTCCGGATGATTAAATGGGTTGTATAAGCTATACCCCAGTAAAGTACAAAGAGCCCTCTGTGACACAGGGGCCATAGAAGAAGTTTGGACTGTCCAATCCCAAACCCCCAACCAATGCCCTATAGACATGTCAGAAGAGGTCCTAGGTGGGCGGCCATGAGCTATGGCCCTCAATCATTAACCCGTTCAACTTGGTGATCCCTATAATACTCTGTTTGGAAACGTCTTTAATAGAACATCATTCCTTCCAATCCTCCCAACCCTCTATAGACCGGCTATGCATCATACAACGATGGAAATATCTGAGCAGCTCACAAAAGCTTTGGTTTTTGAAGAGAACACTATGGTCCTTCAATCGAGAAGGGTCAAAGTCCTATATGACATGTCAACAAGCATTGGCACACACTATGGGAACCAGCATTGGTCTGAGTAGTAGTTGGAGTAGTCTTAGCAATCTCTTAAATACCCGAGACTCTGCAACCCTGCTTGGAAACGTCCATCACAGAACATCACTCCTTCCAATATTCCAAACCCTTGATACTGTCCGGACATTCTTTCCTCTATTGACTGGGGTAGGATTGATCCACACGTTGGAAATTTCCAACGATGGAAATATCTAAGCAGCTTTGGATGTTCAAGAGATGGGAAATTGATGAGGGTCAAAACCCTATGAGATATGTCAGAGAACATTGGGACACGCCATGGGAAAGAACAAAGGTCTGAGTTATCCAAGAGGTTTCTAGAAGTGGGATGCGATCATGAAATTGGCACATGCAATACTATTTGTGACCAGAAGTGTTGTCATGGGTCAGACATAGACTATAAATTGCAGTATGTATGACTGTTATAGCAATTTACAATGTCACATTGCAGCTCTGCCTATTCTGCCTGGCTGCTGTGTATAAGCACAAGCCCACCTCAAGCTCACCAAGGATAAGATTGTAAACTTGTATGTAAACTTCAATCCTCAGTCAGTAGAAGGTTATCGGGTTACTGCTGCATGTGTATTACGGGAAACAACGAGATCTTGCCGATCCATAATACATGTCAATGATTGTCTAATAGAGTTCTCATAGACAAGAGGCTCATTGATCCAAGTGCACAGCTCGGGTCACGTCGGTGGCGCTGGATGATATAACTCGTGTAGCTTTACAGGTTTGAGCGTCTTTTTTACAATCTCCATTTATGTTTCCAAATGTTTCACAATAAAGGAACACACCTGGCCCTGCAGCAAAACTGCCTGCACGGGTGCCAAGCACAGCATGCCAACACACACAAGACACCTGAGCAGAGGTTGGAGGTGCAGGCGCGGAAACTCAATATCTGTATCATGGCAGCCGGCTTATAGTGACTGACTACCCTCCCCCAATAAGAAAGAACCAATATGGAAGCCCAAACAGGTCCCCAACAGGTTGTTACCCAGATTACCCCGCAATGTCAAAGCTGTGATATTAACCCTATCAGTGTACTCAATTCTCAGGAACTGTCCAGGAGGCTCCCAAAAAAGGCGAGGCCTTCCAGAAGAGCTGATGAGTCAATCGGGCACCATATTCCAGCTCTGGTGGCAGTGCCTAGTATAAGGAGCTGAGAAGGGGTCTATAGTTATATGGGGGGTCTGATCATTGGTCTGCATTAGCTCAAAGGATCTGATCAGGGGGCTGTACTTATTTTTTTTTTTTTTGGGGGGGGGGGTCTATATTAGTATAAGAGGTTTGGTCTTGGACTGTATTAGTTTAGGGTACCTGGTCTAGGGTCTGTATTTATTTATGGGGGTCTGTATTTAGTTTTGGGGTCTGGCCTGGGCTCTGTTTTAGACTAGGGGGTCTGGTCTGTGATCTGTATTAGTTTAGGGGTCTGGACTGGGGTCTGCATAAGTTTAGGGTATCTGTATTAGTTTAGGTCTGGCTGGGGTATCCCTAAACTTATGCATACCCCAGTCCAGACCCCTAAACTAATACAGATACCCTAATACAGATTTGGGGTCTGTATTAGTTTAGGGGTCTGGTCTGGGGTCTGTATTAGTTTAGGGGTCTGGTCTGGGGTCTGTATTAGTTTAGGGGTCTGGTCTGGGGTCTGTATTAGTTTAGGGGTCTGGTCTGGGGTCTGTATTAGTTTAGGGGTTTGGTCTGGGATCTGTATTAGTTTAGGGGGTCTGGTCTGGGGTCTATATTAATTTGGGAGTTTGGTCTGGGGTCTCTATTTGTTTAGGGGGTCTGGTCTGGGTTGTATATTAATTTGGGGGTCTGGTCTGGGGTCTGTATTAGATTAGGGGTCTGGTCTGGGGCCTGTATTAGTTTAGGGGTCTGGTCTGGGGTCTGTATTAGTTTAGGGGTCTGGTCTGGGATCTGTATTAGTTTAGGGGTCTGGTCTGGGGTCTATATTAATTTGTGGGTTTGGTCTGGGGTCTGTATTAGTTTAGGGGGTCTGGTCTGGGGTCTATATTAATTTGGGAGTTTGGTCTGGGGTCTGTATTTGTTTAGGGGGTCTGGTCTGGGTTGTATATTAATTTGGGGGTCTGGTCTGGGGTCTGTATTAATTTGGGGGTTTGGTCTGGGGTCTGTATAAGTTTAGGGGGTCTGGTCTGGGGTCTGTATTAATTTAGGGGTTTGGTCTGGGGTCTGTATTAATTTGGGGGTTTGGTCTGGGGTCTGTATTTGTTTAGAAGTTCTGAGGTCTGTATTTGTCTATAGCTTCCTGTATTTATAGAGCCTGATCTGGGGTGTATATTTATAGTGTCTGTATTAGTTTAGGGGGTCTCAGGGGTGTAACTGTAGGAGGTGCAGAGGTAGCGAGCACTACAGGGCCCTTGAGTCTAAGGGAGCCCAAAAGCCTCTCTACAAAATAAAAAAGAAACAAATACTATAGCTTGCACACGGTAAGACGGGACCCCATTGTTTATTTAGGGAGTCTATTCACGATTCACTTATGACATACACTCACCGGCCACTTTATTAGGTACACCATGCTAGTAACGGGTTGGACCCCCTTTTGCCTTCAGAACTGCCTCAATTCTTCGTGGCATAGATACAACAAGGTGCTGGAAGCATTCCTCAGAGATTTTGGTCCATATTGACATGATGGCATCACACAGTTGCCGCAGATTTGTCGGCTGCACATCCATGATGCGAATCTCCCGTTCCACCACATCCCAAAGATGCTCTATTGGATTGAGATCTGGTGACTGTGGAGGCCATTGGAGTACAGTGAACTCATTGTCATGTTCAAGAAACCAGTCTGAGATGATTCCAGCTTTATGACATGGCATTGCATTATCCTGCTGAAAATAGCCATCAGATGTTGGGTACATTGTGGTCATAAAGGGATGGACATGGTCAGCAACAATACTCAGGTAGGCTTTGGCGTTGCAACGATGCTCAATTGGTACCAAGGGGCCCAAAGAGTGCCAAGAAAATATTCCCCACACCATGACACCACCACCACCAGCCTGAACCGTTACCGATACAAGGCAGGATGGATCCATGCTTTCATGTTGTTGACGCCAAATTCTGACCCTACCATCCGAATGTCGCAGCAGAAATTGAGACTCATCAGACCAGGCAACGTTTTTCCAATCTTCAATTGTCCAATTTCGATGAGCTTGTGCAAATTGTAGCCTCAGTTTCCTGTTCTTAGCTGAAAGGAGTGGCACCCGGTGTGGTCTTCTGCTGCTGTAGCCCATCTGTAGCCTCAAAGTTGGACGTACTGTGCGGCGTTCAGAGATGCTCTTCTGGCTACCTTGGTTGTAACGGGTGGCTATTTGAGTCACTGTTGCCTTTCTATCAGCTCGAACCAGTCTGGCCATTCTCCTCTGACCTCTGGCATCAACAACGCATTTCCGCCCACAGAACTGCCGCTCACTGGATGTTTTTTCTATTTCGGACCATTCTCTTTAAACCCTAGAGATGGTTGTGCGTGAAAATCCCAGTAGATCAGCAGTTTCTGAAATACTCAGACCAGCCCTTCTGGCACCAACAACCATGCCACGTTCAAAGGCACTCAAATCACCTTTCTTCCCCATACTGATGCTCGGTTTGAACTGCAGGAGATTGTCTTGACCATGTCTACATGCCTAAATGCACTGAGTTGCCGCCATGTGATTGGCTGATTAGAAATTAAGTGTTAACAAGCAGTTGGACAGGTGTACCTAATAAAGTGGCCGGTGAGTGTATATGCCTATAGGTTATCACCCAACTTTCCGAAGAACAGACATAACTAGGAAAAAAGGCTGGAAAGAATATCTGACAATTTCATGTTAGCGCCGTCTCTCCAATTCTGCATCAAACAACCTGCGCTGTGACCCCGGATGTTTGGTGTGTCGGATCTGGATGTAACACGGACACCTGTGCGCTCGCCCTCTCTTATATAGGACGCGCTCAGGAGGTGCTGCCTCATTTGTTGCTCTGTTCCAGCCTGGAAATGAAACGCTTCCTTACTTTGATGATTTCTGTCTTTGATGTGTCCTCCAGGTTTGTTCGCTTTTTTTCCCTGGGCTGTTCTCAGAGATCGGATTTAATAAGGTGAACTTTTCAAGTGTTCCTCACTCTCGCTTCGCCGTAACCCGATCGGCGAAAGCTGTTACCGTCTTATGATTTCAATCTGCGTTTTTGATAGAATAAAAAGTTTTCTCACTAAAGTTATACAACGGAAAAAAATTAAACCAGTCTTAAAGGGCCAGCACATCTTAATACATAGATTAACCCCTTAGGGACTAAGCTTATGTTGGTATTAGAGGGGTTTTCTGGGTAAAACAAATTATATTCCTATATTACCTGATCCCGTCTCACGTCCCGACATACAGGAAATGTATCCGCAGCCGATCACTGGTTGAGGAAGGGGTTACAGTAAGTTAATGATGACTTATACAAAAGATAGGTCATCGATCGTGAAGCCTTGGACAATCCCTTTAATGTAGACCTGATAGATTCCATATTATCACACAGTCCTGGACAATCCCTTTAATCTAGATCTGATAGATTCTATATTATCACCATTTTGGATAGTAAATATAATTCCTTTATTGTAATCTGTAGACGCTCAGAGCCGGTCACAAAGCCCCAGCGAGGACCATCCATTAGTCATAATCTACAAACGGGAGGGGAAATTAAGGCAAACGTTATTAAGATTTCTGTAGAGGGCGAAGAGACCTGACAAGGATTCGCTCTGACTGAATATCCCAAAATCTTTACTGAATTATCAAAAGCAGCGAACGATTCCCTCTTGTTCCACAAAATTAGGACTTTAGAAATCTGTATGTAATTTGGCAGATGAATTCTGCATTGCTAGTAAGTAGTCTAACGGGGCAAGTTGTGGTCCTCGTACAGCTCCGTGCATGGGAACACAGTTACAAACATTTGCCATGTTAATGTAACTGGGTTGCAGTATCAGACAGAACCTGTGGACAGGTGGGGCGCTGTTTCTGAAAGATAACATGATGTCTCTATGATGACTGTGTCGCCCTGTGTCTCCTTATATATCCAAATGGAGTCTCATTGTGACCCCGAGGGTGCGGTGACTGCGATATCTAGTCACATAGCGATACAATACTGCTGGATTTTTAGTGACTACAAGTTGCAGCGCCCTCACAAGGCGACTCCATCTACATACAGACTTGGGCCCCTTTTGTCATGATCACTGGGGGTCCCACTGCTGGGAAGACATCACACACCTATTTCTAGGCCCCATTTTTAAGGGGGTTGGAAAGGGGTTCTATGAAACAGAACCTATATGAGAAGTGCTAGGGCAAATGTGCCCCAAACTGGGCGTCTCCGGGATATTTGTGCGATTCCTTTGATGGAGGGGTTATAATTAGAGATGAGCGAGTACTGTTCGGATCAGCCGATCCGAACAGCACGCTCGCATAGAAATGAATGGATGGATGTAGCCGGCACGCGGGGGGTTAAGCGGCCGGCCGCCGTCAAAGCGGAAGTACCAGGTGCATCCATTCATTTCTATGGAGCGTGCTGTTCGGATCGGCTGATCCCAACAGTACTCGCTCATCTCTAGTTATAATGAACCTCCAATGAGGACTGACATATTGGGAATTTGTCATGTTCACTATCATAGAGACGTAGGTTTGGGTTATCTGTACATTTGTATTTTATCAATAAAGTTAAATGAAACTGACTAGGCCCAATGCCTAAAAATCAAGGCCGACAATACAATGTTGTTACCTAGCAACTTTACGTTATTGTTTTGTTATTGGTGCAGGCCAAAATCGCAATGGAACTGCGCTGTGTGAACAAAACCTAAGTGTTAGGCCACAGGTAGCGCCACCATCCAGCCGAACATGACTCCAAACAATGGTTTCACTTCAAGTTTTTGTGGTTTTCAATTTATTTATATTTTTTACATTTTTTTGGGGGGGTAAGATGGATTTCGGCCACATCATGGCTGCCCGGCCGCCAACCCTTTACGTCTGAGACATGTCCCGCTCTCGTCTTCTTCTCCCATCATTGGGATATCCGAGTAGAAATATCTAGGCCTAATTATTAAGACTTCATGTGCAGTGACATTTTCCTGGTTACCATAGTAACTCCGCGTCATCATGTCTTAATATGGGCTCATGATATATCCTCATCTTCGGTAGAACATAAAGAATAAAGCGACAGGATAACAATATACGGCAGATGGATACGATAACACCGCCGCTACCGCGAATTAATTTATGCATGGAATCTACGTGAGAAAATGCGGCGTAACCGGTATTTAGCGATGTCTAAAGGCAGCTGCTCCAGGCTGGAGACGAGAATGATTACAGCGTGCGGGCCTATGGCAGCTATACGCCACAAATCGGAAAAAAAAACAAAAAGCATTTTCTGATCCAAGATGCAGAATTTTTGTTTCTAAAAATGTTATTGAAAACGACACAAAATCACATTTTTATTTTCCCTCGATGAGGGATCAGGTGACGGCTCATCGATTGCGTTAATGTCCATGCGATGTGGCCATGTCTTGTCACCCAGCTTTCCCAGAAGCAGAAACAACTAAATAGCCAAAACCAAAGCGGATATGCAAACCAGAGGCTACACCTACATGACCACAAACCCGTACACGTTAATAAATGAGCCCAGATGGCAAAATGGACAGGACTAGGACTACGCGGAGTTTTTTGCCCCCCACGTGGAACTGTGAAAATTACAGTCATTACAGTCAGGCGCTCATCCATAGAAATGAAGGATGCACATTGAGGAAACATTTGGTTGTGTGCATGAGGCCTTAGGTTACGTCAAATCCAGAACGCGGAGGTGAACACTTGGATTCCTGCCGCAGGTGTGACAGTGGATTTGCTACATCTTGGTGTAGGCTTAAAGGGATTCTACCATTAAAAAACTTTTTTTTCTAGGTAACACGTCGGAATAGCCTTTAGAAAGGCTATTCGTCTCCTACCTTTGGAAGTGATCTCCGCCGCGCCGTTCGTTCGAAATACCGGTTTGTACTGGTATGCTAATTAGTTCTCTCGCAGCGATGGGGGCGGGCCCCAGCGCAGGAGATGCGATGGGGGCGGGCCCTAGCGCAGGAGATGCGATGGGGGCGTCCCCATTGCTGCTTGAAAACTGACTCCAGCGCCGCCTCTGTCTTCTTCTGCATCCGCCCCTTCCTTCTTCGGCTTGACGTTGGACGCCTGCGCAGTACGCTTTGTTCGGCGAAGTTCGCCAAACTATACTGCGTATGCCCGCGGCCATAGTGCCGACACCGCAATTTCGCGCATGCGCAGTACATTCGGCGAACTTCGCCGAACAAAGCGTACTGTGCAGGTGTCTGACGTCAAGCCGAAGAAGTAGGGGGCGGATGCAGAAGAAGACAGAGGCGGCGCTGGAGTCGGTTTTCGAGCAGCAATGGTGACGCCCCCATCGCATCTCCTGCGCTAGGGCCCGCCCCCATCGCTGCGAGAGAACTAATTAGCATACTGGTACAAACCGGTATTTCGAACAAACGGCGCGGCGGAGAGCACTTCCAAAGGTAGGAGACGAATAGCCTTTCTAAAGGCTATTCCGACGTGTTACCTAGAAAAAAAAGTTTTTTAATGGTAGAATCCCTTTAAGCCCATGTAGCGTCCCGTTGAAAAAAGTGCTGCGGGAAAAAAACGCAGCAACAACACATGGCGGTTTTTCCCATAGCACTTTATACACAAAATCCGCAGGGGTTTCTGGCCCCGGCCTTAGACCTTGTTCAGACAACAATATAGTGGCTGCATTTTAGGATGTGCTACAAGTCCTGGTGCAGACAGCCATAATACTTGCATCGGTACAATATGGCTGCATTCACCGCTATGAGGTCATATTATGGCTCCGCACGGCTTTTTGCGGTATTTTGTGTGCACAAGATCCTATTTTGAGAATTTTTTTTATATTCCAGGTCCATTTCACATAAAATTCCGACTTCATCTAGATTCACCGAAAATGTATTCTCCGTTCATGAATATTTATTTGACTTGTACTTTATTGCATTTTTTTTCCGTGACGTCTGGATATAAAACCGAAGCGATAAAAATGCGATAACGAGATCTGTCTTCCTGCGCTTAATTGACCCCGGATTCGCAGGCCCAATGTATGTGGAGGTTTTTTTTTCTCCTCTTTCGTATTTTTCCTCTCTTTGAATGAAGTGGATTTCATCTGGCAATGAGCGCACGCTATAGGAGTAAGGTTTCCATGGAGATCCCACCGAAGAGCAGGGGCTCTTAACTAAATTGAAAGGAGAACAAAGGTGCGGATAGGGGTGATAAATCGTATTCCAAGCACTTCACACACCGGAGCTTCGTGCGCACCACGCGGCGGACAAATAAGTGGCGCTCATTCAGAAAATGTGATTTAATCGGAGGATGATATATGAAGGCCGCAGCGGTAGGCCATGATAGTGGTCCCACGTGACACGTAATATAGGGCTGGCTGGGGTCATCCGGGGTGACGGCGAGGTGGCCCAGATATAGATAAAATATATATAGTGGTAAAAGCAAATGAAAAACATGGAAATAAATAAAATATATTAATATAAAAATGACGGCAATTTAGATAAAGAGTTCCAAACTGGATCCCTGGGGGCTCAACAGTGATCCTCCGCGAGATTAGCCTGTGGCCACCACCAAAAAGTGATCCCCCTCCAGCAGGACACCCCCTGGCCTGGGGTACTCAGTCCTGACAACTCTGCAGGTGGACTGCAGGGCATGGGGGGTTAATAGAAAGCGCCCTGACCACTAGGTAACAGGGCAGGATAGTTGGGTCAAGTGTCCCCCTTTACGACTCCCATTGGAACCTCTCCCCCTCTACCTATATTTCAGTTTCTCTAAGCATTATATTCATGAACCAGGAAGCTCAGGATGGATAAAATGATGTGCAGATATGGAAAGAGAATGCAGGAACAATATGATGAAATGCACCATAAGCAGGGGAGGGGGGATCATGTGCGGCAGCTTTGAAGGGGTTAATTACCGGGGGAGATTTCCTCACAAGACTCCTGAGCATGTGGCTTTCACAAGTTACACATTGGAGACAAATATTTGCTGTCATGAGAGTAAACCGCCATTGTCAGCCGTCTCCCCGGGCCCCAACCTGGCATAAGAAACATTACCAAAGAGGGACATTTTACTAGCGAGTTACACGGACCCCCACATCCTCAGCGACAAAGAGGGGAGGGGTCTGCACAGCGCTGGGTTATCTGGCAGACGTGTTTGTGGGGTGTGATGAGATTCGCTAATTAATGTAACGGTTACATAATTTACACTTTAAGAAGCTAAAAATCAAGAAATAATTCTCATTGGATGTTTCTTAGTTGTGGCAGCTGAAGTGGGACGTTAAACTGGGGGTAACTAGAGGCAGACAAGTTCCCCTCCAGCTACTCTCATGGTTTAATGTCCCCCTCCCCAGTTATCCCCAGTTTAAGTGCCCCCTTCATCTGCCCCAGTTTAATGTCCCTCCTTCACCTTCTCCCAATTCAATGTTCCCCCTCCATCTCTGCCCCCAGTTTCATGCCCCTCTTTATCTGCCCGCAGTTTCATGTTCCCTCCAGAGACATCATCACATTGCGCCTACAGCTGCCGGGGATGGAGCACAGGGGTAACACAGGAGTTGTCTGCCGAAAGCTCCTGCTTCATTCACCAGTGTATTCAACTCATCTACATCCGGAGGACATACCTCACACCGACGGGGACTGCTGGACAGGACCCACAATCCGGGAATGTTCTGCAAAATCCGGGACAGTTGGAAGGTATGCATATGGCTGTCACTGCTGCTACCAGAAGAGTTGTCAGGGACCAAGCTGTGTAATGACAAGGTACCTAGGGCCTACCATAAGCCCTCATTCCAGATATATAGGGAGATCTTGCCTGACTACTCTTCAGCCTGGGAGCCCCCCAAAAAGTTCCCAATTCTAGGAAGTCTAGATATTTAACTAATTGGGGGTTCAGGGAAGACAGTAAGGACCAGTAGATTGTCACACCCACTACTGAGCCATGTCATCACGTGACCCTCAAAGGCATAGCCATAAGCGGTGCAGTGACAGCAGTTGCTACCAGACCCTGGACACAGAGGGGGCCCAAATGTCCCTCTACCACATAAGATACAGGACTATTTTCAACAGCACAGGTAGGTAAGGGCCCCGTTACAGATTTTGCACTGGGGCCCAGGAGCTTCCAGTTATGCCTCTGCCCATGGCAAATAAAGATGTAGCTGGCGCTTTAGAAGAGACACACGCTATTCTGTGTTTGAGGGCATTCAGTGGTGGTGTGGGTTGGTTTGGACGTTTTTGGGTGCGGGATGAACACTCAGGATGAGCACAGCCCCAACATCACAGTGACTCAAGAAAGTAAACTTTCAATTTTTTTCAAGAACTTCCTGTCTTGCGACAAACCCTTGTGTTGTGCCCAGAAGGACATTCCCAGGAGCGGAGCGGTGACAGCCATCTCTAGAGAAGCATCTTAGGCACGTCAGACACATTCTCAGATTGAAAGGCCACATCTTCATTTTCGAGACAGTGACTTCGACGGCCCAGGAGATTTGCCCGTGATTCCAGGACGCCGAGAGGCCTTCTTGTGGAATCATCCAGGGCGTTTCGAGAAAGTGAGCATGTATAGATTACACACAGGGTAACCATGGAGAAACACAGGTCTGCATAGGTGCTGTATACACAAAACGGTGGTAGATTTTTCAGCAAAACTAGTTGCAAAGTTGCCACATTTTTATTTTGAATTTAATGAGGATCCATCACATTATATACTGCTAGAAAGCCATCAGATTTGCCGGTACGCACCCGGGTGCCAGAGACATCGGTGCTGGTAGTTTTGGGGAGCAGATTGGGGACTAAAGCTCTTCAGGTTCCAGAGAGCTACACCTACATGTCAAGTCCCTTATTTCCCTCCCCATCTCTAATTCTGAGGGTTTCCATTTTTACAGTGGGTTTCACTAATCCCACCCCCCAGACACCCTCTCAAGCCTTTAATCCTCTTAACTTCACGAATTTTACTCTCCATAATCCGGACCTGCCTGAAACGACTACGAGAAAGCAGAACGTGAGACGAGGACTCTCAAAGGATAAGACAGTGATCTCCAAACTACCTGAGCTACCACTCACAAGGAGTTTTATCACAACTTTTGACACTAAGTGTGAGGGGTCTCAGGGTGTAACTACAGGGGATATGGGAGTTACTGTCACACCCAGGGGGCGCTAAAGGTCCCTCTGGCGTGTCAGTAACAAGCGCTATGACCGATAGTAGGAGGTGCCCCATTAAAAAGAACATTGGGGCACAGGAGACAAGTTCCATAGCTGACTAGTGTGGTTGGTTAGCAATGGAGTGGTTAGAAGGTTAGAAGGGTCTGGGGGATCCAGTAGTGAACCCTCCTTGGACTGTTAGTATTGGGCACTGCCCCGGGTTCACACCCCCTCCTAGGAATGTTAGTATTAGGCACCACCCCTGTGCAATGCAGCATTCTATGGTGGAACTTGGAGAAGATTTTGAGATGCAGTTGGATTTTTTTCTCTAGCCCCCACCATTCCTGAGCAATCAGTGATATTAGTTTCAGCACCCAATATGCTAATTAGACTCCCTGCTGGTGGGCGGTCTTGGGCTGGAGGAGGTAGTCTGGAACCTCCCACCTCTCTGAGAGCCTAACAAGCATATTATGTGCTGCAACTACCAGCACCGACTGCTCAGGAACAGTGGGGGCTAGAGAAAATATTGCAACTGTGCCGGAATCAGAGGAGCAGATTCTATTGAACGACACAAAGTGCTGGAGTTGGTGATGAGTCCCTTTAAGTCTTTAACCTTTTTGGAATTCTCTAGGCAGCACCTGTGGCTTCAAACAAGCAGCTATGACGGTATAAATGGCTTTAGAATAGCGCATATATATATATATATATATATATATATATACACATACACACACACAGCGTATACACAAAAGCACAACCCCGCGCAGCGTCGCCGTGACAATCTGGTTGCCTTGTTATTAAATCAGGTCTGCATTCATCGCAGGAGGGAATCCGCTTCAACGTACATTCTTGTTGCCTAGTGAAACAATTGTAATTGGGATATCATCCAGCTGGGTTAATTACCCCTGTCATGTAATTGCCCCCCCCCACTCTGCACAAAGTGCTCTGACGTCACCTGCCACTTCTTAGCAGTTTATGTAATCCGGTAATACATTAATCCCACGACAAGCTGTCAGTGTGTCCTACACCCTCAAGGTCTTTTGTTGTGCAGCCTGGGGGCGCGCGCTGCATTATTAATCAGGCCTTGTAAATCGTTAATTCCAATCACTGCCGGGGTGACACGAGGCGTCGGCGCCGCTGCTCTCACCTGTCTACTGAATACTTTATTGAAGCCAGGTTACTATTACTCTTTCCTGTAGCTCAAATATTTGGGAAATATTACTAGAGCCGAGAGAGCGTGCTCTGTGCGTCCATTCCCACACCTCGCCCGATGCCCTGACAATCAGCATGGCCAACAACAGGGGAGAGGAGTCTGTGAAGTATATATTTAAAGGGGATGTCTGGGATCAGCTGGAGACGGATAGATAGATAGATAGATAGATAGATAGATAGATAGATAGATAGATAGATAGATTAGATAGATAGATAGATAGATAGATAGGAGATAGATAGATAGATAGATAGATAGATAGATAGATAGATAGATAGATAGATAGATAGATAGATAGATAGATAGATAGATTTGTTCATGGAGCTATAGACCATCCTGGAGATCCCAAAATGTCGCAGCTTTCCAGCAGTTGGAAGTAGAAAACTGTGAATATTCTGAATAGGGACAAATAAGCGCCTTTTGTCTATCCCGCCATCCGCCGGGTGCTGCGACATTTTCTGGTAGAAAGCTGTGAACTAGAAGGATCAATGGATATCTAGACTAAGGAGCGCAGGGTGACGGATAGATCACAATGGCTTCTCTGCTCCCGTGTTGTAGAATTTCATTTGCTACTTTTGATATACCTTTCCCTTGCCGCCCACTCACAGCTACAGCGCGGCACATTACTCACTGCACCGTCACCCTACGCCGATCACTTCTTACCAGCACAGGGCGATCTGCTGCTCAGCGAGTCCCTCCCAAATTAATTATGCTCTAATATGATCTTCTTAAAGGGGAAACGCATTCTTATTAAAGTAAATGAGGCAGGACAAAGCTTAACATGCAGATTCACACCAGGCACAAAACTTCAAGCATTAACTCCTGCATTGCCGCAGACCTACTGGATGCTGCATCTGTCACCTATAGGATTATGTATAGGATTGATAGGTAAAGCTTGATCCTTGTATAATGATAAAATACCCGATTTCCTAATATGATTTGTGTTTTACTCCCTCACCAGTCAGTGAATAGGAACGCTCAGGCGCTGAAAATCCTGTAAAGATCTAAAACTTATCACAGCTGAGGGTCCGCTACAATTGTATCCAGTCTAGTCAATCCTCTGACTATCAAAAGCACAAATCTCTCCCCTGTCCTGATATGCTACCATGTATAACATGTATACACTACATAGTGTAAGGCTCCATGCACGCAACCATATTGATTTTCCATACTCCCATCTGTATAGGATCTGTAATTACATGAGTCCATGAACCCGGGCCAGGTCCTATTACTGTCTGTATGGGTCCACAAACCAGTCCAGGTCCTATTCCTATCTGTATGGGTCTATGAACCAGTCCAGGTCCTATTCCTATTTGTATGGGTCCATGAACCCAGGCCAGGTCCTATTTCTATCTGTATGGGTCCATGAACATGAGCCCAAGTCCTATTCCTATCCGTATGGGTCCATGAACATGAGCCCAGGTCCTACTCCTATCCGTATGGGTCCATGAACCCGGGCCAGGTCCTACTCCTATCCGTATGGGTCCATGAACCCGGGCCAGGTCCTGTTCCTATCCGTATGGGTCCACGAACCCGGGCCAGGTCCTATGCCTGTCCACATGGGTCCACGAAATCCACAGATGGCACATGAACAAGTCCATGTACCATCCATTCCATTTCTCATGGATTAGTTTGCAAATGTCACACTACCAGCTGCAACAAAAGAGAATGACCGTGGTCATTCCGAAATCCAGAAGTATTTGGATTCCTGCACAGCCACTGAAGCTACTTTTGAGTCGCAACGCGACCACATTTACTATTGGAGGGTGTAATGTAGTAGGAGGACATTACGATCTTATCTCAAAATGTAGAACTCATGCGGATACAGCTATTCCTCTCAACCACCATATACATGTACACTTGGTGCAGCCAGTGGTGGTTTTATCCCCCTTGGGAACAAATGCTCAGGCATGTTCAATTACATCACGCCCAATCCTTCTTTGTCCTAGCGAGTAGTATCCGAGGAGAGCTGAGATACCCCCATACACATCAGTCAAAGGTTAGGATTGGCAAATCTTTGGTACCTGCTAACTCTTGATGCGTTACATGCTGATCCCTCCATCCTCTGCTCGCCAGCAGCCATATTGTTCCTATTCACTGCTATAAACGCCGTCCAATTCACCAATACGGAAATAAGACATTACAAAAGCTTTGTGTTATAAGGCAAAGATTTACTGCCGATAGAAATGTCTGTACAAAATAAAATCTCTTCCCTTCCCCCTCCCGGATAAAGAGATCTAGCGTCAGTATCGGAAAAACAATTCATAGTCTGCGAGGAGCCGGGATGATATGTACAGGAAACGCTGCGCGACCGCCATGTGGCAGATACTTAATACGGGCAGCTGTATAGGTTTAGAGGTCGCCCTGCTCAGGTTACCCACAGTATTGATGCAAGGAAAGAATGTGCCCACACATGAGGGAGGGGAGCAGCACTGGGCACGGTGGGGTTAGTGCCAGGACAGGTACCAGTCTTATTCTATGGCTTATGGCTTGACAGCTGCAGATGACTGTTCCCTGCCATGTGGGGAGAGATATACCGTATCCCGTGTCCTGCGGCACCAACGTCAGGAGTGAGCAAGACAGAGGTCAGTGCCGGATCGTCTCCTTATTGATGGAGCAGAAATTGCCTGTAAATTAAGACCTAATTCATTGCAGTCCATAGAAATCCCAGCCAGCGGCTCGATACATTCACATGGAGGATCCTAACTATTGGGTTTCAAGTTATTAAGCTTTCGGTACCTGGCAGGTGCCCGTTATGGAGGAACCCCCGCACCGAGATCACGGGGGAACTAAGGCAAGTGGTTATGTCAAAAACAGTCCATTTCTACCCAAAGATGGCAGATGCCAGAGGGGCCGGGAAGCCGGCGGCTTTCCTAGGAGGAGTCTGGAAATCTCACAGATTTGGCGCAGCCCAGTTTAGGAACTTCATGGCGACTTCAAATCCAAGGAAACAAGCCTGAGAAGGGCGAGACAGGGGGGTGGTTAGTTATTTGGGTAAACAGCAATTATTAAAATCTACATTCGGCTGCTCAGTGATATCTGGGAAAGCTGGGTGACTGCCAACATGGCCGCCATTACAGCTCATGCCAAACTGGATTATGGAGCGTCACACTCATTCTATAGGATGCTGTCACCCAGTTTTGTTTTGTTTTTTTGTTTTTTTTGGGGGGGCACGTTATACTCTTATTATTTACAGATCAGTCTACACGCTGCACCGACCATTTAGGATTTAGGGATTATTTTCAGCATGGTCAAAATGGAAAATCCAATAATCCGGGATTATAAGTGGTCTTTTGGGATTGGTCTGGAAATCCCTAACTCTATCAATTACATTAATGGTATCTATTAGGCAGCGCTCGGAGCGGAGACGTTACATATTCAGGGCTTACGTTAGACTATTAAAGGGACACTAAACCTAAAGTTGGCCATTTACGTAAAGCGTATTGCATTGGGCGCCACATGGATGTAGGATGAACGGTTTGGTCCATTTTTACAGCCATTTGACATCACTAATGACGCCTTAAGTGTCAGGCCGCTACTTACAGCATTGGCTGGGAAGGCCCGGAGCATGACCGCCGTGAAGCCTTTATACAGTGATCCGATTCCCTCTTCACGGATTAATTCGCGTAAAACGTCCCGGAATCCATTGGGATATTTTCCTGCAGGGGCTGCGGGAGAAATACAGAAATATATTAGGGTCTTCATGCTTAAAGGGGTCGTCCAAGGCTAGAGATTGATGGTCCATCCTAAGGATAGGTCATGGATCAGATTGGTGGGGTCAAGTGATTGGGAGTGGAGTTGTGTCAATAGGGCATGACCCTACAGACTCTGATACGGTCAGCGATGACCTGAGAGCATCACAAGGTTTAGGATCGCAACCTACTGACATAGGGATCGGTAACACTGTCATCAATGTAGTCGTATTTCCAGGAGGAATAACATAAGGAACAAAAAAATACAACTTTCTTAAAAAAAAGAGATGCCCCGGAGTTGTAATTTAATGGGGACTATAGGAAGGAACTAAAACAGATCTGTCCGGAGAAGTCGCAGGTTCTCTTTATTCTTCTCTAGAAAACGAAATCTGCCTCGTGACCGGTTTCTATGGGCAAACACCACAGATAAGTAGCGGCCTGTCCTGTTGTACACGAGGACCTTTTGCAACGCTGGGCACCCCTGATCTGTACTCCAGTCCTCTTCTCTCCATATCTGCACATGAACCTGGAGTATTGCGAATTTCTGGGAGCCGCTCGGCTCTACTACATCCCCCATTAGCAGCGCGCAGCCCCGCAGAGACTTATTCAATGCACAAGAGGCTCGGAAATTATTAGCACTTGAAGAGGTGGAAAAAGAACAAGGAAAGTAGGAATAGAGCAGGGATTTCGTGAAACCCAACCCTCCCATTAACACTGCAGATCCTCGCAGCCAGCCGATCACCCACCTGTCTGGAAACGAGATTTTAGCACGTCTGGGGGAATTGCGACAGCCCAGTTAAAGATTCCAGCCATTCCTCCAGCGAAGAGAATTCGAGGAACACTCAGCTCGCTTACACTGACGGGAGAGGGGGAGGGGGGAGAAAAAGGAAAAAAAAAAATTAACTTATAGTGCAACTCTGGCGCTGCGCCAGTAATATGGCAGATGGGGATTGAGCGACGCAGGAGGTCCATTAGCATCACTGCCGAAAATTAGTCCTTAGCTGAGGATTTGTCACAATTGCATCCAGTTCAGACAATCCTATCGGAGAACACTTCTCCCTCTGGTTTGTTACAATGTGTCAGTGCAGTTAATACGCCGATCTTGATGACTACGCGGCATAGAGTTATACAGAGCTACATCATACATGTTTACAGGGGACGTCACCCTCATCATCAGTGTAGCCCCCCCTCATTTGGGATCCCCTACATATACTGTGGACATGGGGCGGTTCCATCAGGTTCCCTTTAAGGTTCCCATTCATTTCAATGGTGACCACGGCCCAGCAGAAAACCTCTGCGTTATGTCAAGCATGACTAAGTGCATGTGTGGCCCCCTTTTGGCCCCCATTATGCTGTGTTTACAGCTGTGTTTGACGTCACCAAGAAACTGTAGTGATGTGTCTGCTCTCTGTGCACACTCGTCTGACTGCTCAGCTGGTTCACAGAGCAAAGTGGGCGAGGGGAGGGGGCGCTGCGGGTATGGGAATACGATCAAAATAATCCCTCTAGAGCCGTAACAGCAGCCGCACAGCTTGTGTGGTTAGTAAACAGATTTACAGCAATATTTACTTAGGTCTGGTCAATCCTATGTTGTATGTGTATAATAGATGTAGCAGAGCCGAGTGTGTTATCCACTTCTAGAAGGCATTACGGCAGCTCTCTTGCAATGTAACATGGCTGCAGTACCGGTAGTCTGATGGAAATCCACAGATTATACGGCAACAACCCCAGCTCTGCTGTATCTGTAGGTTTATCCTAATATTCTATCCCCTTTACCTAAATAAACAGTATGTAGGCGGTGTGCCCTGATGGACGGCCTGTAATACTTGGCTGATTATAGGGCTTTACTTTATTTACACCAATTATATCTGTGCACACAACAAACCGGCACAGGCTCCCGCCCCGCACCGCGGACTCGTCAGACCAGATATTCTGGCTCCGTCTATCCATACGGGGATAAAATATAAACTCCACTAAATCATATAATGCAGGAACAACCATCATTTTTGCTGTACGCAATGTTCCAGGGGCAGGAATCAGGACAAGCAACTGGATGGGTGGTTTTTATGGTTGTGCGCATAATGTGGGACACACAAGACACCCTTCAATTCCAAGGGTGATGCCATATTGCTAGAATACGCCATCTTTAGGAGGAGTGGATTACTTTCCCCTCTGCTTTTGGCAGCTCCGCACATTACGTGATGTCATTGTTTACAGACAGTGATGTCACTTTTTCCAAACTGTGGCTCTAGGACACTGTCAATCCATCCATAGTATGGGGGAGGTTCAGGGCGGACTAGGCTTGGAGTTTATAGATAACACACGCACTTGTCTTACCATAAATCCCAGTAACTATATATCATCCTGATAAAGTCCACGGAGCAAACTGACACTACTATCTGCTGTGATATTCCCGCCACCTTACCTGTGTCCCTCTGGGGTGAGGACGTTCTTCAGCCATTCGTACGTCATGAAGTACATTCCACTTGCAGGAACATCTAAGAGACAAAGACACGAGGTTCAGAGGCTGAACTGGTTACTAGTCAAATCCAAGTCTATAAAGGGGATACCCTACAGACCGCACAAAGCAGAACAGGGCAAATATGGCTGCCTGAGCATCTCCCACCTTTCCAATAATCCTGAAGGATAGTTGTGCTCAAGCAGATGTTTTGTTTCACAGATTTGCTCCTCAGAAGTCTAGAAAAGCTGGGTGACAAGCATGGAACTGTAGCAAGTGAATAGAGCCATGGTGCTGTCCCCTGCCAGGTGACCAGGAGCGATGCTCTGCAGGAACACCTCCGAGCTTCATGCTGCAGCCCCTCCCTTCACAGGATGCAGGTGGCAGCAATAGGCAATCACTTTGTCTCATCAGACTACCCCTTTAAGAATTGCTATGGGTTCTGCATTCTGGATCAGCACCAAACAGTCCAGACTAACTAGCAGTAATGTCAGTGAGGTATGAGGTGCTCGATGCCTCAGTACAGTCAGAGAGGTTTTGTTCTGAATATACAGCACCCCGATGAACCATTTCACTATTAAGGGTGTTAAAGGGATCTTGTTACTTTAAGACAGACGAGCATGACGAATATAATGATGTACCAGGGGCCGGCCTGACCTTGAATCAATTCATTCACGCCTCCAGAGTTGGGTTTACAGAATTGCACAGCCATGACTCTGATTAGGACGTGAAATTTAATCAACATGAAGATTACTCGTCGCTTCTGAGTCTCATTATGTGCAGAAGGGGCTGCGGGTCTCATCATCTGAATCCACAAACTAGCCAAGATTTAAGGCCGGGGTACCGAGGCATTAGCACAAGCAAACAGCAATAAATAGAGGGCCCCTTAAACCTGCACATTGCTGGAAAGTTCATCCTCATTGCCCTGCCCCACCATAGACCTACAGGCGGCCACATCTGCTGCTCTGTAATGTCTCCCCCTAGTGTTATTTGCTGATATCTGCAGTGTGAAATTCCCCATGTGCCTTCCATCTGTGCTCCGCTCTGTATACCTCTCATGAGCGTCAGCACAGTTCCTTTGTATATTCCTCTAATTCCAGCTTCTCTGTAGATTTGTTTGGCGCAGTCCATGGGGCCGTTGTATTTCACCTCTCCAGAGGCGGCCTGGATCTGGAAGATGAAATCATGTGCTGTATGAACCAAAATCTATGGCACATGTATCTGTATTAGTATGGGAGGGGGCACCAGTCCTCCAGGTGGTTAATTCCCCAGGGGAGATAATAAGGTGACACTTTGGCCTTATAATTTTGAATCAACCCCATGAAATGGCATTTGGCGGTGGAGCAGATACCTAATATGTCCCCAAACAGCGCCCCATTGTGGGCTGTGTGTGGTATTACAGTTCAGCCCTATTCACTTCATTGGAACAGCATTGCAATACCCAACATAACCCATTAAAGGTGTGGAAGAAATTTCTAATTCTGGGGCTGAGGCAATACATAGAGGAAACACAGCTTATTTTTCTTGCAGATTTTGCTGCAGTTTTTTGAGCCAAAGCCAGGAGTGAATTATTAAGAATGAAGATGTAGAAGAACTTCCCATCTATTTTCTATTCCTTCTGTAGCCACTGCTGGGCTTGGATCACAAAAACGCAGCAAAACCTGCAACAAAACAGCATTTGTGCAACGTGGCGGCTTAGCCTAATAGGGGATTCTAGGGGACGACTCAGTTATGTCGGGCAAGGTTGAGAATGCAGAATTTGGAGAGGAATTTCCTCTCCAAATTCCAGTCCAGTGGAACCTGGAGCAACTTCAGCTTTCTGCAGCAGGTCTGCACACGGACTAGCAACAGCCACAATAAGGCGAAGGGAAGTCTGAAGGATTCTGCAGGTGAATCAGGCACAGAATCTGCAAGAAGATCAAGCTGGAGGCTTCTTCGGTGTTCTAAAACAATTCTGGACAGAATTTGGAGCAGATTGTGAAATGGAACCTGCCACAAGACCTGCATATACTGACAGTGATGTGTATATAGCTGCAGTAGTACATGGTCAATGTTGGTAGTAACAGTGCCATCTGCTGGCCATTAGAGGAAATGCACAATGACACACCAATTAGGGCAAGTTCAAACTGAGTTTTTCGGCAGCGGATTTTAACGCGATATCCGCCTCAAGGTCCGCTGCCAAAACCGGATCCCATTGAAGTCAATGGGAGCTGCTCGCTTCTTTTCTCCGCTACCTAGTAGTGGAAAGAAGAAGCGACATGACCATTCTTGCTGCGGATTCCACAGCTGAATCTGCCGCAGCGCGACATTCCCAACTAGGCCCATTCATGCGGCCTCCGCGTCAAAATCCACTCCAAAAATCCCTGTGTGAACCCAGCCTAAAAGAGTAATATTCAGCTTCATCCACTACACCTTCTGTACGGCACTACCACTGTGACATCTGAAGTCTATGATGTGACTCATTTTCTTTCATTGCAGACATGTTGCACACGCATGGACGATTTACCTGTAATAGACACTTGATTCTCTCACCGGGTGCCATGATCGCTGTTGTGAAGACCCCAGACAACATGCCGGCTGCAAACAGCTGGGGATACCTGTAAATAAAAAGCAATGTACATTAAATCTCTCTATACAAGTAAATGATGAAGCAGACACTTGTATCACAATGTATCTAAGCTGCAGGACACTGGATCTGGACTGGGCGGCGGTGGAATGGAGGGAGTGAAAATGTAGCTACAATAACCAGACCGACACAGAATATGTACAGCGACGGCCAGGCACACGTACCTTACACAGGCCGGGCGGAGGCCGGGGTGGCAGGAACATGCCCCTCCAGAATCCAATGCCTGCAAGGGCAGCAATTAAGACAAAGGGGGCAACCTAAAGATCATAGTAATAAAGGAATACGAACGTTTATTCAATCTATTGCTCCCTGTTATCAGCCACATGACAGGCCGACTCCAGTGTCTAGCAATGGTATGGAAATCCCATCTACAGAGACAATTACACTTCGGGTTGTGACCCTTGGCCTGCTCACATTGAATAGGAACATTTTGGTTCACCTCTATAGTGTGCAAACCTTATATAGACCCAATACTGTCCACAGCTGAGGGTTTGCCGCAGTTGTATCCAGTCTAGTTTCAATATTTTAGAAGTGTTCATTCTCTAGTGATTAGGCTTTATGTACAAAAATCCAGAAGATCCCTTTAAAAGAAGGGGGGGGGGGTCTAACGTGCCCATCTTATAAAGTAATAGGATAGGCCGTGACTTTATGATTGTGACAGTCTGACCTCTGAGGGGCTACAGCACCGATCCAACATGGCAGCCATTCAGAATAACCGCCAGCACCATTGCCAAATTGTCCTGCGCAGCAAGTGGCCGGGGTGCCAGAAAATCAATTTCAGGGGCACAGCACTGACTCAACGATATCATAAGCATGTCCAGAGGTCAGACCCCCGCCAATCATAAAATCATTGCCTATCCTAGTAGTACTTTACAACATGGAAATATTCCCTTAAAGGGTTTTTCCAGGCATAATAATTGATGACCTATCCTTATGCATCAAGTGAAGATGAGCAGGAGGTGGAAGAGAGCGCGCGCACACACACACACACACACACACACACACACACACACACTGCTGCTGCATCACACAGCTGATCCATTGGGGTCCCAGGTGTCAGACCTCCACTGATCTTCAATTGAGGATAGGTCGTCAATTAATAAGTCCCCCAAAAGACCTCTTAAACCCCCCGCCCTACACTCCATTTTCCCAAAGGTGATATTTATTGTACACAGCACCCAATCAGAGTCCATGTTATGGTTTCTCTGAACTCTGATTGGTTTCTGAGGACGATATAGTCATTATTTGATATGGCGATTTGCCCTGGGGATATACAGTGTGTGTGTATATATATATATATATATATATATATATATATATATATATATATATATACACACACACATATACACACACACACACACAGTACACTATAAGGAATCCGTCTCATAGTGCAGCCCGTCTTGTGTTCATTACATTTGCAGCCACGACTGAAGACTAATTAGCAGCAATTAATTTATGATCCGCCGCTGTATACCGGGGAGTCGTGTGCACAGGGGAACGCTGATTATCTCAAGTAATTAAATTACCAGACAATGACACCCCCCTTAAGACTCAGAATAAGAAGAGTCCATGTCTTACGTGAGAACTTCTTCCGGATGCTTCTGCTGGAGCTTCTTTCCAAGACCAAAGCCGAAAAAGCAAACGGCAAACATTGGAGTGACCCCGATGATGGGAGCCGCCATCCCCTTGTAGAGACCTCGGATGCCCTGCAGCAAGGAAAGCGAGAAGTGAGGAGACAGCCTAAGATATTTGCTCCAGATATTCAGAGGTTAGGACTTAGAGGATGACAAGTGTACAATGTAGAAATCCCAGCTGTAGTCTCAGGTCTGGAGATAAGCAGTGTGACAGTGACTGGCGGCCGCCGATCTCCACCACATATGTGGTCAGTTGGGTGGAATAGTAAATGGTCTATACAAGCCAATGAGGCATGCTCTTCTTTTATATCCGTCCTTGGTAAAGCTGGGTGACAGCGATGGACAGGTCTAAACTATGAGCGGGCTCGATCTGTACTTGTGCAGCTCGCTCCTCTTCATCTCAATAGGAGCAGTCACAGGGGGAGCCCCAGTCTAGTCCAAATGTTTACCCAAGCGGGGGTGGGGCAGTAACCCCTCCCTAAACATAGTCGTCCATAAAGCCCCAGTATCTAGATGCCGATACCTCATTTACAAGCGTCTTCTTAAAGCAGTCGAAGGTTCCTGAATACAAGGGCACCTGCCCCGGGACCGGCTTCGGCTGTGTCTGAATACGGACCTACAACATAAAACACAGAAGGGAAAAAGCACAAAA
This sequence comes from Leptodactylus fuscus, assembly GCF_031893055.1. Classification (NCBI taxonomy): domain Eukaryota; kingdom Metazoa; phylum Chordata; class Amphibia; order Anura; family Leptodactylidae; genus Leptodactylus; species Leptodactylus fuscus. Next base: position 84,074,780 of record NC_134273.1, read on the forward strand.
ATATTAATGGGACACGAATGATGGAATCACTAGAAACCAGCGACAACACCAAGATATAGTATGGAGCATTATTGCTTTAGTCCAGGGGCAGGGAACGTACGGATCTCCGGCTGTTGCAAAACTACAACTCCCAGCGTGCACACTTCTTGGAACTCCCATGGAAGTGAATGGAGCATGCTGGGAGTTGTAGTTTCACAGCAGCTGGAGAGCCGAAGCTTCCCTACCCCTGCTCTAGTCTGTTTCTGGGATAGCTGGGTGCCAATACTATCATTCTAGAAAACTGGAGAATCACATCCTGCTGTCCCAGGATCCTGAATGGTAATGTTGCCTCAGGCAGATTTGCCTTTTAGCTGTCCTGTCTGTGTTAGCCATAGTGGTGGTCACCCAGCTTTCCCAGAACAAATAGAAAGAACGACAATAAGCGGAGAAGCGCGGAAACAATGTGTCACCTATGACCGGCCATATAATGTACAGTAACAGCCGGGTCTGGGAACCTGCCCTTTACCACTGTAACCTTTTACCTAAAAACTAAGACTGAGCATGAGCGCCCCCTGCAGGGCAATGAGCAGAAGTCACCTTTATACAAGTTCCCTCAAGGCCATTGTGCTGGTGACTAGTCAGCGGTCTGTGTACCCAAATATTGTCAGCACAGGTGTAGGGAAACAGAGCGCAGCGCCACCATGTGGATCCTCAGACACTGCCGCTGCTCTTACCTTGGATTATGTCTTCAGACTCTGACTGATCCCCACTTCTAAGAAAGTCCCCAACTTACCTGCTAGGACTGCTCACCACTGCTTTTGTGCCATTACAACTGAATTTCGGCACCTTCTGCAAAGCCCCATAACATGGCTGACCCCCCCCCCCCCCCCAGCTGCCATCTTCTGCACTGCACCCCCTCCCACTGATGACCACTGGATTCTGCAGAATACTCGCCCTTCCTGCAAAACTCCTCACCCTGACTGAACCTCACCATTACCTACAGAGCCCCCCAATTCCACCAAACCTTGCAACCTCCTGAAGAGCATCTCACTCTGACTGAACCCTACACCCATCTAAAGAGACCCCATAGTCCAACTGAACCACAACATCCACCCACCGCTTCCACAGAACCTCGCTAACTCCTGCAGACCCCCCACAATGACTGACCCCCTCCACCTAAAGAGCCCCCCCCAGTGTGACTGAACCCCCCTTCCATTTACAGAGCCCCCATGACTGACACCCCCCCCCCCAGTGTGACTGAACCCCCCCACAATGACTGACACCCCCCACAATCTGCAGAGACCCCCCCCCCACAATGACTGACACCCCCCACAATCTGCAGAGACCCCCCCCCCCCAATGACTGACACCCCCCACAATCTGCAGAGACCCCCCCCCCCAATGACTGACACCCCCCACAATCTGCAGAGACCCCCCCCCCAATGACTGACACCCCCCACAATCTGCAGAGACCCCCCCCCCAATGACTGACACCCCCCACAATCTGCAGAGACCCCCCCCCCAATGACTGACACCCCCCACAATCTGCAGAGACCCCCCCCCACAATGACTGACACCCCCCACAATCTACAGAGACCCCCCCCCACAATGACTGACACCCCCCACAATCTACAGAGACCCCCCCCCCACAATGACTGACACCCCCCACAATCTACAGAGACCCCCCCCCCACAATGACTGACACCCCCCACAATCTACAGAGACCCCCCCCCCCACAATGACTGACACCCCCCACAATCTACAGAGACCCCCCCCCCCACAATGACTGACACCCCCCACAATCTACAGAGACCCCCCCCCACAATGACTGACACCCCCCACAATCTACAGAGACCCCCCCCCACAATGACTGACACCCCCCACAATCTACAGAGACCCCCCCACACACAATGACTGACACCCCCCACAATCTACAGAGACCCCCCCAATGACTGACACCCCCCACAATCTACAGAGACCCCCCCCCACAATGACTGACACCCCCCTCCCCTTGCTGCCCCGTTATGTGTTATGCCCTCAGCCCACTGTCACCCCCAGCGGGGTCTTCCAGGTACTGCTGCCCATAGTCTGAGCGTCCTCACCTTTATGGTGTCCAGTGGATGTCCGGCAAACACCAGGCACACTCCCCCGAAGCCGCCGGCGAAGAAGTTCTTCAAGGGGCTGATCACTTGCTGCTTGTTCTCGGACATGATGACTGCAGGATGAGCCCGGACCCCTCTCACTGACAGCCGCCTCCCGCCCTCCGGTCAAGGTTTACAGTCGCGACCTTTGCCCTACTTTGCCACACAGGTGAACTGACCAATCACAGCCCTGACTGCGGGCAGCACCAGCCAATAGCAAACCTCTCAGTCATCCACTTCCGCCCTCGCTTGCTGACTGACAATCCTCTCCACCAATCAGTGAGCTCATAGTATTCATATTCCCCGCCCTTCCTTAAGCTCTCTATGGGCTACGTCCGCCTGAACTGGATGATTGACAGACCAGTCCACCAATCAGTGACATGACCATATATTAATCCCGCCTTCTTAAAGGAAAACTAACCTTTTACCACTAAAAGTAAAACTGTGCAGTGCAGGGATCATTGTTGCCCCCTAGGGGTCAGATTCGGAACTGTTATAGTATTTTGCTGCTTCAGAGTCACTTGGCTGCGTCCCATCCTCAGGACCTTCTCTTTATATTACGCTGGGGCTTTATCGCGACTTTGGCTGCGATTCCTGTCACATGACCAAAGCTCGCTGTCACTAATGGGCCTGCGTTGTGACCCTGATGGCGCTGCCATTGCAACTTCTAGTCCCAAAAACTGTCATCAATGTCTTTGAGATTAGAAGTCGCCCTCACAAGACCCACTAAGTCACAATATGGTTCCAGTCACTAGAAGGAGTCGCAGGGAATCTGACAATCATGGGTTGTGTAATGGAAGTTACCGCCAAAGTCGCCAATTAGCCGAAACTTACGGCTCAGAACCGTTTATTACTTAGATACAGATTATTACGTTTCATCTTGTGACTATCAGAGGTAATAAAGAGCGACAAGAGCCAACACAGGAGAACGAAACCCAAATAGGATGGAGGGTAACATGAAGCAACACCGAGGAGTAGAGACCCATAAACTGACCATGTGCACGAGGCCTAAGCAGAATAGTGAGCGCAGCTCTGGAGTATAATACAGGATAAGTAATGTAATGTATGTACACAGTGACTGTACCAGCAGAATAGTGAGCGCAGCTCTGGAGTATAATACAGGATAAGTATTGTAATGTATGTACACAGTGACTGTACCAGCAGAATAGTGAGCGCAGCTCTGGAGTATAATACAGGATAAGTAATGTAATGTATGTACACAGCGACTGTACCAGCAGAATAGTGAGCGCAGCTCTGCAGTATAATACAGGATAAGTAATGTAATGTATGTACACAGTGACTGCACCAGCAGAATAGTGAGCGCAGCTCTGGAGTATAATACAGGATAAGTAATGTAATGTATGTACACAGTGACTGCACCAGCAGAATAGTGAGCGCAGCTCTGGAGTATAATACAGGATAAGTAATGTAATGTATGTACACAGTGACTGCACCAGCAGAATAGTGAGCGCAGCTCTGGAGTATAATACAGGATAAGTAATGTAATGTATGTACACAGTGACTGCACCAGCAGAATAGTGAGCGCAGCTCTGGAGTATAATACAGGATAAGTAATGTAATGTATGTACACAGTGACTGCACCAGCAGAATAGTGAGCGCAGCTCTGGAGTATAATACAGGATAAGTAATGTAATGTATGTACACAGTGACTGCACCAGCAGAATAGTGAGCGCAGCTCTGGAGTATAATACAGGATAAGTAATGTAATGTATGTACACAGTGACTGCACCAGCAGAATAGTGAGCGCAGCTCTGGAGTATAATACAGGATAAGTAATGTAATGTATGTACACAGTGACTGCACCAGCAGAATAGTGAGCGCAGCTCTGGAGTATAATACAAGATGTGTTCACAGATTATTAAAGGCACTTTTCACTTTTGTAGGATCTCATCAACATACTTTCATTTACTTTACTTTATTCTTCTGTTGGTCTGCAGGGGGCGCCCTTGTCCAGGTTAAAGAGATAGAGCCGCAGTACTAGATTCCCTGACTCTTATATAGGAGATGATATGAAGTCTACCTCCTTTCTCTTTTTGCGCCCCCTCATATACTCACAGTCTATTGGGTGAGTGGTACAAGGTACAAGAAGGAGGACAGGACTGAGCCTCATACACCAGGAAAGGCTTGTCAGGATTCTCTATTATAGGCTGTACGACCTGTAGCGGTGACACAGTAAATGGACCATCAGAAATAGCCTAAACTCAGCCCTTGGCCATTCCCAGCAGTCCCGTCCGATCAGCCACATCATTCAAAACTGGGGTGCAAAGATCATGATGATTGGGACTCTCCCTATCCTTTGAATAGGGTGTAGCTTGCAGTGACCTGAATTCCCCTTTCAGGACATTAGCGGTCCCCTTATACCCTATATACATATATACTACCTCCTCCGTTCCTCTACAAACTCCTTATTGATGTAAGATGAATAATTTATGGGGGGGGTCCCCTATATATATATATATATATATATATATATATATATAACCTACCTATAAATAAATCTAGCATTGTCCTGCCTGTGCAACCCTCGGCCAGTTATTTAGCGGGATTACAGGCAGGTGGCCCGGCTTTGGGTCACTGGGGCTAGTGACAGTCTGAAAGCTGGCGGCTTATCACCGTCTGGCAGATCAGCTTAGTACAATAGACTGTCACATACAACAACACAGGTAGCCGCGGATGTGAGGACAGACCCATCTCTCTGGCATGGAGGAAGAGTATGATGTCATTGTGCTGGGAACGGGGCTGACGGTAGGAGATCCACATCGCTGTGGGATCTAGTGGATCCTTATTACAGGCTGCTGGAGATACACTGAGACATTCTGAGACACTTTATTCTTCTGGCCTGACCCATGATGGTTGGAGCTCTTATGATATGTGTGCCGCCATATGGTGCTGAGTGCTGCCTTAGAGTATGGAGATCTTCACCTCTGGAAACAATGTTTCCGGGGTAATGCCCCTGTAATACTGACATAATACGCTATCCTATTCTCCTTTTGGCTTCTGCATGATCTTGGAAGGTATATTGCAGTACAATAGGGCGGTTGTCTTATATCAGCACCATGTTACGGTTCTTTTTACTGCACTGAGTCTTATTACAGTCGTGTACACAAGGCCTGACATGTAGAATTTATGTAACAAGGCTACAAAATGAGGTCGATGTTACATGATGCAAAGCGAGTCGTCCCACTTTATCTTATTCCATATAGATTCTGTTTTAGGACATGGGCGATCCTTACCGTATACCAATGGGCTTCACGTACGGCACAGCTGCTGCAGAAGCTCTTCGGAGAACTCTGAGTATTTATTATCATGTGTTACATACAATGCTGCACTTTGCTCAGTATCATCGCCATAAAGCAACAAAATAAAACAGGTATCCACATCCAGGCCCTTACCGTCAGGGGTCTAACCCCTCCGGGCCTATTTTGGCTTTTACGAACGCCAGAACTTTATATTTTTTGTTGCATTAGAAAAACTTTTTAATTTTTTTTTAAATTTCTCCATCAATGAAGCTGTATAGGGGCTTGTTTATTACGGAATGAGTTGCGTTTTTCATTGGCGCCATCTTGGTGGTCCATATTACATGATGATTATGACATACTGATAGGGAGTCCTATATGTCAGTAAGCCGCTGTGGAATAGGATGGCGCTATATATGTCGCTATATATGTAAGACTCTATTCAGATTACGGTTTTTTTACATCCATTTACAAAGAGAAATAATAAAATGAATACATTTTTTTGAAAAAAAAAGTTTTGAAGTTGTCACTTTACAAGAGCGAGAAGTTTTTAGACATTTCTGCCAATGGATTCCTATGTGGACTTGTTTTTTGTGGGATGTGTCCTATTTTTCCTAGGGATATTTTGGGGTACATATATATTAGGGATATAGGGGAGGTGATGAAATGATAAAGTAATAATAATTTCCCCCAGTGTACTAATTCCTTTAAAATTTTTGTACAAAAAAATGGAAATCCCCTTTAAGATTCTCCATGAGATGTTGCCCCGTCACAAACCTTTGCTCACCTCTGCCGTCCCCATCACACGCTCACATCCCCTGCGCACATTCGCTGACATCACTGGCGGATCTGCGAGGCTGTCACGGTTAATCTACTTGGGGGATTTCAGACACCGTCACCAATCGCAGGCTTATATATCAATCTAAGATGTCAGGGAAGAAGGATTAGCCTTATGTGCTTCATCACAACAACAATGGCGCACGAAACGCAGAAGCCACATGAAATATAATAGAGAAATGCACAGCTAGGAGCTCCCGAATATAAAGGGGGAGATGAAAGAGAACAATCCCTTTAAGTAGAGCTCCACAGATACCTTGTTTTAATTTAGGAGAAAGTTCTGAGTGACCTCAACACCACAAACACATCATGTGACTATGTCCCCCAATATAGTCTAGGAACACTTAATTATAAAAGAGCATCAACTCCTTTATGAGGGGCAATAGAACATCGCCGCCTAGTGGCCAGAATAATACAATGCCTCTTACTTTTCTCATCATCTCTTTAGGAATGTGTATTGTCTGGGATGATGTCTGTGAATGGGAAAAAAGTTTTACACATAGATCGAAACAACTACTATGGAGGAGAAAGTGCATCGATCACCCCCCTGGAGGAGGCAAGTTATTACTACACAAACTGCCCTATACCGAACATATCAGATATTACTATCACTACTCACCTGTCCACACATCTAATATAAGAGCCAAATAAATAACTGGAGGCTTCGTATATTATTGTACATAGGAGCAGTATTATAGTAGTTATATTCTTGTACATAGGGGCAGTATTATAGTAGTTATATTCTTGTACATAGTAGTATTATAGTAGTTATATTCTTGTACATATGAGTAGTATTATAGTAGTTATATTCTTGTATATAGGAGCAGTATTATAGTAGTTATATTCATGTATATAGGAGCAGTATTATAGTAGTTATATTCTTGTACATAGGAGTAGTATTATAGTAGTTATATTCTTGTACATAGGAGTAGTATTATAGTAGTTATATTCTTGTACATAGGAGGTAGTATTATAGTAGTTATATTCTTGTACATAGGAGTAGTATTATAGTAGTTATATTCTTGTACATAGGAGCAGTATTATAGTAGTTATATTCTTGTACATAGGAGCAGTATTATAGTAGTTATATTCTTGTACATAGGAGTAGTATTATAGTAGTTATATTCTTGTACATAGGAGGTAGTATTATAGTAGTTATATTCTTGTACATATGAGTAGTATTATAGTAGTTATATTCTTGTATATAGGAGCAGTATTATAGTAGTTATATTCTTGTACATAGGAGTAGTATTATAGTAGTTATATTCTTGTACATAGGAGTAGTATTATAGTAGTTATATTCTTGTACATAGGAGGTAGTATTATAGTAGTTATATTCTTGTACATAGGGGGCAGTAATATAGTAGTTATATTCTTGTACATAGGAGGTAGTATTATAGTAGTTATATTCTTGTACATAGGAGCAGTATTATAGTAGTTATATTCTTGTACATAGGGGTAGTATTATAGTAGTTATATTCTTGTACATAGGAGGTAGTATTATAGTAGTTATATTCTTGTACATAGGAGTAGTATTATAGTAGTTATATTCTTGTACATAGGAGCAGTATTATAGTAGTTATATTCTTGTACATAGGAGGTAGTATTATAGTAGTTATATTCTTGTACATAGGAGGTAGTATTATAGTAGTTATATTCTTGTACATAGGAGCAGTATTATAGTAGTTATATTCTTGTACATAGGAGCAGTATTATAGTAGTTATATTCTTGTACATAGGAGCAGTATTATAGTAGTTATATTCTTGTACATAGGAGGTAGTATTATAGTAGTTATATTCTTGTACATAGGAGTAGTATTATAGTAGTTATATTCTTGTACATAGGAGGTAGTATTATAGTAGTTATATTCTTGTACATAGGAGGTAGTATTATAGTAGTTATATTCTTGTACATAGGAGTAGTATTATAGTAGTTATATTCTTGTACATAGGAGTAGTATTATAGTAGTTATATTCTTGTACATAGGAGGTAGTATTATAGTAGTTATATTCTTGTACATAGGAGGTAGTATTTTAGTAGTTATATTCTTGTACATAGGAGGTAGTATTATAGTAGTTATATTCTTGTACGTAGGAGTAGTATTATAGTAGTTATATTCTTGTACATAGGAGGTAGTATTATAGTAGTTATATTCTTGTACATAGGAGGTAGTATTATAGTAGTTATATTCTTGTACGTAGGAGTAGTTTTATAGTAGTTATATTCTTGTACATAGGAGCAGTATTATAGTAGTTATATTCTTGTACATAGGAGGTAGTATTATAGTAGTTATATTCTTGTACATAGGAGTAGTATTATAGTAGTTATATTCTTGTACATAGGAGTAGTATTATAGTAGTTATATTCTTGTACATAGGAGCAGTATTATAGTAGTTATATTCTTGTACATAGGAGCAGTATTATAGTAGTTATATTCTTGTACATAGGAGGTAGTATTATAGTAGTTATATTCTTGTACGTAGGAGTAGTTTTATAGTAGTTATATTCTTGTACATAGGAGTAGTATTATAGTAGTTATATTCTTGTACATAGGAGTAGTATTATAGTAGTTATATTCTTGTACATAGGAGTAGTATTATAGTAGTTATATTCTTGTACATAGGAGTAGTATTATAGTAGTTATATTCTTGTACATAGGAGTAGTATTATAGTAGTTATATTCTTGTACATAGGAGTAGTATTATAGTAGTTATATGCTTGTACATAGGAGGTAGTATTATAGTAGTTATATTCTTGTACATAGGAGGTAGTATTATAGTAGTTATATTCTTGTACGTAGGAGTAGTTTTATAGTAGTTATATTCTTGTACATAGGAGCAGTATTATAGTAGTTATATTCTTGTACATAGGAGGTAGTATTATAGTAGTTATATTCTTGTACATAGGAGTAGTATTATAGTAGTTATATTCTTGTACATAGGAGTAGTATTATAGTAGTTATATTCTTGTACATAGGAGCAGTATTATAGTAGTTATATTCTTGTACATAGGAGCAGTATTATAGTAGTTATATTCTTGTACATAGGAGGTAGTATTATAGTAGTTATATTCTTGTACGTAGGAGTAGTTTTATAGTAGTTATATTCTTGTACATAGGAGTAGTATTATAGTAGTTATATTCTTGTACATAGGAGTAGTATTATAGTAGTTATATTCTTGTACATAGGAGTAGTATTATAGTAGTTATATTCTTGTACATAGGAGTAGTATTATAGTAGTTATATTCTTGTACATAGGAGCAGTATTATAGTAGTTATATTCTTGTACATAGGAGCAGTATTATAGTAGTTATATTCTTGTACATAGGAGCAGTATTATAGTAGTTATATTCTTGTACATAGGAGGTAGTATTATAGTAGTTATATTCTTGTACATAGGAGTAGTATTATAGTAGTTATATTCTTGTACATAGGAGCAGTATTATAGTAGTTATATTCTTGTACATAGGAGTAGTATTATAGTAGTTATATTCTTGTATATAGGAGTAGTATTATAGTAGTTATATTCTTGTACATAGGAGTAGTATTATAGTAGTTATATTCTTGTACATAGGAGTAGTATTATAGTAGTTATATTCTTGTACATAGGAGTAGTATTATAGTAGTTATATTCTTGTACATAGGGGGCAGTATTATAGTAGTTATATTCTTGTACATAGGGGGCAGTATTATATTTTTACATGCTTTTCTATAGGGACAGTATCATAGTAAACAATGTAATGTTTGTTCTCTTCAGCTGTATAGAAGGTTTAAAGTGATTGGGCCGCCAGAACCAATGGGTAGAGGCAGAGAATGGAATGTTGATCTTGTTCCCAAGTTTCTTATGGCTAATGGTAAGCAGATGAAATGTAAATGTTGTTTGCTGTATATTAATATTCCTACCAAACCTTATATGAGGATTGTGATAACAAAAGCTGGAGATTCAATAGAAATGTGTGACATAAAGTCTTCTCCAGCTAGTAATGGCTGATAACAGAGAATAAAAGATTGTATTTATTGCACAGTAAATATAGATTATATAGATTGAGGCTTCCTTTGCATGAATATGTTTTTCTATAAGTTATATTTTCATGGTATTATACACGACTCCCAATATGTCTACCGCCATTAGGTCAGCTGGTAAAGATGTTGCTATACACAGAAGTCACCCGATATATGGACTTTAAGGTAGTGGATGGCAGCTACGTGTACAAAGCCGGACGGATCCACAAGGTGCCGTGTACGGAGGAGGAAGCCTTGGTCTCAGGTGAGTGGCTGGAACTACCCAGAAGAGGACCTTGTAGCTCTTCGTCTCCATTGCAAAACCACCATCTGGACGCCCCTTTAAGAAAAGCAGAATCCTGTTTTCTCTTTGGTTTCAGATTTGATGGGAATGTTCGAAAAGAGACGTTTCCGCAAATTCTTACTATTCGTCTTAAATTTCCATGAACACGACATCAAGACTCATCAGGATATAGATCCCAAGAAAATGACCATGCGTGAGGTTTACAGGAAATTTGACCTTGGACCAGAGGTGATGGCGTTCACTGGGCACGCCGTGGCATTGTACAGGACGGATGAGTAAGTCAAAGGGGTCGGACTAAAGGGGACCTGTGGTATTAAAGGGGACCTGTGGTATTAAAGGGGACCTGTAGTATTAAGGGGGACCTGTGGTATTAAAAGGGACCTGTGGTATTAAGGAGGACCTGTGGTATTAAAGGGGTCCCGTGCTATTAAAGGGGACCTGTGGTATTAAAGGGGACCTGTGGTATTAAAGGGGACCTGTAGTATTAAGAGGGACCTGTGGTATTAAAGGGGACCTGTAGTATTAAGAGGGACCTGTGGTATTGAAGGGGACCTGTGGTATTAAGGAGGACCTGTGGTATTAAAGGGGTCCTGTGCTATTAAAGGGGACCTGTGGTATTAAAGGGGACCTGTGGTATTAAAGGGGACTTGTAGTATTAAGGAGAACCTGTGGTATCAAAGGGGACCTGTGGTATTAAGGAGATCCTGTGGTATTAAAGGGGACCTGTAGTATTAAGGAGAACCTGTAGTATTAAGGAGAACCTGTGGTATTAAAGGGGACCTGTGGTATTAAGGAGAACCTGTGGTATTAAAGGGGACCTGTGGTATTAAGGAGATCCTGTGGTATTAAAGGGGACCTGTGGTATTAAGGAGATCCTGTGGTATTAAAGGGGACCTATAGTATTAAGGAGGACTTGTGGTATTAAAGGGGACCTGTGATCCCCCCAATTTCTCTGCTTCAGTAAAATCCATAATCTGCTTCTTCTCTGCAGCTACCTGGACCAGCCATGTCTGGAGACCCTGAACCGAATTAAGCTGTACTGTGAGTCCCTGGCCAAGTATAGCAAAAGTCCTTATCTGTATCCTCTCTATGGGCTCGGGGAGCTGCCGCAGGGATTCGCCAGGTGAGGCCTCCACCATGTCACATCCAGACTCCTGTAATGTCCTGACCTTTTTGCCTGTTGCCAAACTACAGATCCCAGCAGGTCAGTGCATCGGCAGAGTATGCTGGGAGTTGTAGTTTCACAAAAGCCAGAAAGTCACAGGTTACTGATGGTCAATTCTGTGATCACCCCAATGACTATCTGACCGCGTGTCCCCTCTTCTCCCGCAGGCTGAGCGCTCTGTACGGGGGGATTTATATGCTCAATAAACCTGTGGATGAAATATTGATGGAGAAGGGGAAAGTAGTCGGGGTGAAGTCTGAGGGAGAGGTGAGTACAGAGATTGTCACGCGCCTAATGTCTTACAGAAAACCTCCATGACACCCTCATTGTCTTTTACCTTCCAGATCGCGCACTGTAAACAGTTAATCTGTGACCCCAGCTACGTCCCCAACCAAGTGAAGAAAGTGGGCCAGGTGATAAGGGTTATCTGCATCCTCAGCCACCCAATCAGGAACACCAATGAATGCACCTCTTGCCAAATCATTATACCCCAGACACAGGTCAACAGAAAATCCGGTAAGACTTGAAAGCACCAAGTTACAGCTCACCATTGTAACATGACTGCAGGATCAGAAAATGTAGTACCATGGAGACACATAGAGTATGCATTGGAATCCCATACGCTTTACGGTATCAAGGCTTTTTGCAATGTCATATTACGAGCCATGTTGATCCGAGCTGTTATCATGTATTTACCCCGCGCAGACATCTACGTGTGCATGGTCTCTTGTTCGCACTGCGTGGCATCAGACGGGAAATACGTCGCTATTATTAGCACGACGGTAGAAACTGAGAATCCGGAGAGTGAAATCCAGCCAGCCCTGGAACTACTGGAACCTGTCGATCAAAAGTGAGTGGGACCAATAAACAGGGGGTGGGGACTGGATTGTCTGTCCGAGACCCTATAGGAGACTGCAGTATAGACAATCCTCTGTGAGCTACACACATCACCAGTACAAGTCTCTCCTGTCGCGGTTTTTCCCGCAGCACATTTTTTTGGAGAAAATGATCATTATCATTTTGAAATGGCTGAGCTGCAATACCAGACACAGCCACTGGATAAGGGTGGCGCTGTTCTGCAAAGAAATCAGACATCCGTTTCTAATCTTACACAACTTTAAGATTACGCTGTAATTTTTTTTAAGCTTTTGCAACACATGTGAGCAGAAAATTTCCTAGAACTTCATCGGAATTCAGGAAATAGAGCGGCGATGAATCACTGCTCCCGGGGTGAGCTGTGAAAACCAAGCTGGAAAATTCTGGCAATGACACTAAGTAGTCTTTGTAAGAAGGGAGGGGGTGACACTTCAAAGACATCACCCATAGAATGTATCTCCTTAAGGCACCATCAACTAAATCCGGGATCAGCGCTCCAACTACAACTCCCAGCATGCTCCAGTCACTTCTATTGGAGTTGAGTAAGTGCATGCTGGACGTAGTAGTTGTATAACAGCTGGAGGTTGCTGCCCCCAAACTAATTGATCTCCACTTTTGCATAGTTGAATGCAATCTATTGCTCTCTGTTATCAGCCTGACTGTAATGTTGTTGAATGGGATGAGCAGGAGAAGGTGGAGAAACCTCCCCGCCCCCGATCACAGCCTGTCTCCAGTGCTAACGCCCTCCCGAGACGTTTACATGTATACGTGACTGATATAGCCAGAGAGTTTCATCTTCTTTATTTGTTTCCACAGGTTTGTGTCCATTAATGACCAATATATCCCGAAGCACGATGGATCAAAAAACCAGGTGACCGAACAGAACTTTGTCCTAAAGGGGTTCTCAGGACTTTCAGCTGATGCCATCAGTGTATGACCCCTACCGATTCACTGTTCATTAGAGCACAGCGCCATACATATAGATGTGGCTGTGTCTGGTACTGCAGCTGCTTTGTTGTGCTGATCGTGGGGGTCCCAGACCGTCAGCTAATTTACTTGAATGGGACTGAGCTGTGATAGGCAATGTGACCTATGAATGCTCGTGGGAGCATTTTATACAGCGTGTGTGTGTGTGTGGGGAGCATATTATACGGTGTGGGGCCACTGTGGACATATTATACTCTGTGGACATATTATACTCTGTGGGGCATTATACTGTGTGGGAGCTCTGGGAAGCATTATACTACGTGGGGCCACTGTGGAGCATTAAAGTGTGGCAGATTATGGGAAGCCTATTATATTATGTGGGGTCACTCTGTGTAGGCTCTGGGGATCATTATACTGTGTAGGGTCTTGCACATACTTGTAGTGCTCCATGGTCGGGTCATACAGTCCTGTGCATGAACCAGCCAAGGACCTACTGGAGCCTGCACCGTACTATAGAGGATGACGATACAGGGAATGCCAGATAGTCAGCACATATGTAAGATGGCAGTGAAGGAGCCGCGGTGTAGGTTATTAGCAGGGAGCTGTTGGATGGGCCACGAGAGCAAGCACCTCTAGTGGGCCCTAGGCCCTTCAGTCCAACACTGGTCCTTGGTGTCAGCCCCGGACTGATCATGTATTGATAACCTAGTGTAAATAAAAGTGACTCTCACCCATCCCATGTGCCATTATCTGCTCCTGGTCCCGTTAGCCATGAGGCTAACAGAAACGCTGAGATCAGTCAGTGACCTCGGCCATTGCTGGAGAGACCCATGATGACCCTAACATACACTATCCCAGCTACCACATGGGTTGCCCCAAATCCTGGACAACCTCTTTAAAGGGACTGCAAGACATTCATTGGGGGAGGGGGGATCCTGGCAGGGCAATACTTGGATAAACCCCTAATACAATATTTGCAAACCTTTCCCCAGATTTTTATATCTCGATCCTACGATGCCACCACTCACTTCGAGACGACCTGCGATGACATTAAGGACATCTTTCGGAGGATGACTGGCACTAAAATGGACTTCAAAGACATGTGGTGCGCCTGCAGCTCAGATGAACAAGACGCGGAGTGACCTGATATTCCTTTACTCAGTCTGACATTAATTCTTGTATATTTTTTTTCACTGCCTTTCCTGTATTTCATCTTCTGCGGACGTTGATCTTCTCGCTTGCTGGGACTGAGTTTTGTACATAGCTTACCTGCCCCACGTCTCACACGTCTGACGCATAAAGCATTCTACATGTACATGAGGAAGTTTTCTTTACACAATAATAAAAAGACAAACGTCGCATCTGTCTGTGTTATATCTGCTGATACACTGCAACAAATCCCCAGCATCTCTATACTCAGCCACAGGGCTATATGGCCAATTATTATGGAGTGCAGTATAATACTAGTGTCTATGGAGCCGGCGGCGTCACTTAGTGGTCCAGGCCCCTGCCAGGATCGGTGAGTAAATAGGGCCCGTTATTCCAGCCGGTGATGGCCTATTAGGGAAAAAAACCAAACACAGCGGTAGTGGCAGGGGTGAACCTGCACTTTTCGCTGCCCGAAGCGAACAACAGAAAGCAAAAGCGAAGGGGGCAGGGCTTAGCGGCGTTTGCGGGCAGGGAGAGAACCTGTCTGCCTGAGCGTGAGGGGGGGCCGCTGGAGCTCATCCTGGACTGGCTTAGGTAAGCAAAAATGCCGCCCTCCCTGGGGCCCTGGCATAGCGCCGCCTGAAGCGGTCGCTTCAGGTCGCCTCATGGGAGGTGCGGCGCTGGTAGTGGTAATATCAGAAGTTGGGCCCCCTGTGCAACTTCTCTTTATGACCATCAACTGCATCCTACAAACATTTTTGCAGCATTTACATTTCCCTTTCCTTCTCTATCTGGTCCAGACCACCAGTAAGACTTGTTCACTCCATGCCAGTACACATCATCCCTATGCCTGTCAGTGACCCCCACCTTGTGATTCTTTGTAGCCTCCTGCACAGAATCCCTCCTTGACTGTAAGCTGCTGACTAATTGCTATTGTTGGCATTAAAGGGTTAATTTTCTCCTTTCTGACAGTGGAAGGCTGTGTATCATGAATCTTCTCTCCAGTGCACCAGAGGGCAGGGGATATCAAAGGGAATCAGATGATCAAAGAGGTTTATCCAGTCCAAATAGGGTGAGAGAGACCCGTGGCCCCCTGGTTTCTGGGCCTTTCCATCGCTGTGACCCCCTATAGTTATGTCACTGCTTCCATCATCCGCGCTTATCAATAACCACACCTTTATGTGTAACTATAATGGGCCATTCATTGCTGGGTGCGATAGTAACTATTACTACCTATGGTCTAGTAGTATAAGCTTTCGCAGTCTTCTGATCCGCCCATTGGACTCTCCCTGATGACCCCCCTCACAAGGTCACAGCTATAGCTCATGGGAAGCCATTTTCAGGGCTTCATCACACAGAAAAGTAAAGTCCAATAATAAAAATATTCATTTAAAAAAACAGAACCTCGCGATATTTCCGCCTAATAATGACAGGATCGCCGCCATTGCTGGGACTTCTAGTTCTCCCGCCTCCACCTTGGCAGCGCCACAAGCTGCGCACATCGACTACGTGACTACTCTACAGCACTAGGCCACGCCCACTACGGCATCCCACGTGACTAGTACGATTACGCAACCTTCACCACGCCCACCAGTGCGCAAACCCCGCCTTAGAATGTTGTCATAGCGGCCGCACTGCCTAGCGGAAGTGACGTAAGAAGGAGCGAAGCACTTCCTGTGTAGGCAGTCGGTGGAGTCTGGCGGAGGTGGAGTGGTCGGGCTGATTAGCGCCGCCTACCCCCGGGACCTTGCGGCGCTGCTGGGTTTGGGACAGAGGTTCGTCCCGGTTAGGTGAGCATGAGAGCGGGGTGTGAAGGGAGAGAGGGGTAAATAATGGGGGAGGGGAGGAGGGAGCTGCGGGCTTACACAAGAGTGAGGGGTAACTCCTGGGGGATGTGAGGGGTAGAGCAGAGCCCGGGCGGGGGGCTCTATGGAGGGGCTGAGTATAAAGGAGCCCTCTAACCTGGAGGAGGGGGCAGCTCATGACCAGGCGGGTTACTATGGTTAGGGTGACCGTCGTGTCATGTGATCAGGCGATGGGGTCACATGACTCATCCTACCAGGCGATGGCGGCTGCTCCCAACTTCGGCGAAGTTTCAGACGGTGCAATAATCGACGCCAAGAACCGGCTGTCACACAAAGTCTGCACCATCTGCCCCACAACAATGGTCGCCCTCTGCAGCCGGAGACCGGTAGTGTAACGTGGACTAACCCTGCCGAGCCCCTACCCAGAGAGCGGACCCCCTGATCGGCAGCGGTGGCGGATTAGTTACATACAGTGGCCACACCTGGTAAAGTCCAGAGCCCCCCTTTAGTCACCACGTTACCCCCTATTCTCAGGATAAGGAGTGAAACGTTGTGACTGCAGGGGGCGGCGGTGATCTTAGGACGGGGTGTGCAGCTGGCAGCCCTACTCAAATGATAGGGGTCACCCCAGCACCAATCACTGCAAAACACCCTTGTCCCCCTGATTTGTGGGGTCCATAGGGGGGTTCCCAGTATTGCAGCAACTCTTTGTTGTTAGGAATGGAGCTGAGCTGCAATTCCAGGCACAACCCGTGGACGGATGTGGCGCTGTTTTTGGAAGAGGAGTAGCCAGTTAATTCTGGACAACCCTCATGACGTGTATAGTAGGAGTGTTACTGAGTATTGTCTCTTTATATTGGGCTTAAAGGGGCTATCCTTAGTTTCCAGGAATGTTGACCTGCCGGGGGCGCCGCTGCTTTCTTGCTTTGCTGGTACTGCAGTGCTGACCCATTGAAGTCTATGGAGCACTGCTGCAGTACCTAAAGCTGCAACTAAGAATTGCAGCGCGGCCCCTTGCATGTAATCATTACTAAGAGCTGTCCTGGAGCAGCTGATCTGGGGGGGTCCCGGGTGTCAGACAATCACAGATCTGATATTGATGATCTGTCCTATGGTTTGGCCATCAGTATTAGAAAGTGGGGGTGCATTCACATGGTGCAGTTAAAACTGCATTGGAAAAGAGTGCTACCCCTGTAAAATTAAGAAATCTGCATAATGACTCTGCATCCTCAGTCCGGGGTCACAAAGGATGAAAACGCTGCAGAATTTGGCAGGGAAATGTTCCTTTACAAGCTGCTGTGACAAAAATACCCCAAATTATTGGGTTTCTCAGGGTTCACTGCAGTTTGGGGGGTCACGGCTGAAACCTGCAGCAATAATTGGTATCCTGCAGGTTTAGTTGCAGCTTGTGGGGGAGATATGATCTGCTGATACTATACAGCTCAGGGCTCAGGTACACAACAGTTGTGGCTCGACCGTCCTGAAATCTTACAGGATCTGCTCTATAAATATTGAGGCATCGTAATGGAATTCGGACTTTACTCCTTGGTTGTGTGCAGGAGGCTAAGGAGCCCTAACCCGGTGTAATCCCTGCCCCGTGTGTCTCTAGTCTTAGGGTACGTTCACACTGCAGATTTTGGGCAGGAGCTGTACTGCTTTTGGTAGAAAGATTTTCTGTTCCCGTTCACTTCAATGGGAGGTTCAGGTGAAATCTGCCCAAACCCCGGGCAGGTGCTTCTGTTTTCCACTGGCTTCCCATTGAAAAGAACTGATGGCAGATTCTGCTACAAAAATTGCACCATGTGGGGGCAACACGGTGACTCAGTTGTTGGCACTGCAGCCTTGCAGCGCTAGACTCCCGGGTTTGAATCCTGCCAAGGACGAAACATCTGCAAGGAGTTTGTATGTTCTTCCCGTGTTTGCGTGGATTTCTTCCCATACTCCAAAGACATACGGATAAGGAAAAATGTACATTGTGATTCCTATATCATATATCCCTATATGGGGCTCACAATCTACATAAAAAACTTACCCTTAAAGAGGACCTTTCATCAGACTGGGTACAGGCAGTTCTATATACTGCAAAAAAAGGTACAAAAAGATTCAGCTCACCCACAGGTTGATATCAGACATCGGCTTTTCAATGGTTAAATTCTTCGGGGTGCACGGCAACACACTCTATTCCTTGAGTGTAATATCTCCACAGCAAAAACAAATTTCTCCGGCAACTCTCCGATGATAAAATATAACTTTTAATCAGAAAACATCATAAAATGACAAAAAATTTGATGTCGATCACAAAATAAAGAAAAAAAAAAATTGTAAACCCCCTAAAAAACGCAGACGCGTTGCGGAACCATCGTTCCTTCCTCAGTGCACTTGCACTTCCCCTTGCACTGAGGAAGGAACGATGGTTCCGCAACGCGTCTGCGTTTTTTAGGGGGTTTACAATTTTTTTTTTTTCTTTATTTTGTGATCGACATCAAATTTTTTGTTATTTTATGATGTTTTCTGATTAAAAGTTATATTTTATCATCGGAGAGTTGCCGGAGAAATTTGTTTTTGCTGTGTAGTTCTATATACTGCTGGAAAGCTGACCGTGTACTGAATTCAGCGCACTGTCGGCTTTCCTGATCTGTGCCCCGGGTAAAGCGCTAGCGGTCCCGGTACCGTAGCTCTTTACAGTCAGAAGGCCGGTCCTGACAGTCAGGTACTTCCTTCTCCACAGCAGCGCCTATCGCGCTGTACAGTGTGAGCGGGGAGGAACGCCCCCTCCCCCTGCTCACAGTGCTCGTCCATAGACCAGAATTATCAGGAGGGAAGGAGGCGTTCCTCCCCGCTCACACTGTACAGCGCTATAGGCGCTGCTGTGCAGAAGGATGTTCCTGACTGACTGTCAGGAACGCCCTTCTGACTGTAAAGAGCTACGGTACCGGGACCGATATCGCTTTACCCGGGGCACAGATCGGGAAAGTCGGCAATACGCTGAATTCAGTGCACTGTCAGCTTTCCAGCAGTATATAGGACTGCCTGTGCCCAAATCAATGAAAGGTCCTCTTTAAGTGGATTATATGCTTTCTTAATTACCCCTCAAAATTGGTCCCCACCCATGTCCTTGTATAGCCTCAGGGAGATTTATTAAATGTGGTTCATATGAAAGATGGGGTAGTTGTTAATGGCAGCCAATCAGATATCAGCTTTTATTTTTACAGGTAGAACATACAAACTCCTTGCAGATGTTGTTCCTGGTGGGATTCGAACCCAGGACTCCAGCACTGCAAGGCTGCGGTGCTAACCACTGAGCCACCATGTTGCCCCCCTTCCTCTCCTCTAGCTTTCATGCTCCCCCTATAGATGCAGTATGGTCAGTTCCTCTCCATCAGTTTGGTAGCTCAGTGGGGCCTCAGTAATAATGGAGGACGTTATCCCAGCCTCAGTCATGTTTTGCACCATTCACATATTTCCATTTCCTTGTGCCAGCCGCCTCACACAGTGACTTGGGTGTTAACTAGAGATGAGCGGGAGTGGCCGGCGCGCAGGGGTTAAGCGGCCGGCGCTGGCTGCATCCATTCATTCCTATGGGAGCGTGCCATTTGAAACTGCCGTTTCAGATAGTATTCGCTCATCTCTAGTGTTATCCCGTTACACTTTACAGGCTTGTATTCAATCTAGTTTGCATGTCGACATTAATGTGGACAAGGCTTTGGATCCAAACAATGTCACTGCGGTATTGGAGAAATAGCACAGGGCAGGAAGTGTTGTCATAGGGACACAAGTGCTGCAAGTATCAAGCAGAGGTGACATAGTATAGAACAGACTGTCCTCTCTCCCCCCTATTATATCCATATGACCCTTTGTATTTGCAAGGTTTTGTATCCATTGTGTCGTCATGTTCCACCTATCAATACAACATCTATATAAAACCTGCCTGAGATGCTTTATGAAGACGTCACCGCCCTCCCCGCCGCAGTCACCGCGCGCTGTCAGTTTGACGGTGTGGGCAGAGCTGTCATTGATTTATCATTGTGGGAGAGACGAGCTGTCTCCATGATGACAGAATTCATCAGACACCTGGAATAAAGTTGGAAGTTTTTTCATTGTAGAAATGTGAAGTTGGTGTAGCATGTCAGTGGCAGGAGCTATAAAGGGCCAGTAACCCAGCCATAAGTACACAGGAACCGTACCAGCAGAATAGTGAGCGCAGCTCTGGAGTATAATACAGGATAAGTAATGTAATGTATGTACACAGTGACTGTACCAGCAGAATAGTGAGCGCAGCTCTGCAGTATAATACAGGATAAGTAATGTAATGTATGTACACAGCGACTGCACCAGCAGAATAGTGAGCACAGCTCTGGAGTATAATACAGGATAAGTAATGTAATGTATGTACACAGTGACTGCACCAGCAGAATAGTGAGCGCAGCTCTGGAGTATAATACAGGATAAGTAATGTATGTACACAGTGACTGTACCAGCAGAATAGTGAGCGCAGCTCTGGAGTATAATACAGGATAAGTAATGTAATGTATGTACACAGTGACTGTACCAGCAGAATAGTGAGCACAGCTCTGGAGTATAATACAGGATAAGTAATGTAATGTGTGTACACAGTGACTGCACCAGCAGAATAGTGAGCACAGCTCTGGAGTATAATAAAGGATAAGTAATGTAATGTATGTACACAGTGACTGTACCAGCAGAATAGTGAGCGCAGCTCTGGAGTATAATACAGGATAAGTAATATAATGTATGTACACAGTGACTGTACCAGGAGAATAGTGAGCGCAGCTCTGGAGTATAATACAGGATAAGTAATGTAATGTGTGTACACAGTGACTGTACCAGCAGAATAGTGAGCGCAGCTCTGGAGTATAATAAAGGATAAGTAATGTATGTACACAGTGACTGTACCAGCAGAATAGTGAGCGCAGCTCTGGAGTATAATAAAGGATAAGTAATGTAATGTATGTACACAGTGACTGCACCAGCAGAATAGTGAGCGCAGCTCTGGAGTATAATAAAGGATAAGTAATGTAATGTGTGTACACAGTGACTGCACCAGCAGAATAGTGAGCGCAGCTCTGGAGTATAATAAAGGATAAGTAATGTAATGTATGTACACAGTGACTGCACCAGCAGAATAGTGAGCGCAGCTCTGGAGTATAATAAAGGATAAGTAATGTAATGTGTGTACACAGTGACTGCACCAGCAGAATAGTGAGCGCAGCTCTGGAGTATAATAAAGGATAAGCAATGTAATGTATGTACACAGTGACTGCACCAGCAGAATAGTGAGCGCAGCTCTGGGGTATAATACAGGATAAGTAATGTAATGTGTGTACACAGTGACTGTACCAGCAGAATAGTGAGCGCAGCTCTGGAGTATAATACAGGATAAGTAATGTATGTACACAGTGACTGTACCAGCAGAATAGTGAGCGCAGCTCTGGAGTATAATACAGGATAAGTAATGTAATGTATGTACACAGTGACTGCACCAGCAGAATAGTGAGCGCAGCTCTGGGGTATAATACAGGATAAGTAATGTATGTACACAGTGACTGTACCAGCAGAATAGTGAGCACAGCTCTGGAGTATAATACAGGATAAGTAATGTATGTACACAGTGACTGTACCAGCAGAATAGTGAGCGCAGCTCTGGAGTATAATACAGGATAAGTAATGTAATGTATGTACACAGCGACTGCACCAGCAGAATAGTGAGCGCAGCTCTGGAGTATAATACAGGATAAGTAATGTAATGTATGTACACAGTGACTGTACCAGCAGAATAGTGAGCGCAGCTCTGGAGTATAATACAGGATAAGTAATGTAATGTAATGTATGTACACAGTGACTGCACCAGCAGAATAGTGAGCGCAGCTCTGGAGTATAATACAGGATAAGTAATGTAATGTATGTACACAGTGACTGCACCAGCAGAATAGTGAGCGCAGCTCTGGAGTATAATACAGGATAAGTAATGTAATGTATGTACACAGCGACTGTAGCAGCAGAATAGTGAGCGCAGCTCTGGAGTATAATACAGGATAAGTAATGTAATGTATGTACACAGCGACTGCACCAGCAGAATAGTGAGCGCAGCTCTGGAGTATAATACAGGATAAGTAATGTAATGTATGTACACAGTGACTGCACCAGCAGAATAGTGAGCGCTGCTCTGGAGTATAATACAGGATAAGTAATGTAATGTATGTACACAGTGACTACACCAGCAGAATAGTGAGCGCAGCTCTGGAGTATAATACAGGATAAGTAATGTAATGTATGTACACAGCGACTGCACCAGCAGAATAGTGAGCGCAGCTCTGGAGTATAATACAGGATAAGTAATGTAATGTATGTACACAGTGACTGCACCAGCAGAATAGTGAGCGCAGCTCTGGAGTATAATACAGGATAAGTATTGTAATGTATGTACACAGTGACCGTACCAGCAGAATAGTGAGCGCAGCTCTGGAGTATAATACAGGATAAGTAATGTAATGTATGTACACAGTGACTGTACCAGCAGAATAGTGAGCGCAGCTCTGGACATTCATTTCCAAGGTATCTGCAGTTACTCTGTGTAATGGGGACATGTAGATCCTTTAGTAAAAGTTAGTGTCTCCCAGCATGACCTGGTAACAGCTGCAGATGGCTGCTATGGGTCAGTGTCTGTTCTGGACTCGCCTTTTGATTCTTGGGATACCTGGTATTATAAGTGTCTTATGATTTCATCTTGTCTTTACTGACTTGCTTTTGCTTTACTTTTCCAGACTATTACTACCCCAGATGGGTGCCAGACACCAGCCCTATATCCTGCTGTGAGGGGGTCATGCACAGGATTTTGTAGTTTTCATTTCTGACCCCTCCCATCCCGATGGTAAAATGTCTGTAGATATGAACAGTCAAGGATCAGACAGCAATGAAGACTACGACCCTAATTGCGAGGAGGAGGATGAAGAGGAAGATGACGACCCAGGAGACATAGAGGATTACTATGTGGGGGTTGCTAATGATGTGGAGCAGCAGGGGGCAGACTCTTTTGACCCTGAGGAATATCAGTTTACCTGCCTCACCTATAGGGAGTCTGAGAGTGCCCTTAATCAGCAGATGGCTACCCTGGCGTCTCTGATAAAGGTGAGCGGTGTTACATTGCCTTCCTGTGCTTGTTAGGGGTGCAGTAGAGCTGCTTGGGATATGGTGGGTAATTAAAGGGGTCGCCATCATATTTTTTTTATTGTTTAAGGCTAAGGCCCATGTTGCAGAAACACAGCTTTTTTTTGTTGCAGATTTTACTGCGGTTTTTGAGCCAAAGCCAAGACTTGTTACAAAAGGAATGGGAAATGTGTAGGAAGTTCTTGCACTTCTCTCTTCTGCTCAATCCATTCTTGGCTTTGACTGAAATATCTGCAGCAAAATCTGCAACAAAAAAAGCTGCATCTCTGCAATGTGGGGCCTCAGCCTAAAACAGTTTTCCTTCCCCAAATCATCTTTCATACGGATGACCTGTCGAGAGGAAAGGTCACAAGTATGCAGTCCATCGGGGTCCGAACACTTGGAACATCTGTGCTAGCAGCGTCCAAGTCCCAGAAGCTGCTAGTGAATGGGCACTTGTGCAGCGCCGCACTTATACAAGTGATAGGATTGGCACAGCAGCCCCCTCCACTGCATAGCGGTGCTTTCAGAAAATTGCAGCACTTCTTCTATTACTTGTATAGCAGAGGTGCTGCACTCGATCCCTGTCCATTAGCAGCTTCCGGCACTGAGAGACTACTGCAACAGCTGATCTGTGCGGGTCCAGGTGTCAGACCCTGATGGATCATGTTCTAATGACATCCTAAGGGTAAGTCGTGAGTATAAAAAAATTGATTTTGAGTTGGAAAATCCCTTTAATGCTGCTGCCGAAGGGGCCATAAACATCAAAAAAATCTTGACTGTCCTTTCCCTGGGGCAAGTGGAAGGTCTGGTCTTCTGTTTATAGGTCACTCACCCTGTTTGTGCTAGGTGAACGCTGCAGCCAATCACAAGCCTCAGCAGCGACCTCTTCACAAACTGAACACGACTGCCAGGAAAATGGTGTCTGTAAAGAGGTCACCGCGGAGGCCTGTGATTGGCTGCAGTGGTCACCTGGCACAAACATCCTGTAATAGAAGAACTGGATTTACTGATGTTGATCATGGGAAGAATATGCAAATCTGTCTTCCATTATGTAAATAGGAATACACTGCCTCAGTCATGCAGCCCAATAGAGGGCGCTCCCTTTAACATCATGCCCGACCTTCATGGAAGACAGATTTGTATATTCTTCCCATGATCCTCGTCACAGTGGAGCATCTATGGCTTAATAAGACTCCACACACATTACTGCTGTTGGAAATGGAGGATCAGGGAAAGGTGAGAACTTTTTTTTTTTTATTTTTAATGTTCATGGCTCTTTCAGCAGGTCTCTCAAACATTGCAAAATTTGTTGCGCAACCCCTTTAAAAGTTCCTCTACTTGTGACACTTACCTTATCTTACCTGAGCTGACTGGTCAGTGTAGGAGACTTTGCAGCTGCCTCTACCTGGGAAGATTCTTGTTATTCCCTCCATCCCTTCCCCTCCCCCCAAGTTAATTTGCATACAGGACTATGGAACAATAGAGGGTCAAATTTCCGGAATGTGGAGGGGGTGGCAGGGCAGGGTTCAAAAGTATTTAGCCTGAGACCCCATGACTCTGCACGTGAAGGGACCTCCTCCAGGGCAGCTCTGATCATGGTGCTGGGGACCTTTGGCCTTATTCACATGGCAGTGTTTTGTCTGTGTTTTGTAGCTTGGATCTGTCTTATCTCTGTATTGTCTCCTCTCCTGGGTCTAACTACAAACACTGATGTAAAATACTGATGTGTGAGTAGGACCTTAAAGGGGTTGTGCCAACTCAAGTTATTCCCTATTGAAGGTGGGGGAAGGGGTCAGAGCTCATCGCTCCATCATGGGATATAGTCAAGTGCTGTATACAGTTCGGTATAAAATGAACAGAGCATCAGGGCGCATGCTTGGTCCACTGGTCTGGAACCCCAATCTCAAAACATGAAGTTGTCCCCTACAGTTTGGATTGGGATTAGTCTGTAAAGTTAGTGCAGCCCCTTTAAAATGACTTCTTGCTTGTGCCGCCTGCACGATCCTCACCTTTACACCGCCCTCCGCTCCTCTATAGCGCACACTCAGCAGTTTTCATGTTGTCAGACTGCTTTTAAGCAGGTTGCTCAGTGACTAACTGCCCCCTCCCCCTTCTCAATACCTTTATATAAGTCTGTGGAATCCCTATAGCCCTGGTGGTGGTGGGGGCATTATGGGATCTCTTGTTTATATGCTGTGGCGTTCCCCCATCTGACTGCATTGGGATTGATCCTGTTCCTTATACTTCTGGTGCTATAGACTGAAGTACGTTCCTCTTTGCTTCTGAAGTAACTGCTGAGTGTGAATACAGCTCATGGTGACTGCATGTAGCAGAGACTTATGTGCTGCATTATGAAATTATATAAGGGTCTATTAGCTGTGTCCAGTCCATTGCACCTTGTGCTGCTGTTTGTGGTTGCACATTGCCAGGGACAGTGCCATCGGCTCTTATATCAGACTCTGCTGGTGAAGGGTTAATGCAGCGCCCGCCTGTGGGCAGTGATAGGGTTGCAGGTAGTGTGATCCTGCCCACATGCTGACTCATCTCCCTTACCGATCCCTCTATGTATGACATCACTGACCCCCCCCTCCCCTGTATCAGTGGCTGCACTCTCCGGTGGTCTCTCCTGCACCGAGGATGTTTGTTCTCCCTGTGCTGGGGAGATTTTCCTATGAACAGTGCAGCTTCTTCCCTCCACTTCACTAATCCATCCACGTCAGTCTCCTGGCATGTAAAAAGTTGAACGATTTGGCACCAAACACCTTTAATCCAAAAATTGCCACAGCAGGAGAGGCCGCGACATGCCCACCTTAATTTACATCTAAGATTGCCATGAATTGCATCTGATCATCGCTGGGGTGGATTGTCATGTTTGTTGGCCCAGCAGCTTATAAATGTGTTGAAGCCCATGTGAATAAATTTTGAAGCTTTTACTCCAGCTCGTACCTTGGATTAGGCAACGTTGGTCCCTGTATTTGCACAAATCCCCCTGCCCCCTTCAGGGGTGTCCACATTGATATGAGGGATCATTTACTTTGCCCCAAAAAATAATAATTTGACCAGGAAAGCTCCTGCTGTATATATGTCAGATGTAACGACAGTCTTATTAGCGACATCACTTCCATCAGTCATGTGGTCCTAATGCTGATCAGTCCCTTTCAAGTGAATGGGACTGAGCTGCAATACCAAGTACAGCCACTACACTATGGATGGCGCTGTGTCTGGTATCACTGAAGCAGCTGTAGGGTTATCCAAGCACCACAGTTCTTGTTTTTATAACTCCCAGTTATCATTGATTTCTATGTCGGATTATCGGAATTTCTCTAACTTTTACTTGTTCGTTTTTCTAGGTATCCCATTCAGTGGCGAAGCTCATCCTGGTTCACTTTCATTGGCAGGTGTCGGAGATATTAGAGCGGTGAGTATCACCTGCTGAAGCCTCATCCCCCTCCTCCCCCTCTAATGTATCCTAAATCCTATAATGATGTTTCCTCTGCTCCCTGCACATTGATTTTCACCTACAACTTCCATTAGAAAATCAATTCACCCTGCGGGTTTTTTCTGATCCCTATATTGGCGCTGAGGTTTAATGACTTCTAATGGTAGCAAGTTTTAGGAACCGATCGGTCGTCTTGTTTCTGCCTGTCATGGAAGTTTTCTGCACAATAGGCAGGTAGACGGGAAACCTATTTCTGGTAGATATTTTGTGGTGTTCCACTTTTTCCATACTATACTACACTCTTCCTTATTAACATTGGGCCTCTTACTCCATTCACATCCAGAGCTGCTGATACTTACTAGATGTGAGTGGAGTAAAGGTTTGATATTACTCAATAAGAGATGTGAAGGAGGTCGAGCTCTTTACTGATAGGGCTAAGCTACATAACACAAAGGGTCATGGTGCAGATATTGGGCGCCGGAGCAGATACAGTGACAGCGGAGGGGTAAGATGGTTCTTGCACAGGACTGTCCACGGTTTCTCAGATGACCGCAGGCTCAGCGTTTCACTCCGTATCCTGTTTCATAGTTGCAGTCTTTCCTGCTGCAGAGGTTCAGTATATAGCACTGAGTGTCTGAGCCCGACTGGTATATACTGGTCACGCACACGCCTTTATTGCAGGCTACAGTATGTACACACTTGTGGTTTTTAAGTGTACAGGTCACAACCCCCAGGCTAGACTTGAAGTATGGCACTGCAGGTTACACTAGCCTGACAACTTCTGCCTGAGTGACAGAGCGATCATGGAGGAAACCCGTGCAAGACCCCCTGAGTATGAAGCAATCGTCAGAGCTGCCTGGTGATTCCTTAAAGGAATCCTATCATTAAAATGCTATTTTTTCTGGGTACCACATCAGAATAGTCTTAAAGGCTATTCGTCTCTTCCCTTTAGATGTGTTCTCTGCGCTGCCGTTCTGTATAAATGCCTGTTTTCATCAGTGTGCACATGAGTTCTCTCGCAGCACTGGGGGCGAGCCCCAATGCTCAAACAGCACTAGGGGTGTCCCCAATGCTGCGAGAGAACTCTCCAGCGCCGCCTCCATCTTCTTCTGGAACGGCCTCTTTTTGCATCTTTCTCCGGCGCTGGCTTCAAACTTCTAGGCCTTGGGCAGCCGACTGTGCACGCCCACTGGCCACCAGAAAATGGCCGCTTACAGTACTGAGTAATTTTCTTGTGGCCGGCGGGCATGCGCAGTCTGCTTGGCCCAAGGCCTAGAAGTTTGAAGCCAGTGCCGTAAGAATAAGAAAAAGATGTTTTGTATTGATCTAGCCACAGGATAGACCATCAGTATGTGATCTGTGTGGGTGCGACACCCAGACACTACAGGGATCAGCTAGTCCGGGCACTGGGATTTACAACAGTGGTCAGAGAGCTTTTGCGGGCGCCTCCTATTTAAATAATAGGTGTAGCCCTACAGCCCTGTCCACTGCTCTAACGTCCAGCTGATCTGTGCAGGCTGCGGGTGTCAGACCCCCACTGATCATAGGAAACATTCATTTGGGCCAGAAAATAACCCCTTAAAGAGCTAGAATCTGTGGCTATCCCTGTACAATATTCACCAATGCAAGAGGCCCTTGTCGTCCTAGTGCTCCCTACTCCTGGGGACACCCCTGTGAGCTGTGTACATTGGCGGCCCGCTGGTGTCTCCACATGCCTGACTCCATGCCTCCTTATGATCTCATTGTTTCTCTTCCTTCTAGGCATAAACTGAATTCTGTCCAGTTGTTGGTTGACGCCAGGGTTGAGCCTCTATCGTCTAAACATGTGAGTTCTTTGTATACATTTTTTTCATTTCTTAGTGTTGTGGGCGACTTACTCAGTCCAGATCCTTCAGCTGCGAATGTATCCACCATGTCCGCCTCCAATATTAAAGGTTTCTTTCATTGCTGCGATGTATCTAAAGTAAAAAAAAAAAAAAATGCGAGTTTGGTTGTTTTTTTTTTTTTTTTTGCTGTGTCCTCAGGTTATGGCACATTCCTCCCATCACTGCGCCGTCTGCATGCAGTTTGTCCGGAAGGAGAACCTCCTGTCCACCGCCTGTCAGCACCAGTTTTGCCGCAGCTGTTGGGAGCAGCACTGCACAGTCCTAGTGAAAGATGGAGCTGGCGTCGGTAAGATTCCCGCACAGGACGTCTTAGACTTGCTGCTTCTTAACTGGGACGATTCTTATTTCTTATTGTATCTCTCTCCTTAAGGGATCTCCTGCATGGCCCAGGACTGCTTGCTCCGAATGCCAGAAGATTTTGTGTTTCCTTTGCTGCCCAATGAGGAGCTGAAGGACAAATACAAGCGATACCTATTCAGGGACTATGTAGAGGTATGTCTGCTGCAATCATTGGCACTAGATGATCACTGGTGGACCAACATCAAGTGAGTAGGGTCTGCAGCATACCCAGTAGTTGTGGGGCCACTGTGCATAAAACAAAACCAGGGGAACTAAGCAAGTACCGCGGCCTCTTTATACTTTGGATGACAGAGATTCACCCCCATCAACAATAGGGTGGCGGCATATTTGTATGATATGCCTTCATGTCACAGCACAGGTATATTGATTTTAAGTAGAGATGAGCGAGTACTATTTGCAACTCCTGTTTCGAATAGCACGCACCCATAGGAATGAATGGACGCAGGGGGTTAAGCGGCCGGCCGCTGGCAAAGTCTGCGTGCCGGCCGCTTCCATTCATTCTTATGGCCGTTTTGAATAGTACTCGCTCATCTCTACTTTTAAGGGTTATTCCGGTTTTGGCTGCAAGGCACCAGTCACAAGGGGGGTGAGACTTATGGGAACAGGTGAGGGATGCTGTGTCTTTAACTCCAATAGAAGTCAATAGATCCTATGGAAAAAGCCTGGGCATGAAGGAAATCTCATAGAACTGCACCAGTCATTCCGGTCTTGGTCATAGCTTACTATCCCTATAAATCAGGTCAATCCTACATATTATTATTACTGCTGCTCTCTATAGAATTTTGTCCTTTTGTTTTTTTTTTTTTGCTTCCCTGATGATTGGCTCCCTCCATAACACAATCTGGAGGGGGATGAATGATTTCTTATGTTTTTCGCCTCCTCCCCCAGAGCCACTATCAGCTACAGCTCTGCCCCGGTGCTGACTGTCCAATGGTCATACAGGTTCAGGAGCCAAAGGCTCGTCGAGTGCAGTGCAATAGGTGCAGCGAGGTCTTCTGGTAAGTGCTTCTTTAATCCTAAACACATTAAGGTATTTTGGGGTTACCACCACCTTTACCTAATCCATGCAAATCCAATGTATTTCTATATAGTTTCCCTATAATGTATCGGCAGTATGAGCAGATTCTCTTCTCGTCTAAGGTGGACCTGCCAATATTAAACACCTCTCCATAGATTTCTTTGCAGACCATGTAAGGAAATCATTTGTATTACAGGAAATATGGAAGTGAATGTATTGTGTCCTCCCTAAATATCCTTCAGACCCAAATGGGTTAACGTTTCAGGAAAAAGTCTGAAAACCTGCACGGTCTGCCAGGGCTATTTATAAAGGGCTGCTGGCTATGCAGTGTCTATAAACCCCTGCCATTTACTCTGACCCTGATGGTATTGCTCTTCAGATCCTGCCCTTCAATATTACACATGTAAACATTGCTGCCTCATAAATGGTGTAGGCTCCCTTTTAGGGCATTGCCTGCTATTGTACGCAGTTGTCGTGTCCTACTTTGTCGGTAACCTCTCTGCTTGTTAAAAATTCATTCAGCTTCCGGTGTCGCCAAATGTACCACGCTCCCACAGACTGCGCCACCATCCGGAAGTGGCTAACGAAATGTGCGGACGACTCTGAAACTGCAAACTACATCAGTGCTCACACTAAAGACGTAAGATGGGAATCGTACTGGGTGGGTTAGGCTTGTGGGTTTTCAGTTGTGTGTCATTCCATACTCATGATGCTTTTGCTTGTACAGAGGGTTGGGTCTGGGCCCTATGCACACAACCAAGTGTGCCACCCAAGGAGGCTTCTGATTCTCTGATCTGATGCAATCAGTCCTATCCTGCGCCATAACATCTGCATGGTACCCCCTATTGAAATCTTTGGGGACAATCTGTTCTTGTGCGCCCTCCTGCTCTACAGTCGTATGCTTACAAGAAGTTCTACTCTATCTTTACCCTCCCAGTCTATCCCAGTCACCCCAGGTCCGTGTCATCCGCAGCCTGCTCTTCAGACAGGGAGCATGTTGGCTCCGGACTTTGGTGCTGGTATGAAGTACAATATGTCTTTAAGAGCCTGGTATTTCTCGCAGCTGTTTGCTGTGTCAGAGCTCCCCGTCCGGGATCCAGCTTCACGTCAGCAGTGCAGCAGGCTCACGGGGTTGCATCATTCTAGAAAACCTCACCCACTATCTTTATATGCCCCCACTTCACACTGATTTGTGGCAGGAGGGCGGCGGACCCCTAAAGCCAGCTATATTAGGGAAATGTTAGAGAGATAAGGGGCAGGTGCCGCTGCTTCTCTCCGCTTACTCTGCACTTTTTATTGTATGTTTTTTCCTATAGTGTCCCAAGTGCAATATCTGTATTGAGAAGAATGGAGGTTGCAACCACATGGTGAGTAATTGTGGGGGATGGGTACAGTCATTGGCATATTAAAGGAGTTGTCTAGGATTTTTTTAATTTTTATTTATTTATGGCTTATCCTTAGGACAGACCACAGCTTTTTTTTTTTTTTTTTTTTTGGGGGGGGGGGGGGTACATCGGTCCCTGTGCTATACAGTATACAGAGCTGGAAATGGATGGCGTCATGTCTAGTATAGTGGCCGGGAACTGTTACTGCAGCTTAGCTGTCATTGAAGTCAATGGAAACGGAGCTGCAGTGGAGGCCACAGCCACTATACAGGGTGGAGAGCTATCGGCCATAAATCAATTCCTGAACAAAACCTTTAATTTTATTTTTTTTTATTAGTGACTTTTCTTCAAAGAGGTATTTGATCTTCTGATGGTGTGTAGCTGCATAGGATCCCAGTCATCCATTGTGTAACTACAATACGGCCCCTTTGACATGAATCAAACTGTACTGCAGTCTCTGGGTGCCTGGGCTGCCATTGCAGGGAAAGAATAAAGGGGCTGTAGTGGTAAAGCAATGATACCTCTCCGTCTCACAATTCGTTCTGATCTAAGGATGGGTATAGTCACTTTACAAGGTGCAAGAGCCCTTTTAATCCTATATGGCTTATCCCCCTATATGCTAATAATGATACAAGAGGGTTCCAAGTATCATTGCGTTGACCCTTGCCTTAAAGGGAAGATAAACCATTGAAGAGTTGTCCACGCTATCCTAGACTATAAGGGAGGGTTGTGCCTGTGTACTGTCATGCCCTAAGCCAAGGCAGGGAGCCATAACTCCTGTTCTTCAGCTAGATGGTTGTGTAAGTATTTCAGACCCTTATAGTGCATGCTAGGGATAGGCCCTGAATGTCATTTGGCAGGATACCCCCTTTAAGCATTTCTTGTACTGACCTGAGTGTGTTTGGATGACCCTCATGTAACACTGTTTTATTTCTTACAGCAATGCTCAAAGTGCAAGCATGGTAAGTAACCTTATATATCCGTCTATACATCAGATTAGATGACGTTCTGTTTGTGCAGCTTTGACAGGATCCCTATACTAAGCAGCCATTACACTGGGACAGATGTTTCAAAACCTACATCTCCCATCATACAGTGAGAGCCACATCATGGCATCAGAATAACATAGTCATTGTATGTCGGCAGACTTCTGCTGGATGTGCCTTGGGGACTGGAAAACGCACGGCAGTGAATATTACGAGTGCAGCCGATATAAAGAGAACCCCGATATTGTAAACCAGAGTCAGCAGGCTCAGGCCAGAGAGGCCCTCAAGAAATACCTCTTCTACTTCGAGAGGGTAAGAAAGCATCACCTGGGAGTCCACGAATTGGAACGCACGATCAGATGTTGCATCTGTGTGAACATCTCTCATTCTCCTCCTGACAGTGGGAAAACCATAATAAGAGTCTGCAGTTGGAGGCTCAGACCTACCAGCAAATTCAGGAGAAGATTCAGGAACGGGTAATGAACAACCTTGGCACCTGGATAGATTGGCAGTACCTACAGAATGCTGCAAAGCTGCTGGCAAAGGTGAGACATTCTGGATTGTCAAGCCCCACCTGGGAACCTGTATAAGGAATAACGTCCATTCTGCAGGCCTAGCAAGTCATTGTTATGTACAGATTCCAAGACCAGTCATAACTAGCACTTTGTAGGGCCAGATCTGAGGAAGTTCTGTATTTTATGGGCATAGCCACCAGATCTGGTAAACTTTGTGTATTTCATTAGTATCAGCCAGTGACCCCAGTTCTGTTTCCTCTACATCCAGTGCCGATACACTCTGCAATATACATATCCCTATGCTTACTACATGGAGTCCGGCCCACGCAAGAAGTTGGTAAGTTCTCAAGTGCAGTCCTGTCTTTAGTGGTTATAACCGTGCTCATTTCTGTCATCTAAATTTTTTAAATTTTTTTCTAGTTTGAGTATCAGCAGGCGCAGCTAGAGGCCGAGATCGAGAACCTTTCCTGGAAGGTAGAAAGAGCCGACAGCTATGACAGAGGGGTGAGTACGGGGTTCTGGTTTCCAGGCAGGCGTGCATACTACGGCAATCCATGTCAGAATGGCCATGTAATCCTTTGACAGTTTTCTGGCCCAGTTAGCTGGTGAATACATTGGACTCATGTGCAATCTCATTTTTTAGCCAGACTCATAGAATGCAAATTTTAATATTGGGAAATATTTCTAAGGATCAGACATTTGACATTGATGACGATAGCTGTCATAACTAGATTGAGGCTGGGAGAAATCTGCATACTCTATAAGTAGGATGTCCAGGAATTGGTTATGGGTCAGGAGGGGACTCCCATCTTGTAAAGCGATGGCATGTCTACGCTTTGGTTTGGGAGCTTCACTGACCCATAGTATGAATTGCTGATGTTGCAGGTGGCCCTTCTATGGTTCTATGGTGCATAGAGCGCCCCCTTAACAAAATAAAGAAAAACCGTGCTGTGACCGCTTCGTTCCCAGAGGTCAGGCCTTAAAAT